>NW_006777583.1:4457042-4517862 GCF_000442215.2 Lipotes vexillifer | reverse complement strand
TATATATATATATATATATATATATATATATATATATATATATAAATGGAAATCTGCTATTCAGGTTGGTAGCACTAAATTAGCTTTCTTTTCCCTGACTGAGGTAGGAAATATCATGGAGAATTTCAGTGTTTAGTAAGCTTTGTTCCTTTCCCACCTATGAATAGCACTTTATGACATAGGGTGAACTAAACAAATATGCAGTGTTAACGTAGATCATTTTGCAATAAAGCTGCTAAAGTCACATGTGTGGTAAACTTTGATAGTGTCAAGCCTGTGAAGCACATATTATGTAGACATTTTAAATATAAAGCTTTAATAGGAATAGGAAAGCCACTTAAAACATTGTATAGTTGCATATAAATTGTTCTCTTGGACTTCTTTCATTTTTAATAAAAGCTTAAAGTAAGTTAAGTATAATTATAGAAATCTACATTCCAGGAATTCTCTGTGTTTATATGGAAAATAAGAACAGTTTATGAAAAGATGTTTGACTGACTATATTAACTTAGAGCTAAAGTTCTATATAAAATTATTTTGGGCATTTACTAGCTTTAATTCTTGTGGAGATGATCATTAGAAAAGCGTAACATGAAACTAATTTACAGTTGACCCTTGCATAATGCAGGGGTTAGGGGTGTCCACCCTGCATGCGGTTGAAAGTCCGAGTATAACTTTATGGTTGGCCCTCTGCATCCTTGGTTGTACATCTGAGGATCCAACCAACCGGTGATTGTTTAGTACTGTAGAACATGTTTACTGAAAATAAATCCACGTATAAGTGGACCTATGCAGTTTAAACCTGTGTTGTAAGGATCAACTGTCTAAACTGATCTGTTTGTCTAGTATTTCTTTTCTGATCCATAATAGGTCAGATTTTGGTTTAGATGAGTGGCCCTTTAGTTCACATTCATACTCTTGGGTTATGGGGCTCTGGTAGTTAAGTTTGAATTGCAGTGAATTGTTACAAATGCTTGATGGGTCTTAATTTTAAAATAAATAAGAGTTGACTCATGCATATCCCTGTGATACTGTATAATAACTTAATTCTCATATTCACAATTGCTTTTTGAATGTAGTAGGAATTAGAGCTACCTTTGGGGGATTGAACACCATCTGAACCTGTTAAATCTTTGGACTAGTCCCCCGTTATCTGATAGGCCCTGACAGTGTATCCCATGTGGGAATATAATCAGTTGTTGGATTGCTACAGAAAACAATCAAGAACTAGTGTTATAGGCGGGAATACTCTTAAGAAATTATGTTCTACCCAACATTTGCATTCATTTTAAATGAGTTTTACCTGCTTATGGGAATAACATCCCATAAGAGTTGGAGATTGTCTTGGGACTCTTTTGCTTTAAAAATTAAACTTGAAGGAATTTTTTTTTAAGTTTGATTTGAAACCACGTCATTTCACAAGAAGTCTTTAACTCCTGCTGTTATTAGACTCCATGGTGTGCACTGGGTAAAAGGTGAACAAGACAGCCTAGTTAGGTTCCTACTTTTAGGAGCTTAATTTCTAGGAAAGAGAGATGATAAAAATGGAAGGGACTAAGAGAGTGCTTGAGGTGGGAGCTAATACTAGATTTGGTGGTCAGGGAAGCCCCTCTGAGGAGGGTGATAGGAGTTTGACACCTGATCTCTAAGGAGCCAGTATACAAAAGGGCTAAGTGAAGAACATGTTAGGTATAGTGAACATGAAGTGCAAAAAGGCTTTGAGATAATGAATTGGTCAGAGTTCTGGCTGGTAATAGAATTACCCTAGCTGGTTCAGTTGAAAATAAGTTAAGAGTTGCTTAGAGGTATGGGCAGCCTGAAAGGAAGAAACGAGCAGTGGTGAGAAGCTGGGATAGACTAGTCACAGCCTGAAGCCATTACCGCCTCTAGAGCAAGGGGGTCAAGGGGAAATAGTGTTACTAGATCTCAGGGAGAGTGAGAACAGGAAGGAAGGGTTGCCGTGGGATGCAGCGGTTGCCAAAGATGTGGTGCCCAAGACAGGGAGGGAGTCAGAAAGAAAGATCCTCCACCTGATCTGCTGGGGCTGCCTGTTGACCAAACCCAACTGGCAGCCAGCCAGCAAGCACTCTCTAGAGATGCACACAGCAGGGATCATCTTCCTGGGGGCAGAGATGGGAAGGTAGGGATCTGGTGGTGGTTGTGCAGGTGGCATAAGGGAGAATAACTGGCACAACTGGGGAGGAGTTTGATGTATTTGAGGGAAAAGAAGGGAGGCTATGGGCCATTGTGCTGGCTGGCTGCTTAAATGAGGGTATTTATAATGTTCTGAAATGCTAAAACACATAAAAATGAAAGGAATCATTTTGATTCCTAAAGGGTTAGAAAGCTAATGCACTTTTTCCTTTTAGCTTTTTTATTTTTTTATTTTTTTTATTTCTCTTCCCCGTTGGCCATTCTATGCTGAGATCATTCATCTTTGAGACTAACGGAGTTGCTTCTTTTCTGAGTTTGCCATCTCTTGTCTGAAATATCTTTGGATAGAGAAGAATAAGTGTTATGGTTAAGAAAAAAGTGCCCTTAAAGTTCTGGCTAGACTGATGCCTGCATGTAGAAGTAAGTTTGTAACATACTGTCAAAATAAAATTGAAATGTGCCATAAGTGAATTATAGGCTATAGTCTGACTGCCTGTGGATAATAAAAAATACTTTTTTTCCCTAGATTCCTTTGTTTATCTTATCTGAACGCAGTGGTTTGTTAGTTTTTCAAATGCCATACTGCATGCTTTTAGAAGACCTAAAAAAAATTCCTTGGTTTTGTTTATGTTGGAATGTGGTTCAGATGAGTTTGAATCTATGCTCACTGGCCAGATTATATGACTGCTTCTGAAGATATGGTTTCTTTTTTTCTAAGTCTTGGTCTCCTTAAAAGACCTTAAGTCTTTTAAGCACAGAGCTAATGTCCTTTGGAATAGTACACCTGTCATGTGTTATTAAGACTATTGGAGCAACATTGATTTTCTAGCTTTCTTTCCTTGGTAGAGTGGTGAGTACTGTTAGCTGCTGTAAAATTATTTTATCTCTTCTAAGTAATATCTATATATTATATCTGTATATCTCCAAAGTAATAAATGCAAAGTTTATAAAGTCAAATAACGGTAAAAGATGCGTACCAAAAAACAGAGGCCTCCCAATCCCCCACCTCTACCCCTTCCAGTTCCCTAGAGTCAGTGACATTAACTCTTACTTGTTTTTTCTGAATTTATAGTAATGTTCATTTTCTCCTAATAATTTTAGACATTACTTACCAACATCTTATAATATTAAATGAGGATTTTAACTCTAAGTAAATATTGTTCAATATTCAGCTAAGTAGATCTGTTATGTCTACCTTTCTTGTACAACTTTTTTTTTCCCTTGGAGTTAATAAGTGCCTATTTTGTTTACATAATTTTCTTTGGCTCTCTAGCTAAGTTGTCCTACATCTTCCAAAAGCTCTATAAAATGCCTCTAATATGGCATTTTCACAGATCAAACATATTTCTGTGTTTTTATTTTTCCTGGGGAACCTCTCCTAGAGCTCTTCGTCATCCTGTTCCAATATGGACTAGTTGGTTCCTCAGCTTCCCTTTGCCCCTATGCCAGGAATAACCCATCCTTCTCTTCTGAGTTGAACCCCATTTCCTGGATTCTATGTTTTTCTTTGACTTGGTTTATGCCCTAATTTTAGTGAGCATATTCTCCAGTAAGTATCTTGAGAAAAGGTTTGGAGAAAGTAGAATTTTTGGAAATCTTGCATTCTAAAATTTCTTTATTCTAACCTCCCACTTAACCGTTTGAAATCATTTTCCTATTTTTCAAGGCATTGTTCTGTTGTGTCCTAGCACCCAGTCTTGATATTAAAGTCTGATGCCATTTTGTTTATTGATTTTTTTGTTTGTGACCTGTTTTTCCTCTTTGGATGCTTTTAGCTTCTGTTTTTCTCTCTGTTGTTTTGAAAATTTATAATGTTTCTTAGTGTGTGTTATTTTCTCCTGTTCCATGTTTTGGAAATTTGGTTATTTCCTTCAGTTCTGGGAAACATTCTTGTATTATTTCTTTGGTGATTTCTTCCCCTTAATTTCATATCACCACCTTTTTGCAACTGTCTTACTAGTGACTATTAGACTACTTCATATTCTTATTCTTTTTGATAGCATCCTGTTCTTGTTTCACTGACGCAGTATTTTTTTTACTACTTTTAGACTTTAAATTATTTTCCTGAAAAATTTTTTCCTCCCTTTGTTACTTTATTCCTTTGAGTTTTCCACTCTTTTTTCCTGACTTCCCTGTTAGAGCATTTTCTCAATTGTTTGCATGTTTTTGGCTATTTCTATTAAAGATTGAAGCACTAAAGGCTGATTATTGACTGTTGGACTTCACTATCACTTAATCAAGTGATGAGGTGGCTTTTGTTAGATTCCACTCCCCCAGATCCCCCAAATCACTCTGCAGGTCTTTCTTCTGGGGATATTCATTTTTCTCCAAAGAAGAGTTCTTCAGTCTTCTGTTGGAATAGTGGTCCTTAGGAACTGAGGACTTACTGTCCCTGAATAAGGAACTCTTCCAGTTTTCTTCAGAGACTTTCTCTTCTATCTTCTTTTGAAGTGATTGGTGGTGGTAGTGGTAGAGGCTCAGGTGGAGAGGAGAGAGGTGGAAGGGGGGGTCATCATCTGATAATATAGGGTGGAGCTGGGAAACTGGAAGGGTGGGGTTTAACTGTTCCTTATATATACTAATTTTCCAACAGTCCCTGTTGGCTCGACTTTCAGAATACTCAGAATCCAGCTTCTCCCACCTCCACCATTACCAACATTCTAACCTGATCATTATAATATTTTCCTAACAGGTCTTCTTTCTTTAGTCATGAATTAGTTGGATAGCTAAGTTCTACTACTAATAAACCCTGAAACCTCTGGATTTAACCAAAATTTATTTCTTGCTCTCACAAAATCTATTGTAGATCAGTAAAGCTCTCCTCCACTGATGATACAGGGATCAGGATCCCTACATTCTGTGACACCACCTTCCGAGCTCACGGTTTCTGAAGTTATTACAGCAGGAAAAGAGCATGGAGGAGTCCCAGCAGATGATAATGCCTCAGCACATGCTTTCCATTCATGTTTTATTGGCTAGAACTAATTGCATGGTGCTAACTAATAGGCACGGGTGTGTTATCTTCTGAGTGCTCAGGAAGAAGACAACCAGATATGAGTGAGGGCTAACAATGTTATACCTCAAGCCCTCACACCGTTACTTTTTCTCGATTAAAAAATCAGAATAAGCCTTTTGAAAAAAAGTGAAACATTTCATACTACTCCTGCTGTTCCAGGTATCCACACGTTCTTCCCTACCTTTGTCTTTTTTTAGATGTCACTTTCTCAATGAGAACCAGGTACCATTCTATTTAAATTGTGCCCCCCCCCATACTTTTCATTCCCTGCTTTGTTTTCCAAAGCACTTTTAAGTTTAACTTTTGCCTGCATCCTCTAATGCAGCTTCACGAGGGCAGGATTTTTACCCAGTTTTTATCACTGCTGGATCCCAGCACCTTGAGTCTCCCTTGGTTTTCAGCCCAGTGACTCATCTCTGCCTTTGTGGTACATGGTCCCTGCAATTCCTGAGCCCGTCTGGGGTCTGTGTGAGTTAATCAGCCTGCTTCTCATGGGCTTCTCCCTCTGCAAGCATTTAGATTTGACCTTCCTTCACTAAGGCATTTGCCATTCCTCCATCTGTTCTCTTCATTATAGTTTGCAGTTATAATGTCTCCTAGGTGCACTGTAGTTGAGTTTGCTTTTCAGTTTCTTGTTCATTTTGGGGGTGATTTTCAAGAGGAGGAGGTGGATAGGACTTTGCCATCTTGAAACTAGATAAAGTATTATTTTGGGAATGGTGAATCCATATAATTAGAATCTTTTTCAGATCTTCATTTTATAATGCTCTAGAAAATAACTCCTTGACTCATTCTTTTAAAGATTTTAAAAAAAATTTTATTTATTTTTGGCTGCGTTTGTTCTTCGTTGCTGCGCGTGGGTTTTCTCTAGTTGCAGCGAGCGGGGGCTACTCTTTGTTGCAGTGCGGGCTTCTTGCAGTGGCTTCTCTTGTTGCAGAGCATGGGCTCTAGGGCGCGTGGGCTTCAGTAGTTGTGGCACACGGGCTTCAGTAGTTGTGGCTTGCGGGCTGTAGAGCGCAGGCTAAGTAGTTGTAGCACAGGGGCTTAGTTGCTGTGCAACATGTGGGGTCTTCCCGGACCAGGGCTCAAACCCGTGTCCCCTGCATTGGCAGGTGGATTCTTAACCACTGTGCCATGAGAGAAGTCCCTCCTTGACTCTTAAGTTTTTGTTTATTTTAAATGATGGTGCTATAGTATAGTATATAGGTGTACTTTGTTTGGTAGAAGATAGTTTTTGGAAAATCAGTGGTAAATTGAACTTGTATTTGGTGAGTAGATTCAGTATTTTACAAAATCTGAGTGTTTTAAGGTGCTGTATGACACCTTAATTTGTTTTCCCATTTGGATTCTTTGTACCCTAGATGGTCCCTCCATTTTTTAAACAAAGCACATCTGACTAAGTGGAAATATTTGTATTCCAGAAGTTATTTTCCTGGTAAAATTTCTTGGGTTACCAGTTCTGCCCATATCTTTGACATGTAAGCATTTGAATTCCTTCTTGGAGCATCCCTAATATGCCTTAAAACTGTTGAGTGACAGGGAGTTCTAAAAACATTTAAAAATGTTGTAAAGGTTAGTACATTTTGGTACATGTCTAAAGGGTGATCTAACAGTAGTTTATAGGTTCGGGGGAAAGGAGGGGACTTCATGAGCAAATAAGTTTGGGTAATACTCCATTAAGCAAAATTAGATATTTGATGTGTTTTTGACTGCAGGAATTCTCACAGCATTTACTGCCTATATGGCTCAGTCTCATAGAGAATTTTGTGGATCACATGGACAGAGCAGTAGTGTTTAGTATGAAGTTTTGGTTTGGATTTATATCTGAGGTTTGTCATTTAACAATTGTGTGATCTTAGACAAGTTCATAACCTGTGAGCTTCGTCTTATCTGTAAAATAGTTCTAGCACTGTGTACTTAGGTAAATAAGATAATGTATACAAAATAGTTAGCACAGTGTCTTGTATACAGTAAGTACTCACTATATGGTGACTTCACATATACATTCTGCTTTTAAATAGCATTTCTGAAAATAGTATTTAACCTCATAAGATATCTTTTACAAATGATGGGAATATATTTGAATACAAAATTGTACTAGGGGACTCAGAGTTTTCAACTGATGTTATTTGCTTTTAATGTCCAAAACCAAACTGGAGAGGTACAGTAGTCCCCCTTTGTCCCCCCTTATCCACATGGGATATGTTCCAAGACCCTCTGGGGATATCTGAAGCTGCAAACAGTACTGAACCCTATATATACTATGTTTTTTTCCTATACATACATACCTATGATAAAGTTTAATTTATAAATTAGGCACGGTAAGAGATTAACAACAACAATAATAAAATAAAACATTTGTAACACTATCCTGTAATAAAAGTTACCTGAATGTGGTCTCCCAAGATATCTTATTTACCTGTACTCATCCTTCTTGTGATGATGTGAGATGTTAAAATGCCTACATGATGAGATGAAGTGATGTGAGTGACTCAGGTGTTGTGAATATCATTAGGCTACTATTGATCTTGTGACCACACGACAGAAGGAGGATCATCTGCTTTGGGTGATCCTGGATCATCAAGCCATGATCATATCGTGGTTGATTTTGGGTGTCAGGAGTGGACAATGTCAATGGTTGAGGGTCCTGGGCAGAATGCAGCAGGACAGCGTGAGATATCATGTTACTCAGAACGGCGCGCAATTTAAAACTCATGAATTGTTTATCTGTAATTTTCCATTTAATATTTTTGGACTCTGGGTGACTGTGGGTAACTGAAACCAGAAACTGTAACTGTGGATAAGGGGGAAGCTATTGTATATGAATAATTAACTTGAGGTATAATTCAGCCAGTCAGATAATTCAGTTTTCTCTGAGGTCACGATAATATGGTCCAGGTGTGTTTCTTTGCTGTTACATAAAAATGAGCAAGAGAACATAAAACACAAAGGAAAAGGACATGTAGTCTTGTGTCACCTGTTCAGGGTCTCATAAACTCAGTTCACTGTATCTCTCAGTGGCTCCTGGAACCTGCTGCTGATCTTGTTAATTAAAAAGCAGCAGGTACTGTGGGGCAGTGCTTCTGTGTTAACATGCATATGGATCACCTGGGGATCTAGTTAAAATGCAGATTTTTATTCAAGAGGGCTGAGAGGGAGCTTAAGACTCTGCATTGCTAATTAGCTCCAGGTGAAGCCAACAGTGCTCATCCATAGATCACAGTGTGAGTAGCCGGGCTGTAGAGAGCAGGACAGTTCCTCTGTGCGTGTAAGGCTGGAGCCGGGATAGGAGGTATGACAGCATAAAGTTTGCAGTGAAAACTTAGCAGTCTCAGCTCAACTGGAATGGGAACTGTCATCTGAGGTTGGCCTCATGAGATTTACAGGTAAGGCCAAAATTATCTTTTAAAAAAGCTTTGAATCAGCTCGGGCACTTGGGTAAACATTCAATTGAAATTTCCAAGATACTGGGTCATACAGTGTAATAGAGTGAGTTTGGACGTCCCAAATTAAGTGTAGGGGTTATAGAACACATCTATTTAAAACAAGCCAGCCAATCTCAACATATATCTGCCAGAATGTGTCTTATATAGAATTTGCTTGATCCTAACCCTTGGTCCTTGGTAATACCAGAATGAGGTAATTGTGAAATATAGCCACGATTAGCTAAAAGATTTGTTAGAATTTATTATTTATTATCATTTGTTGACTGCTGTATTATAGGAACTTATGCATATTGCTTTATGTAGATCTTATTTTAATTCTCATAACATTCACAGGAGTGTATCATTTAACCTATTTTACAGGTGAGGAAACTTAGAGATTAAATAACCTCCCTAGCATCTCAAAGCTAATTGGTGGCAGAGGGGGATTTGAATTCAAAACTTATCCCCAAATCTAACTATTGAAACAGTATCCAACTTTCCTGTTAAACCCATTTAAATACTGAGGACTGTTTGCAAGTAAAATGATGACAATAATTGAAAAAATAGGTTCTATCATTAACTCTTAGAAAACAAGTTAAATGACTGCATAGAATTTAATTGTTGGATCATTAGATTTTCTAGTCTCTTGTACATAATGCTTCGAAGAATGTCCTTGGTACATGGGTTTGAAAGTGGCCACTCCAGGAGGAATGTACCTGTATATATTTTGTTTCCTCAACTGTAAATGAGAAAAATACCTATCTTGTAAACAAAACAAAACTGGAATTTGAATGCCTTTCTGCTTTGGGGCAGGGCATGTACCCTTCCATTTCAGGATCACTTCTCACCTTTGTAACTTGCCCTGCCTCTGAAAGCCTTTGAGTTTTTCAATGCTCACATAGAGTTTTGAAGAGATGTATTGTCAGTTGGGAAGATGAGAAGTTCTCTAGTATCTTTAGTAGACTCAGCTTTTATGTATTTTTGAGAGAAACCATACCCGTGAAGTTTGTAATGCAGATGGTTTGGCAAGGAGTCTGGTGGTAAGAAATCTTTTTCATAGGCAATTTTCAGATTTATATCATCAATTCTAAAATGGTTGGAGTTATTAGATTACACTTAAGGAAAATCTCGTTATCTACAAAGTTTAGATTTATTCTAGGTAGCACCTTGCCTTGCCATTATTAGAGATGTGTGTACCTTAGTGACAGTGCCCAAATCTATCTTTATTATTTGCTTAGTCTACAGTACCCTTTGCCTTTTCCCTTTACCCTAAAATGTAAGTTGCTTCAGAAAAGATTTTAATTTAATCTGTGAATAGTCTCAGTTGAGTTCTTTGAGATCATTTCCCTAACTCCTCCAAAGACTTTTTTGTTTCATCAGTTTTCATTCAACCAATGGCACAACCACTTCTCTCCAGTTTTCCAGCCTGTCCACAGTTCATTTGTATGTAGTTAGTAAAATTACTTTATACTTTAAAAGGTTATTTGTGAAACTAGAAAGGTTTCCAGTCTATATTAACTTCCTTCTCTTTATATGTTGGCATTCCACTGATGTATAGTTTAATTTAGGGGCAACTGAAGTTAAAAAAAGTATTGATTTAAACAAAATAATCACATCGAAGATAGTCCAAAATATTTTGATGAGGGAGGTAAATGAAATAAAGGGCAATTATTTGAA
Organism: Lipotes vexillifer; assembly: GCF_000442215.2. Classification (NCBI taxonomy): domain Eukaryota; kingdom Metazoa; phylum Chordata; class Mammalia; order Artiodactyla; family Lipotidae; genus Lipotes; species Lipotes vexillifer. The sequence continues at coordinate 4,507,590 of NW_006777583.1, read as the reverse complement.
TCATTTGCATCAGTTCCTAATTTATCTAGGAATGTAATTGACTCACCTGGACTTAAGTTATGGCTTTTAATATTCTTGGATTATGTTGGCCCATGAGTTTGACATTTTTTTGCCCAAATGATCACTTTTCTAACGATATTTCCAAGTCTTTCCAACCTAGATTCCCCGTGAATTAGGGACATGAAACAGCCTTTGGCAGTTAGATGACTTTAGGTTTGGATCTAGACATCTGAGGAATCTACACTTGTATTAATAGAAGAGATGGGTGCAGCATGACAAAGAAACGCAGACTGAAGGATTAGGTTCTTACTGTAAAAAGATAACTGAAATTAGGCTGCCTATCCTGGTCTCCTGTACTAAGAGACTGGATTGCAAATGAGTTAAATTCGAAGAGATCAGATCTCTTAGAAACAGTTAAGTCTTTAGAGGAAAAATAGAGACTCCAGATCATTGCATTTTTCTCCTACTGACATTCTGGGAGAGGATCTTGAGTCATTTTGGAACATCTGTGTTTGCTTTTGGTGTTTTAGGATTTTCCATTTCCAGCCTATTAATTGATTAACACTAGGAACATAGTGGAGCCCTGGGGATTATCGTAATCCCTTAGGTGCTTGTATCTTTGCACGTGACTTCAGTCATGGTTCCACAGTTTATTTTCTCCAGCCTGTACCTCTCCTCTGTGTCCCAAATCCATTTATATAACCACCTACTTGCCATGGACACTGGATGTCTCAAGAGTTTCTCAAAACTAAGCTGCAGTTTCCCAGGGCTCTTGACCCTTGCTCTCCCCAACTAGGCAATTCATTTTAAAAGGAGAGCTATTAATTTTTTTTTAAAAAAGATAGAATAGTGGGTTAGAGAGATAATTTAGATAGAGGGTCCTTTTGGTATCCTCAACTGCTCATCAAAGTGTACCAGAAAATCATGTCAGCAATTCACCATCCCACTTCTGAAAGCCTAATAAATCATAAAGAATAATGGCTTCTGTGGTAAATTCTCCCCACCTCCCTGCCTCCTGTCAGTGTTGCTTAAGTTCTGACTCAGTTAGTCTCCTGGACTTTGGCAACAATGTCCTCATTTGGCATGCTTTCTGGACCCACTGCCTAGGGATTGTGGTGAGATGTAAAGAACTCTGGAGCGAGGTAGACAAGTTCAATTCACAGATCCACTACTTTTTAGGGAGTAACCTCTGCAAAGTGTCATAACCCCTCAAACTACCGTTTCCTCACCTATAAGATGAAAAAATACCTATCTTGTAAAGTTTGTGAAGATTAGATGAAGTAATGTATGCCTGATGTATAAACAATATTAATTCCCTCCTACTTTCACAAACAGGGAGCAAATGTCACAAAGTCCCAGTTTCTCTAGAAGCCCCTGGGTTTCTCTATAATTCTCTCACACAGTGGAATATACTCATTGGCTCCCTTCAATAACATGAGATTCTCGTTTGATCTTGGTAGATTGAGGAAGTAAGACTTTTTTCTTCTGTTTTCCATTTTGTTGTTGTTCTCCTGTAGTCAAGTTTCCTATCAATAGAGTATGTTCAAAGAAAAATGAATTTTTTTCATTGTAATTTAACAATTTTATTTTTCTAGCTAGACTAATATCTTGAATTAGATGATAAAAAGTTGTCTTTACATTTTTGTTTTGCTTCTATTTACAATTACCTTGGAATTACCTTTTGAGGTGAGTTTCCGCTGTAGCTTCCTTGGCATAGTGTCTGGCATATAATAGGTGCTCAGCAAATTCTAGACCCCATCAACCGGTGGTACAACTGTTGTCATGTCCACAATAATATCTAGGGACTTCCCTGGTGGTCCAGTGGTTAAGACTCCTCACTTCCACTGCAGGGGATAAGGGTTTGATCCCTGGTCGGGGAACTAAGAACCTGTGTGCCACGTGGCGTGGCCAAAAAAAAACCATCCAAATTATAATGACAGCCTATAGACTGACAGTATCAGATGTATACTGAAGATCAGGTTTGCTTCTGTATTTCACTGTCAGCAAAAGACTAGAATAGACACTTCACAAAAGAGGAAATCCAACAATGCATGTTTGGAGATATGCAAAACAAGATCACACTGAGATATCACTAACACATCAGATTAGCAAACATTTTAAAGTCTGACAATAACAAGTACTTGCAAAATTGTGGATTACTAGGAACTCATACATGGCTGGTGAGATGGTAGATAAGTACAACCATTTTTGGACAGTAGTTTTATTATGTCATAAATTTGAAGATTTGCATATCTAATGCTGTAGCAATTCTACTCGTAGGTCTATGTACTAGAGATTTCATTCTCATGTCCATCTGGATACATGTATGAGAAAGCTCATAGTCCCAAACTGGAAACAACCCAGATGTCCATCAACAACAGAATGAAATTATGAAACATTTGTATGTGGGATACTATAGAGAGCAATGAAAGATAACTACAACTAACATATAACGAAGTGAGTGAATATCACAATGTTGTGCAGAAGAAATACAGTGCTATATGTCTGCATGATATTTGTATCAAGTTCAAAAACAGACACAAATTTGCTAGAACATAAGCCCCATGAGGGAAGGATCTTATTTCAAATGCCTAGAACAGAGACTCTGGCCCAAGTGACCTTAACCATATTGTTCAGGTATGTATATGTGAATATCAAAAAGATAAACCCTTAACATAAAAGTCAGGGGAAGGTTACCTCTAGGGATGCGGGCAGAATTTATGACTGGGAAGGAACTAATAGGAAGGTGTCTCCGGAAGTGCTGGTAATTTCTTGACTTAGGTGGTGATTATAGGAGTGTTCACTTTATTATTTAAATTATACATTTGTTCTTTTTTTTTACTGAGGTATAGTTGATTTACAATGCTATGCCAATCTCTTCTGTATAGCAAAGTGACTCAGTTATACACATATGTACGTTCTTTTTTTATATTCTTTTCCATTATGGTTTATCATAGGATATTGAATATAGTTCCCTGTGCTATACAGTAGGACCTTGTTGTTTATCCATCTTAAGTGTAATAGTTTCCATCTACTAACCCCAGCCTCCCAGTCCATCCCTCTCCCTCCCCCCACCCCCCTTGGCAGCCACAGGTCTGTTCTCTATGTCTGTGAGTCTGCTTCTGTTTTGTAGATAGGTTCATTTGTGTCATATTTTAGATTCCACATATAAGTGATATCATATGGTATTTGTCTTTCTCTTTCTGACTTCCTTCACTTAGTATGATAATCTCTAGTGGCATATACATTTGTTTTATGTACTTTCTTATATGTGATGTTTCACAATGAAATAGCTAATGCAACAGCCTTCCAATTTATTTGGTTTCATTTTTACATGCTTATTTTGGAGCATAGTTGAGAGGAAGGGGCGTACGGGGACTTGGGGAAGATCCCACGGCGACTATTCTCCCTGGGACTGTATGTAAATGTTGTGAGGTCAGATTGACACTGGTAACCATACAGCTTTTCATCGTCTGCACCAGAACATCTTTGTAGATGCTTAGGCACTGCAGACCTGGGTTCTATTCCTGCTTTACTACCTACTGGCTGTGTAACGTGGGAAACCCATAGCGAGGCAGGTTCCTCAGCTGTGAAATGTGCATGATAGGACCCACCTCATAAGGTTGCAGTAATTAACTGAGGATTAAGATAAACCGTGTAAGCCATTTTCACTGTGGGGGCCTCTGCTAGTCCATGGGGTGCTTTTGTGTGAATTAGAAGAGGCACCCTCCTCCTCACAGACACTGCCTTGGGGGGTACACAGCTTGGTGAGCAGATGACACCATTGTGTCAGTTATAAAAAGAGGCAGTGCTGAGTGTGGGCCCGTGAGCTGAGTACTGCTGTGCAGTAAATAAACTGCAGAACTCTCTGCATCCGCTTTGGCGTTTTGCAAAGAGTAAATGTTTAGTGTAACTGCCGTGATATAGATGCAAATTGCTATCCACTCCAAACATGAGCTGTGTACAAGCAATCAGCTGAATTACCATGGTGGAAACAGAGCCTCAATTCTTCCTGTTGGAGAAGTTTTTTACACCACCTGGAGGAATCGTTTTCTGTCAGTTCTATTACGATGTTTTAAAATACAACTTCACTGGAAAGAACAGTGTTTGGGGATTCTCCAGACCACTGGCTCTGGTCTCAGAGCTGGATCTGGAAGCTCTGAAGAGTAACTGACTTTCAGTTTCCTCATTGACACAGTGGGAGTTGAACTGAAACTGTGGTCCATGTACCTGCTAGGTGGAAGCCAGGGGTGCTTTGGGGTTAGCAGAACAAGTTATGATGAGGGCGGGGGCAGTGCTGAATGGGTAAGACCGGGAGTCATTCACACGGAAAATCACACATTCTAACTGCTAGGTAAAAATCAGAATTCAGTGACCACTCTTGGGAGTTCGGGCCTCTCACTGTTGTGGCCTCTCCCATTGCGGAGCACAGGCTCCGGACGTGCAGGCTCAGCGGCCATGGCTCACGGGCCCAGCCGCTCCGCGACATGTGGGATCTTCCCACACCGGGGCACGAACCCGTGTCCCCTGCATCGGCAGGCGGACGCTCAACCACTGCGCCACCAGGGAAGCCCAGTGTCTATGTTTTAATCTCTGATAGATATTGGGTATGCCCATAAGATTTTGATGGAACAGGTTCTTTTACTTAAACAAAAATCAAATGCCATTTAACAATGGCTAAAAACCCACTGAAATTGTGTGCCTGAGGTGATTTAGAATACAGCTTCTGCCAAACCTCCCTTTCTCTCTAGTGCCCACACAAGGTCAGAGTGTAAGGCTGGAACCAGGAGAAATTCTGGAGATACAGGCTCTTTGGTGATGCTCAGTTGTGTGTGGTCTATCTTCCAAGCTCCCAACTCCCTTGTTATCCATCACTGAAAACTCCAGAAGATGTGACAGCCAAGGATCTCCAATTGATGTGAGACATCTGTGGTGTCATTTCCCAGGCACTCCTCCCATGATTTAACTTTCATTTTGTAACCCCTGCTCCACGCTCCCCACCCCCTGGCCTTACTCCTGTGCCACTGAAGAGCTTTCATACTTGCTGTCTGTACATTTCTTCCCACCATTTCTTGAACATATCCCATTCTGGTTTTCGTCCCCTCCATTCAGTGATGGATGCAGGTTTTGTGGACCGGAAGCTTATACAATTTTCTGGGTGGGGAAGCCTCTGTAAGAGTATCAAATTATGAATACAAGACTAGGCATGAAAATAAATATGTGGAATGAGAAAATAAGTCACAACGAATCAAGAATTTTAAAAAGCTGGTAGAGATCACAAACATTACAAAATCCAAAAAAAATTTTTTTTATTACTTAAGTGTCTGACGCACTTTTATATAACTTGTCCCTTACCTTTCTTGGTTCTGCATGTTCTCTGTTTCCTCACATGACAAAATTCTGTAATATAATTTTCTACCGAGAGAATATAAAGACAGTTTAGTCTTTCCTCTAGAATAATTGACCAACATTTGTTTCTATTATTGGTACTTGGGATACATAAAGCATACAACTTGACATAAAGGTACCTTCATCATTTGTATTATTGCTACAGGTTTGTACCCAACAAACATAGGGACTCTGATAAACTCTATCTTACATGATTCACATAAAAAAGCAAATAAATAGCCTATATTAATAATTGTCTTCACAGCAATATCAAGTATATTCTTGACAGGAGAGAATTTCCATTTTGACAATGTGTTGATGAAAATGAACACCCTGCTTATAAATGGGAACTTTGCACAGACTCATTTCTCTCTCCATGTATTTTGAGCCTTGTCTCTCCCACCATCCAAATACTCCATGTGCGGGTTGCTAAGCCCAGCGGCCACTCATCATTCCTCTTCTGTCACCAGGACTGGGTCACTCCCTTCCCAGGGAAACCCCTTTTCTCTTGGTTGCCACAACTTCCTATTCTCCTGGTTTTTTACTTTTCACTGGTGGTTCCTTCTCCATCTCCTTTGTGTGCCGCGGGGCTCAGTACTGGCTGTTTGCTGGTTTATACTCTCTGGTGATCACATCCAGCCGTATCATTGCATGTACTAGTTAGAAAATGGTGCCTCCCAAATTTATACCTCTGGTCTGGACATCTCCCAGAGCTTGAGACATGTAAGTTATTTACCTACTTGCTATCCTGCTTGGATTCAAATGAGCATCTCAGAAAATCAATATGTTCAAAATGAACCCCAATCCCAAAGCTGTCTTCCCCAATTTTGCAAATGCCTCCACCGTTACTCAGCAGGTTGCTTTAAAACGAAGGAGTCATCATTTGATTTCTCTCTTTGCTTCTCATACACGTCAGTCCACTGGCAAATGCTGTCAGTCCTACCTTCAAAATATATTCTGAATCTGACCATTACCCCTCCCCCTCCCCCTCCCCTTCCAGCCACCCTAGTTCAAGACCTTCACTATCACTGCCTGAGCTGGTGTCGTTGCTCCCCAGCTGGTTCCCTACTTCCACCCTTGCCCCTTACAGACAGTTTTCCTTCCTCCCCTGCTTGGAGTCCTCCAGTGCCTTCCTGACACACTGAGAACATAATTCAAAGCCTTATCATGATCTGCAAGGCTCCACATCAGTGGCTCTCAGAGTGTGGTCCCCAGGCCAGCAGCATGAGCATCACCTGGGAACTCTGTAGAAATGCACATTCTCAGGCCCCACCTATTGAAGCAGTAACTCTGAGGGTGGCCAACAACCTGTGTTTCCAGCCACCCTCTGGGTGGCTCCATGGGTCTGCATGGGCTGGCCCGTGGCCTGTGCTCTGCCCTCAGCTCCTAGCCCTGCCCCTCACTCCTCCCTCTCCTATTACTGGAACATGACAAGTGAAATCCTCCCAGCTTTGGCACTTGTGGTCCCCCAGCCCACCCCCTCCTCCCCAGCCCCGTGGGTGGCTCCCTCCTCACTGTAGGCAGGGCTGTGCTCAAGGGTCATCTCCTCAGAGGGCTTTCCATGATCACCCTTCCAACATCACTTGTCCTGTCCCCTTGGCCCACTGCTGCATATTTTTCTTCATTGCCCTTGTCGCCACCTGTCATGACTTCTTTGTGTTTATCATCTCTCTCCCTGACTAAAATATAAGCTCTATGAGGCTAGGGATTTTGTCTCTCCCCATCCAGGCTATCTCCAGCACCTAGAACATCCTCTAGCACTTAAAACATTCAGTAAATACTTGTTGAATGAATGAATGTACCGATGTTATTGAATTAGTGCAGGGGCCACTTCTCATCTCTCCCTCTTATCTTCCCCAGTGAGGATCTTAGGAGTATACCCAATTCCTCTATTAAGTTGACTTGTGTGGACCTCAACCCAATTTAGGTGCGTTTTTTTTCATAGCCACAAACCTAAGAGTACAGTGATGAAGTGGAAAAGGCCTCAGGTTTAGGGTCAATCAGATTGGTGTTTTTGTTGCCTTCTGACTCCACCCCAGTTGCTAACTTTGGGCAGGGGTTTGAGCCCTAGGAGCACCGGTTCCTCCCTTGGTGAAATAGGGGCAATAACACCCACACTCAAAATGGAGATAAATTGAGGATTAAATGCACGTAAGTCACCTTTTACAGTGCCTGATATGGGTAGGTGCTAAAGAATGTTAGTTTTCTTTCGAATTTAATGTTCTTGGTTTCTGAACAAGGGAGATATCCCCAGAAGGCAATGGGAATGGCCTGAATATCCCTGGGTTGGTGGGAGGTGGTTTAGAATGAGCAAGATTCTCAGCTGTTTGGAATGCTCAGTTCAAAGCAATTCTTCTGAGGTGGTCAGCATCTGGAGGCTTTGCAGACTTTCTTTTCTCAGAAAAGCTTTCTTGCCTTGCCTGAGGGGCTAACTGATCTGTGACCAACTGTCCTCACTGTTAAAACCCAGCAAGGTGTGCAAATACAGAGAAGGGCATGCAGCGGCTGTGGTGAAATTGGAAACCCACTGCTGGGGCAGTTCATTCATCTTGTGAAACGGGTGGGTTTGTGAAACTCTGGAGAGGCCCCAAAGACTGAGGTTGAGTGGGAGGAGTTAAGACCTTCTAGGCTTGTCCATTATGTGTTTTAGGTGGGCCTTATCTAAGCCAGTAAATCACACTTTAGCAATCATCTTATTCTGGAGTCCAGAGGCATTTTCTTCTGAGCCATACGCCTTCCAGATGTGCCTGTGAGTATGCATACCCAGCGGAAGCCGGGCTGGCACAACTGGAATGGCTCAAAATGTGTATTTTCCCCCTCCCAGGTCTTCCCATTTTAGGGTTCTCACCTCAATCTCCATCTCAACCCTCCTTCCCTTGGGGTCTGACTCTAAGTTGAAAAACATCCTCCCCAAAAGGTGATAGTTGCAAAAGATTTTCGATTGATAGCCTTGTTGCTATTTGCATAAGAAACCAAAGGCCTTTGAGATCTCTGTGAATTGAATTTCAAAGGTTGAATTTCAGTGGGGGAAATTAGGGACACACTCTCCACTGGAAGCTTCTAGGGTCCCTCAAGTTACAATATGGGTATCTGCTTCTGTGTGGTTTTCAGTCCCTGAGGAATACAAGGTGCTGCTTTCCTTTGTGCTATATGAAATCTTGGGCTTTGTTGTTGCTTTTATTTTTATCCAAATAATTATCTCACATTTTATTCTGTGATTATTTCCAAGCTTGCCAAAACAAACCAACCTATAGAACTGTCAAATCATTAGCTTATTAAAAACAGAGCTATTATTGAATGATTTCCTTATTTATTTTCCCCATAGCTTGCCAGGACTTTGTTAACTTTTGGAAAGCCCTAGGTCACAGGGCTTTATGTTTAAATAGACGACTTCAGCCCCAGCATAACACTTTCCTTTCCTTATTTTGCTCAGTGTAAAACCATGGAAATGAGCCAATGCTTTTCCTGGATTCCTTCACAAAATCTAGCAGTTCCACTGCCATTGATAAATGCTGACTTCTTAAAGCATTTAAAGTTTTCTCTTAGGTCAGCATAGAATTCCAAATATTTGCTGAGAGCTGACAATCTCAAATATGTTGGTGAAGCTTATGAATAAAGATTATTCACCATCTGTCTCCTGTTTTTGTTTATTAAAGATATTAACCCTTTGTCATAGTATATATTACAAGTGTTTTTTCCAGTTTATTGTGTAGCTTTTGACTTTCTTTTTATGGTGTGTTTCCCACCGCCCCCACCCCCACCCCCCGCCGCCCCAGTTGTCTTACATTTTTATATGGTAAATTTAAAAATCTTTTTCATTTATGGTCTGGTCTGTGACATACGCTAATCGGTTTTCTCTCAGTAAAAAGGAAAATTTCCATTGACAGAAGCCATTTTTTTGTGGCTTAGGTATCTTCTGCCCTGTTGGACTCAGAAGGTGGGTCAGAATTGCTCGGAGTCTGTGGGGTAGTGAATTTTGTTACTGAGTATCCCAACATAGAGGTCAAGCTTTTCTTCCTAACTGCGGTTGGTTTACAAAGGTTGTACATGGTTAGTCTAGCTTCTCCCATCTAGGCTTTCTAAAGGCACAGCAGAATCAGCTGAGCTTCCCCAGCCGTCTCTCTGGGAGCAAATGACCAGCTTTGGGGAAAAGGACTGGCAGTACCCAGGATGTGATGATCTTGTGGTTTGTGACTGCTGAGAACTTTGAGATCAACGCTCTCATTAGAACCCTCAGGACCTTGACACTACTGGTCTCCCCGCTTGAGAGACTTTCTTCCTTCAGCTCCAACAAAGCAGTGGTCAATCTCTCTATTCTCTTTCTAAGCATATGTTTTCACATGCTTTCAGTTGTAAACGGAGTAAACAGTTGTCTTTCAGTCAACATTATAATGCATATGTCTCTTCATATTCCTATATACTTATCATTTTCATTGACCACATGTTATTCTATTAATTGGATATATCAACATTTCCTTCACTTTCTGGTCCTAGCCTGGATTTCCCCTAAAGTAGACCTTAGTCAAGGATTTGGGAGTTAAGAAGTTGATTTGGGAGGTGATCCCAGGAAGCACTCAGAAGGAATAGGGAAGTGAGACAGGAAAAGGAAGAAAACAATTTGGGTGGCATTAATCAAGGGTGACAACTCGGGGTAACTGGGGCTCAGTCTCATTGGGATCCCTCTAAGAAACAGCGTGAAACACAGCTCAGAATTGTGCCACCGAAAGGTGAGAAAGCTGGGGTCATTATCAACGCCTCTCATTGGTTGAGTCACTCCGGGGTTGTTAACTCCCTGGTACTACCAGCTCACCCCAATGGGAGAGCCAAGCACACTTCCCAGGTGGAGAAAGCCCTCAGACTCAGAGAGATGCAGGAAGCCAATGGACCATGTGGGAATTATCATTTTCACATGACTTCCAGGGTGTGTCAGGGGATAAGAGCAGGGCATGGATACATCTTCCCTGGTGCCTCCCTTGTACTGCTCATCATCATGCCCCACATTAAGTGACTCTGGCACTGATTCTTCTTCAGCATGGTTTTTAGTCATATCTCTAATATAAGGACTTAACAGCAGGAGAGTTGGTAGGGCACTGCTGTGGTGTTCCCTAGGCTAAGATGATATTCATCCTCTGCCTCACAGATGCTTATTCTGGATTCTCCTTGCCTTTGGTTAACATTTTCACTGCAGATTGCTAGCTTGATGCGATGACCCAGACCTTCTGTCCTGCTGAGTCTCCCTGGTTATTTTGCCCTTGTAAGGCTGTGGAAGCATTAAGGGACACCCCAGTGAATCACCCATGTTCTCAGGCATATTCCTTCCTGCCCCCATTATGTGGTACCCACCTTATCATAATCACAGCCTACCCCTAGTAGTATATGAACTCCTATAGAGGAGCCCCAATTGGCCAAGTGGCAGTGGTAACTAGGCTCAGTGGAATTCTATACTGTGTCCCCTCACATGTGTATTCCACCCCCATGGACTCTAACTTCTATATCCCCCAAAACCTGAAGTTGCAAGGACAGTAAGCCCCAAATCCACAAGTGGCTCACTGGAAGTGCTGGAGAAAGGGTCATTCTACTGTTACCCCTTAGTTCCCAGATCAGTGTATTCTAACTATCGGGACGCTGACCTCATAAGAGTTATTGATTCAATGTTTATACCTCATACTGAAGGCCACACCCCAACTTCATCGGGTGTCGTTCCCAAGTTAGTACATGAGCTGTGCCTTTAAGAGGTCATTTCAGTGTTCTACCAGGCAGGCAGCCTTCTAGGTGGAGTGGTAAATGATAGGGCCAGTAGATCCTCTGCTCACGTGTCCATTGTTGCATTGCTGTAAAGTGGGTTCCTTGGTCCAAGAAGAAGTTATATGGGATCCCACACTTGTAAATCAGATACTCCGTGAACTCTCTGGTAGTGGTATTGGTATAGGCAGCATAAGCAAAGAAGGCAAACCTCATACTTGGAATACACGTCAATCCTAGTAAGGATGAATCACTGTCCTCTCTAGGGTAGAAGAAGGTCAATGAAATCAACTTGCTGCCAGATGACCTGGCCTCCTTCGGAATGTATCATATCAAGGGCTCAACATTAGTTTCTGCTGCTAACATTTATCAGAGGGAATAACTAGTTATCTTTAATAAGAAGGCACCCATGCTACTGGGCCTATGCATAGCTTCCATCCCTGCCACTCTGACTACTCCATTATGAACCTGTTGTGTAAACGCTTGGGGTGCTCAAGGACAGAGGCTCGCTATCATCCATGGGATGAGCCTTTCTGTACATCATCTCATGGCGGATGATCTGGTGATGGACATGGATCTGATTCACAGTGACCTACATTTTGTGCCCATTCCCCTAGATCCATCTATGTGCTGCTTCTCCAGACCTCCTTGTGTCTATTTCTGAACATTGTTCTCTTGCTCCTTCTAGGCCCCTGACCAACATACTGAGTCAGTTGCCACTGCCCAGGAGATCTTGAATATCCTGACTTCCGATTACTTCTCCCTCCACACAAAGTTAATGACCATGTGTGCTGCTTGGAGGATTTCCCGGGGTGCCCTGTACTGTGGTAGCAGTACATTTTTATGACCTACCCATGAACCAGGCCTGTTATTCTTTTTTTCCTTTCTTTATCGGCTGGTGTTCGGGAATCTCTCACAGGATCATAGATAAGAACTAAGGGAGGGACCAGAGTTTGGCAGCTTAGGGTCTGGATCATCTTTTTGTGTAAATTTGTTGTGTCTTCCAGCCTGTTTGGGCTCAATCCTAAAAGTAGCACTTCTCTTGTACCAGCCACTCATGTTGTGCCTGCCTGACCTTAGAACTTCATGGATCTGACCATACCCAGCTCCTGAATGGCAGCTCTGGTCACGCGGTCTCTTGATTTTCTGTGGTCAGCCATTCAGCCTCTAGCAACATGTTAGAGCTCCTTTCTAAATGGTGAACTGCTATTTGCTTTGCTGTGATTCTTCCATTGGGCTTTTCCAAAGACTCCATATAGCAAGTTTATTTGAGAGGTGGTTACAGAAATTACTATGAGGGATTGTGGGAACAAGACAAAGAAAGCCATTAATGAGCCATGGACAACCAGATCTTCATTGTGCTGGGGACCACGTGAGAAATTTGTTTGGAGCATAGCTCTGAGTTGTCCCACTGAGGGTCAGGAAACCAGGACATTTATCCACTAACCTTCCTCCTTCATTGGGGCATTAAATCCTCACACTTCATCTTATACAAGTAGGTTGACACGCTCCCATGGCCTGATGGCACTCTCTGGGCATAGAGATGCCTGAAGCCAGCAGTGGGAATAAGAACCACCTACAAGTGCCCTCCAGGGTGAGCTGAGGTCATTAACACAGGGTACCATAGCATCGGCTTTAAGCTTCTCTGTTTCTATCAACTCTTACTCCTTTCACAATGAATACAACACAGTGCCTCCTCAGAGAGGCTCACGGTTCCATGGGGAGCTAAAGAGGGCACAAGTAACATTACAGTAGAAATGTAACAGAATCAAAGTGCTCTTGGGATCTTCCACCATAGAGAAACTAAACCAAATTCTCAAAATTCCCAGGAATACCTGAAATGATGAGATTTCTTCAGGTCAGAACTGGAGAAAGTCAGTTGGTAGGGTTAATTAGATGATTTGGAGGTAAGTGCTTCCATAAGCATGTAAAATTCCATAGGAAGGAGCTCTATCAGACAATTTGTTTGGTCTTAATGGTAACATAGTAGATCTAGTATTTTGCTAGAAAGCATGTTCTTGGTGTGTAGGACATGGAGGCCCATCAAAATAAAAATCAAAAGCTTGCCTCTCTGTAGGGCAATCACGAGTTAAAGGTGAACTCTGAGACTAGCAGAATAAGGAGGGTGATGCCATGCATATACCCATATACCTCTCCTCTAAGCTACTGAGTCCCCCCCCCCTTTTTTTAACATCTTTATTGGAGTATAATTGCTTTACAGTGCTGTGTTAGTTTCTGCTTTATAACAAAGTGAATCAGCTATGCATATACATATATCCCCATGTCTCTTCCCTCTTGTGTCTCACTCCCTCCCACCCCCTTAGGTGGTCACAAAGCACCAAGCTGATCTCCCTATGCTATGTGGCTGCTTCCCACTAGCTATCATTTTTTACATTTGGTAGTGTATATATGTCCATGCCACTCTCTCACTTTGTCTCAGTTTACCCTTCCCCCTCCCCGTGTCCTCAAATCCATTCTCTAGTAGGTCTACATCTTTATTCCCGTCCTGCCCCTAGGTTCTTCATGACCATTTCTTTTTTTTTTAGATTCCATATATATGTGTTAGCATACCGTATTTGTTTTTCTCTTTCTGACTTACTTCACGCTGTATGACACTCTAGGTCCATCCACCTCACTACAAATACCTCAATTTAATTTCTCTCTATGGCTGAGTAATATTCCATTGTATATATGTGCAACATCTTCTTTATCCATCCAAATGCTATTTTAATTAACATTTTTTATTGTAGTAAAAATAGATAAGATAAAATTTACCTTTTAAATGATTTTTAAGTGGCATTAAGTACACTACCATCGTTGTACAACCATCGCCACCACTCATCTCCAGAATTTTTTTACCTCTGCAAAATGAAGCTCCTTAGCTGTTTTCATTAAAAATATTTTTATCAAAGTAACACATGTACATAATTTAAAAATAATATAGTACAACAAGTCTTACAGAGAAGATCAGTGCCCCCCTTTTCTCTATCTCCTTGACTCATCTGAGAGGCAGTTACTTTCTACTCTTCTAATGGTTTCTTCCGATGTTTACCTGCATATTTACAAACATTAAGTTTTTACCACTATTTTCAAATATATCAATTTCACTTTATCTCTAGACTTCTGTGATAGGAGTTTAGGCTCCTGTTGTCTTCTCTTCTCTCTGCCACCTTCCCTCCCTCAATCCTCCCTATAGTTATTCCACAATTTTTGGTTGAATCAGTAATGATTGTGACATAGTTTTGAAGAACTGAATAATTAGTGTTTACACAGTTTGAATCCATAGTGATATGTAAATCTGGTTGCTGGTATTCAGGGTGCAGGGCTCAGTTCACTCTTTTTTTTGCCTGATGCCATATCGGAATTTTTTGCTCTGCTTGGCACCCCAAAATTTTGAGCCTCTCTTAGGCTTGATTTCTCCAGAGAATAAACCTCAGTCTCCAGTGTGGGTGGGGCAGGGAGCCCGGTGGTGTGTGAGAAAGGTAGTCATCTTGTTCTGTGGGGATGGGGTTGTTTGGGGAGAAATGGCTTCTAACTGCTCTGTCTCTAGACTTTGAACCAAGTCCTTTTCCTGTACCTCTTGCTTTACCTGCCTTGGATTGCACGTGCCTGCAGACACTCGGCTCTCCTCTGAGATTCTGCAGACTGAATTCCTGTGCTTCTCTGCAGCATTGTTCCCTGTGGGCACTTAGGTGGAAATACCACTGCTCTGTAACGTCCACCAGTGCTCAGTGTTCCACACGTGTGCCAGGATCCCTTGTCTGCTGTTGCCTCCTCTCTCATTCTCTTTGTCCTTATGGGTAATATCTTTTAAATTTTGTCATTGTCATTTTAGTCAAGTGTTGGAAGGGAAAGGAAATGAATACGTGTGATCAATCTGTCATGATTAACCTGAAATTCACATGCACTTTAAACAGAGAAAAGACCCCCAACACTTAAAATTTATTTAAAGCCCACTAGGCCAGTTTCTGACAAGTGAGAGCACAGGGCAATGAGGTAGATTGGTCGATCTTTCTTCCTTATTTTCATCTTTTCTCAGGATGTGGAAAAGATTAGGGAACAAAATCAAAGCTTGAAAAAGAAAGTCATTTTTGGAAGGACTCGCTGTTACTGAGAAGCTCAGGGTGTTGCAAGGGTGTAGGCCTTGAAATCAGATTTGCACGATATGTTTTTGACATGTTTCATACAGAAATTTCTAATTTTATATGAGCTTGGCAAGGATATTATTATTTTTCAGAGAATGTTTCCATTGAAGGTCAGTAAAAGAGTTAACATTAGGCTTTAGTTTGGGCCCTAGAACATTATTGACATTCCTTCAAGTATGGGCTCACAAGTTCAAGTTCCTGGGAAGAGCAGTGAACTGCTTGCTCACCACTTTGTCCGCTGGCCAGCTGTGGGCTTGTGCGTTCTCCATGCCATCTGCCAGCACACTGGGAAGCATCAAAGTCCTCCTGGGCTGTCTTCTGGAACTTTCTCTAGGATGTTCATATTTGCCTCTTCTGTCTGATGCATTTTCTTAAATGTAGTTTTTTTTGTTTTTTTTTTTTCGCGGTACGCGGGCCTCTCACCGTTGTGGCCTCTCCCGTTGCGGAGCACAGGCTCCGGACGCGCAGGCTCAGCGGCCATGGCTCACGGGCCCAGCCGCTCCGCGGCATGTGGGATCTTCCCAGACCGGGGCACGAACCCGTGTCCCCTGCATCGGCAGGCGGACGCTCAACCACTGCGCCACCAGGGAAGCCCTGTAGTTTCTTAAATGGAAGAAAATTTTCAACCAGTGAAGTACACAAGGACCACACACTTGTTCGTAGTGTTTCTTTAGGGAGACACAGATATTGCCAGCAGCTTGGGAGTGAGAACTTGCCTTGCTCCCAGCCTTCCCATGGTTGTCCAGCAGATCTGGGCCTTGGAAGATCTAAGGACATGAATATTTGGCAGTGGGCAGCTGTCAGGTTCCGCTCCCATCTTTCTTTTCCTGTGTCCTTGCCCCTGGATTCTTGCTGCTGCTTCTTGCCAGTAGATGGCAAGCTAGGCCTGGGAAAAACAGCAAAAACGTGAGGCTTGTGTGGAGTAGGCTTGATCTTGCAGGGCCGTTTTCCCCAGACGTGTGGGGCTGTGAAGAATTCTCTGAAGGAAGCAAAAGGATTCCTGGGAGGTCTATCCTCAGGCTAGTTAGGGGGTCATCTTAGTATTAGCTGTTTTTTTTTTTTATTAAATAAATAATGTGGTTGTATCTATGTCTAATACACACTAATTCTTTAATAGGAAGACTTTCTTAGCTCACATGTGCTGATTGTTTCTGGCATCCAGTTCATGAAATGGGGTTCTAGACCAACTGGAAAACTACTTGGGAAGGATTGATTAGGCTCAGATTAAGGGTGAGGATCTGGGATAAACCAGACCCAAAACTAGATACTAATGTCAGAAGCAAAGAGATTGGATGTCGGTTCACCAAGTCAAAGTCAGGACTCGGGTGGGTCAAGGCAGGCTAGCCACTTGGGGAAGGGGAGACAGAGGGGAATACAGCTGTGTGGACTCACCAGCTGGCATGACTGGCCAGGAAAGACGTGTCTGGGGGTGTCCCTGGCACCAGCCACTGTAATCCTGTTAACTCTGGGTCTGCCAGTCTGCCTCTTGGCAGGTGTATCTAGTGAGGTGGTAAGAACTTAGGTTTTGTAGACAAAGAGATGTGGGTTTGAATTCCAGCTCTGGCGGCTCCTAGGACTGTGAAGTGTGGCATGTTACACACCTTCTCTGAGGCTTTGACTTATCATCATCCAGATGTGGTGATAATACTTAGCTCAAGGCTTGTTGTCAAAGTTAAATGAAAGGGCTTATTACTGATCCTGGAATGGAATAGGTGCTTTATAAATGGTATATTTTAGTATGGTTATTCGTGGATTATAGCATAATGAAATGGGAAAAATAAAAAAGAGAGGCATCTCATAAACATAATCTTTGGTCACAAGGGGGAATAAATATGAGAAAACAGCACTAAGCAGCTGCCCTTCCCTGAAAGGGTGTTTCCCCTCTTCCCATCGTCCTCCAGAGAGCAGTATATCTTTCTTTGTGATGGGTGGGAAACCTCTGAGTATGATGCAGCAGTGTACCTTGAAGGTGGCAGAAAAAAACACTGTTGAGCTTGTCAGGAGGTACGTCCCTAATTTCTGTCTTTTTATTTAGGTAGTAACAATACAATATTTTCTAGTCCAGACATATTTAGCTTCATTTAGGAAGAAAATACAGAAGTGTGTTCAGAGCATTCCAAGATATACTTTTAAATAAAATAAGCCACACAAAGGAGGGCAGACACAAAACAGAGGGACGTTACTCCTGTCCTCTTTCTTGGCTTCCCACACAATTCTTCACTTCTGGGGTAGACAGCATCACGCCTCAGACCCACAAACCAGCCTAGGCTGTGGAGAGGTTTGGCTATCTCAGGGGATGGAATTTCTTCTTCTTTTTTTTTTTTTTTGGCCGCACTGGGCAGCCTGCAGGATCCTAGTTCCCTGACCAGGGATCAGACCCCTGCCTCCTGTGCTGGGAGTGTGGATTCTCAACCACTGGACCACCAGGGAAGTCCCTGGAAGTTCTTTTGTGTGCAGGTGTGTTGAGTGTCACAGCCAGCTCTTATTGACTTGGGATACAGTCCTTCTGGTTTTTAACTCTCCCACCTCTAATTTCTTTGTGCTCCAGCTTGTTGGTGGTCTGCAATTAAGAGCTGATAATGATGGTCGACCTATAAGTTTATGTATTTAGGGGGAACCCATTGTCTTTTTTTCCAAGTGCTGTGTTGAGGCTCTTCTGGTTACAACCAGTAGTCACGAATGGGATGGAGATGGAGCCTTCTACCCCATCGCTAGCCAGTTCTGCCCCATAGAGGTTAACTTACTCCACAGCCACAGAGTCTTCCTGAATCCAGACAACAAAGGTACGTGGTTTGAGGGAGGCATAAGGATAAAAGCCCGGGAGGAGAACCCAGGCCTCACTGAAAAGTAACTGTTAGAACCACCATCCCATTCAAGACATAGAAGTTGTGTTATCTATTAAAACAGAGGCCAGCACCCTCACTTAAAATACATGTTTTACATTTTGTAGTCACTGTTACAGTGTGATTTTATTGAACCAATTCTGCAAAAATATCACTGCACATCTGGTTATGGTTTAAAAAGAAGGCAATCGCTGATTTGCTACTTTAAGAGGAGCTTGGGGAGGATTGATGACAGTGGCATTTCTTTGGTTCTTTGGATCAAAAACTCAACAGCAAGTAACTGAGAGACTAAAGTATTTCTAGGTAACTGCCTACCTAGCTTTGTTGTCCATTTCCCTGGAGCCATGGAAGAACTTCATCTGAAGTGGTGGTTCCTAAGTTTTCTATCACTAAACACCCTTTTTAATTACTATTTTTTTGGCAAGCTGGATTTATGAAAGCATTTCTCATTTCCTTTTCCATTAAAGCATTCGGTATACTTGTCTAATATGCTGGTTATATTTTAGCATCTTTGTGACTGTGTAGTTGCTAAGATGTCTATTATGACTTTAGGAGCACAAAAAGATTGCTCTCATTAATCTCTAAGGGGTTCAGGAACCCCAGTTTGGAAACTACCATATTCAGTAGATCCTGTATTCTCTTAATTTCTCCTTTCTTCCTTCCTTCTTTCATTGAAAATAACCTGCAGTATCTATCAGTGAGTACCCTAGTTACTAAGACAATACTTTGGATGTATGACCATAGGATAAGATATTTGAAACTGAAGTTGTTCTGGAAATTCTGAGACACCTGATCTTTTTTAAAAATTAATTTTATTGAAATATAGTTGATTTACAACGTTGTGTTAATTTCTGCTGTACAGCAAAGAGACTCAGTTATATATATGTATAAATAAATAAATAAATAAATAAATAAATAAATAAATATATATATATATATATATATATATATATGCTTTTTCATGTTCCTTTCCATTACGGTTTATCACAGGATATTGAATATAGTTCCCTGTTTTATACATAGGACCTTGTTGTTTATCCATCCTATATATACTAGTTTACGACTGCTAATCCCAAACTCCCAATACATCCCCCTTGGCAACCTCAAGTCTGTTGTCTATGTCTGTGAGTCTGTTTCATAGATATGTTCATTTGTGTCATATTTTAGGTTTCACATATAAGTGATATCATATGGTATTTGTCTTTCTCTTTCTGACTTATTTCACTTAGTATGATAATCTCTAGGTCCATCCGTGTTGCTGCAAATAGCATTATTTCATTGTTTTTAATGGCTGAGTGACATTTCATTGTATATATGTACCACATCTTCTTTATCCGTTCATCTGTCGATGGACATTTAGGTTGCTTCCATGTCTCGGCTATTGTAAATAGTGCTGCTATGAATATAGGTGTGCAAGATACTTAATCTTTTTAACCAACCTCTTTGATTGTCATGACAATATCAAGATTTACAGAATCTTAACTACAAGTATTATAATCAAAAGATAATAACTATTGCTAGCATTATAGAGAATTCGCTGTGTACTGTGGGCTAAGTCCTTTATATGTATTAATCTTACATTTTATAATAATACAGTGAAGTAGATAACAGTTTAATTTGCCTAACGGGGAAACGGAGACTTCAGTCCTACGAGTAGGAAGAGGAAGAAGTGGGATACAGTTATCTCAGACTATGGAGGTCGTGCTCCTGTTCTCTCTGTAGCACTGCTCCTCCATAAATGGAACCTGAGAAATCTCAGCTTATCATGGGGAAGTCGGTTTGCTTTTGAGCTCCTTTCTTTCTAGAGAGACAAAGGAGAGAAAGTACCCGTTGTGATTTAGGTGGTCTTTGTTTTGGATCTGCTTTCTCCTCAAACACTACCGCACGATCTGCCAAAACAGTTCAGTGAGGACAGGAAAGCTTGTTCGTGGTAAAGTGGCTTGTTGTAACCGACTGTGATCTTCCTTGTGTGGTCATTGGGTTTTCCATCTGATAGTTTTTGAGAAGAAAAATATTGTCCCATGAAAACCTCTGGGAAGTAGCTCAGTATTATTTGGTTTGGCTTCGGGGGTTCTCTACCTGATGATATTTGAGAAGAAAAGTATTTCCCCCTGAAAACCTCTAGGTAGCAGCTTAGTGTTCTTTACGTTTGGTGTCATATGTTCCTGCATTTGTGTACAAACCTGCAGTACTGTTTTTCAATTCTGTACTGATGTCCTAGGAATGATGATCAATTGATCTCCCTATCTATGTGTCTACCTATCAATCAATCAATCATCAACCTGCCTATCTCTATCTAGCTCTGTCTATCTAGATCTATCTATCCATATCTACCTATCTGTATTTTTTGTATCGAACTATATATTTATATATAATATATATTTATAAAATATTTTAAATATTATATATTTATATATAATATATAAACATATACTTTATATATAATATAAAAATATATGTTTATATTACATATAAACATGTTACATATAAATATATATTTTATAAAATATTTATAAATATTAAAAATTTATATAGAAATATATTTTGTATCTATATATTTATATATCTATATCTATATGGATATATTTAACATTAGCACTTCCTCACTGGAAAAGTATAACTGTCTGTTTTCTCCCAGAGAGGACTGATAAGATCTCACTTCCTCTGACAGAATTTATTTGCTACTCAGAAAGAAGGGTCAAAAAGCAATACTGAACCCCGGATGATGCTGAATAATCATGAATTTCTCTTATTTGGATTAAAATGTCTTCTTACTTTTAGCTATGTTCTTCTCATGCCACCCATCTAGGTTTGTAAGGTAAGGAATGAAGTTAGGTAAAGAACTGCCTGAAGAATTGAGTTGTGGCTGTCTACTTTCACGTGGCCCCATTTACTCCTCTTTCTTCGGGAACATTCACTCTGTTCTAAGGGACTCTGGGCCCATTCAGGACAATAGCAAACTGAAGTTTCAGGGAGGAAATTATGGGAGGAAAAAAGAAGGGAGAGAGGAGGATGTTACTGAAGAGCGTAGGGAAATGAATATTGTTTCTTGTAACCTAGCATGTCTTCACTCCCTAAGACAACTGGGCTTATTATTTAAATGGGGAATGAAAGACTTTCACACGACTTTGACCTTTTGAGAGCTGCATGCTTCCTTTTACCAAATGAATGAACTAATTTTTGGTCTGGGGGCTGTGTGGGTTCTGTTAGAATGAATTTGCCAAATGGTACCTAAAATGCCAGTCTACCCAGCTTTGTTCCCAACTATAGAGAATGGGTGAAAAGATCAGACTCCAGCTGTAGGGCAATTGTTTTTTATCTTTTTTTTCCCTACTGTTTTTGCATGCAGAGCCTAGTTATTAAATTTAGGGACATTGTATCTAGTTCATGGCTTTATAATCACATTACAAATTTCACTACCAGGCGAGACAAGAGTACATGAATTGGAATAGAACTGTAAAAATAGTTTTTCTATTCCCAGCATCAAGTGCTCATTTAGGTTTTGGAAAAATGACCAAGAGTTCTTTTTGTATTTTCTGCGAGGTTATTTCTATGAGAGGAGTAGTAGGTCTTTTGGTCCGATCCACCCCCATGACAAGACTTTAAACCAAGAGAAGCAAAAAGAGGCTATGAAGCAATAAGATGGCTCCAGCTGCAGGAACTGGAGTCTGTAGCTTAATTTGTTTGAATAGAAAGAGAAATGTAATCTCATGTTCCTTGAGCATGAAATAGCCAGCAAGTTGAGGAACTATAAACTTCCTGTGATTTTCTTGCATTTGCTGTACCCAAGCTAATGGCCAGACTTTCTCATCATTGCCTTTTGGGGCAGCTTAGGGTGGGAATCAAATGCATCACTTGTTGTCTGAGAACATCCCAGTAATATTTTATGAAAGTGAAGTGTGCTGTACTCGGAGTCCAAAGATGCCTTTCACCCACCATGAGCACAACCTGTACTTTGCTTCTCTAGCCATGGTGATGACTTTGTTGAAATTCACCCACACCCTGTTCTCTCTGCCTCAGGACCATCAGTTCCCAAGGACAGGGCTGTGAGCAGGACAATGGGTACAGTGTGCTCTCAGAGTGCAGCGTGAAAACCAGTGACTCCAGAGAGACTCACCTTGGTCTCCAATGAGGCTGTGCAATTCAGACAACTTCTATAATAATTTATTCACCAACTTAGAACGTCACTGGAAGATATTTGTGAGTGAAGACGAAAATATGGATGAACTTCCACATTTTAGAGGTCTAGGAAAGTTGATGAAAGGAGTCAAATATCAGACTCAAATACAATTTATGATGCCAAATCTAAGTAACAAATATGGCTTAATGAAACTCCTATCACCCAAGACTTATGCTTTAAAAATTTTTATTTTACTTTTTCTGAATTGCCTTTGAAGGCAGAAAATATAAACAGAGTAAAAACCTGTGTCTCCATGATGCCAAATCATCTGGATGAAAAGTGCAACAAATCAGACGGGCAGGGAATTTTCAGTCTACTTCAGGACAGATATTGGTCTTTTTACTTTTGTAATTTTCTTATCTTTGGTCACTGGCCAACTACTGAGTTCATTGTTCTTCAGGGAATGCTGAAAGTGGTGCTGATTAGAGTCAACTTGGTCTTAATATGTTTTTATTTGTCTTTTCCTGGGGGGAAGGAGCGGATAAAGGGTGAGATGGGAAGTGGATACGTGGATAAGATTAGCAGCAGAATGTTTTTGAGTTTTTTAATAAAATGAAACAGAATATGTGACTTCACTGGGAAAATGCAGAAACCATTCTCTGAGGATGTACAGGTCTCTTTGTCCCTTGGCTTTCCTCTGTGTTGGGATGCCCAGAGAGAAGCATTTTTAGTGGAAATTCTGAGGCCGAGGATGAAGTAACTAAGCTTTAGAAGTACAAGGATCTAAGTTGCATCAAGTCTCAAGACTTGAGGGGATATCAGAGACATGGTGACTTACCTTAAGGTCATATACCTTGCTAGTAAGCCCAAGCAAGCTGGTTGAGCAGCCTATCTTCTCTACCATGAGGGAAACTGCCCCACATGGATAAGGTCTGGATCATGGTCAATGAGAAAGCTTTTCCTGGAAGTCTGCTGTATGGAAAGCATTTGCTGGGCACTAGGGATTTAGGGAGGAATTCAGCATGGTCTCTGATGGTGAGGGAGTTACAATTTAGTGTGGAGAGGGAATAATATAATAATAATTATTATTATTAATCACAAGAGAATGCCAGATGAAAGATACAGACAAAAGCAATGTTGCAGTTAGTAGGTGTTTGGTAAATCTTTGTTGAGGAATGAATGAATGAATGAATGCTGAAAGTAGGTCATCAGTGAAGTGGACCCCATCACAGGTTAGGTTCATTGGGAAGAAAGACCTCACATAGGAGGTTTTAAGGGAAAAGTAAGACTTGGCTAAATGGTGAATGAGGGAATCCCATCACAGGAAATGTACTTATAAGATCTGGCTCTTAAGCATAGTTAAATGTGGGAAAATTCAGTCCATACTCCTTTAGGAGTACTTTTTTTTTATCATGGGGCAACTCAGAGCAACCTGTTGCCTGGAAAGAGAGATCTTAAAAAGCTGGGTTGCTGATGGGGATGATGCTACTAGCTCTGGGTAAAAATTCAGATGTCGGATATACAAGCAAATTTGGAAGCCAGGAATAGAAAATATTTTAGCAGTGGGTGACCACATAAGGCCAGTGTTAATTAAAAAGCTGAGTAACACTGAGACTTCACAATAAAAATAGTAATGAAACTGGTTAATACTTATGGAGCTTTGACTAAGTGCAGATTCTGTGTTAACTTCCTTCATTTTATACTTCTAATGACCCTGAGAATGAACTTTCATTATTACCCTAATTTATAGATGATGAAGTCAAGACCCAGAGAGTTTAAATTACTTGCCCAAGGACACATGGTTATGGAGACAGGAGTTGAAACCCTCCAGGTCTGCCTGTTTCCTCAGGGACTCCCTCACCCAGCCTCCCGCAGGCCAGCCAGTAGATGGAAAGAGGAGAGTCTCAAATCTACCATCTAGTAGGGCCTAGACGATGGAGCCTTCTGTGAGGTAGGCTGGGATCAAGACCTTTTTCAGTTACTTAGAGGATTCACTGACTTTTCCTAATTTTGGGTCTAAAGTTCCTAAGAAAGCACAGTCTCTAAAAATACAGGCAGGTCTCAAGTGAGCTTATTCTTTGACTTTTATGTGAATTCCAAATAAATCTTCTTTATTAGTATATTTATTAGCACAATGGATGCCTTCAGCTTCTGTGCTGGCGGTTTTCTTCAAAATCATCTGACTTTTGAAAATAATTGCTAAGTGGTCCATTTTCATTTAATTCTTACTCTTCTCTCAAAAATGACTTTCCAGTTGTATTGTATTTTAATTTTTTTAAACCTGAAACCACTAAACATTCATTTGAGCTAGGAAATAGCTTTCAAAATTGTTACACTGGTGAGGCTCTCATGTCACAAAGGCCATTGCAAGAAGTCCATTGCCATGGACTATTGCTGTGTTTCCCAGACATGTCTGCTCTTACGAGGACCTGCAGTCCTTATGAAAAAGACTCATGCCCTGGCCCCTGGAGACTCGGATTCAGTAAATGTCGAGTCAGGCCCAGGAATTCATATTTTTAAAACAAGCGCCCCAGGTAACCCTATGCTTAGGCAAGTGTGGAAACCCTGGGGGGAGGGGAGGCTATGGAGGGGGCACCTGGAGGTTGGGCTTCTTACCTTGTTTCCCTCACTGACCTGTGTGAGCTCGGGTGAGGCATCTCTGTTTTTTAATCTCTCAGTTATCTAAAAATGCTGCCATTTTCCACAGCCCATCCCCATCTAGAACCCTGGTCCCAAATTCCTGCTTTAGGCCAGAAGAATTCCAGCAATCCATCTCATGTGAGGTTTCAAGGCAACACATCCAGGTCCAAGGTCTTGTTTGCAACTTGTTCAATTTTTTTGTTACAGAACTGATTTTTAAAAATTGAAGTATAATTGATGTATAATATTATATGTTTCAGGTGTATGACATAGTGATTCACAATTTTTAAAGGTTATATTCCATTTATAGTTATTGTAAAATATTGGCTGTATTTCCTGTGCTGCACAGTGTATCCTTGTAGCTTATTTATTTTACACATAGTCATTTGCACCTCTGAATTCCTTACCTTGTTCATTTCTTCATCAGGCATCTGTGGAGCATGTCCTAGGCCAGGGCCTCTGCTGCCAGTACTGCATCTCCTTGGTCTTTCAGGCCCCCTTCTGTGCTCCCCAAGGCTGCATCTCCCCAGAGCTCTGGCAGTGAGATACGGCAGCTGGAGTTGTAGCCTCCTGCAGCCTGTCACTTGTCAGCTCAGCTGGCTTTATGTGCTTCCTTAACACCCACCTTGCAATGGAGGGTAAGACTCCTCGTAGAGGGATTCTAATTTCTCCCTTCACAGTGTCACAACTTCTGCCCTGGCCTTCAGGAGCAGGATGTGACATGTGTCTGTGGATGTGACAGCCAGAAGCTGGCTCCACCTTGGGTGTCTGTCCTTCCGGCCCACCGAAGGGTCTGGTAGCCACTTGGCCTAGGTCTCCTCACTCTTGGAACAGAGGGGGCCCTGTGTTACTCCCCGCGCCCCCCCCCCGCCATTTATTGTCCCGACCAGCAGGTAGGTGTTGTAAACTCACCTGGGGCTCTTGTGATGTGAGCTGGAAGCAGCTGGGGTCGTGTCATTTCAGCTCCATGTGGTTTGCTGACATCCTGCTGTGGTGGTCACGCTGCAGAGATGAACAAGATGCTGCCTTGTTGGAGGTGGGCAGTCCCAGGTTTGAAGGTCTGTGCTTTCTAGTTGTGTGACCTGGAGCAATTGATTTGACCTTTCTGAGCCTCGTTTTCCTCAGTTGTGATATGGGTATAGTGAAAGTACCAACCTTGTGGGGTTATAGTGAGAAATAAATGACAGCATGCAGATAAAGCATTTTAAACACTGCTTGGCATACCAGTGGTGCTCAATAAATGGGGATGATAGTATCAATATGGTGCTCTAGAGGCTGACCCTCGATGACTGTGTGAACTCAGAGGATCAAGTTGACACTCAGAGCCTTGCTCAGGCTAAGCTGGCTACTTTTCCTTTTTTTTCAAGTTTTATTTTAAACCAACGACCCCACCCACAGTTTGCACTGACATCCTTCGGCAGCTGCTGCTCTCTTACCTCTGTTTGTCATCTTCTTCTCTTAGTTTCCCCATTGTCAGGTCAAGAAAGCATACGATTGCTCCTAAATTTATTGCCTCTGGGAGCCTAGAGCCCCAGTCAAGCTCAGTAAAAGGGGGGAAGCACACACATTTTTTTGGACCCACTGCTGGATTTGTCTTAAAGCCCTGACAGGCAGTACCATGTTTACTTGGACGTTGCCCCCTCTGAATCCCACCATCTCATGATTCTGGATTGTTGGATGCGTGGGAGGGAAAGCATCAGTGTGGACGAGTGTACTAGTTTTCCCAGCAGAGCCCTCCGGAATGGAGCTGGGCCGGTCTCCTGGACTAACTCTGCTGGCGCTTGGTAGGCCATTGCTATGGAGGGTAAGAAAGGGCTCAGCTAAGTGGCTGAGCGCAGGGCTGCCGAGGGACCTGGAAACCACCGCCCCCAGCTGGATAATCCCTTCATTGAAGACAGAGGGTGAGCTGTGGTATGTGTGTCTCATCGTGGGCATGCCTCATGAAACACACTCTGAATTAGGAATATTTGAAGCTTATCTTTCTTTATGAGCTACTTTTTAAACTGATAGTAAAAAAGGATCAACTTTGCTTCAAAATAAACTCGTAGTTAAGTACTATGAGCCTCAGGTTAATCTCTACTGCTTTTCTTTAGGGACTGAAAAAGCCTCTGCCCTTCTTTTGGCTTATTATTTTTTTAACTTCTAATGAATTTGCCAAAGTGGGATCTTCATACAGTTTTCGTGTAGTCTACTTTTCCTCTGTCTCTTGAGCAGCACAGTTACTTGTAAAATAGAAGTCTTCAGTAATCTTGACCTTCCTCTCTGGTGGTCTGGGTCCAGCTGGGTGTGCCGGGGGGGGTCCAAGCAGAAGGATGCCCAAGGTCAGCTGGATGAAGTCCTAGCTGGGGATAGGGTGAAAATGGGACCTGGACAAAGGGCCGCCTCGGTTCCATCTGGGGTTTTTGTGACTTGCTTCACTGGATTCATTAGTGTCCCTGTCCCTGAAACCTAGCGTGAGGATTTTAAACGGACTGAGCGAAAGATAATGCTGCCTTTCAAGAGCGCTGAGTCTCAAGGTCTGCTCCTCTCCTGGATTCACTTTCATCTCTGCAGGGCTGCAGCTGAGGCTTTTTTCCCTTGAACTTTCTTCATCATCACAGATGTTATTCACTGTAAAGAGTCCTTCACATTTACGTGGGTTATTGTTGGCAAAATTGCATTTTTTTTAGCATTAATGCTGAATGTCACGCATGGCATTGAAAAACAACATCCGTTGCTTGGGGTTCTCTTGGTAAGTGGTGTTCTGATCTTGTTTACCAGCAGACCAGAGGAAGAGTCTTGCAGGAGCATTATGTACTCTAGGAAAGGAGGGGGCACAATTCACAGCTCCTCAACGTGGACCCCTAATCGCTATCACTGGGAAACACTTGTTGATGGTTTGACTACTAACTGTTGTGCTGAAAGCCTCTGCCCTCCCTGTTATGAGCTCACCTCTGTCATCAGAGCACCACACTCTTTGTATCAATTCACAATAAAATACAGTCTTAGGTAATGTTAGAAATTGGATGTGGTTGAAACCAGGAAGGACCCAGGTGGAAAGCACTAGATTTCAGAGACCAGGCAGACCTGCTAGGGAGGGAGGGGTCATGCATCCCAGAGGTGGGGCGGTCCAGTGAGGCAGGGGGCATTGGCGGGGAAGGTGCTTGGTGGTCTTTTGTCCTGTGCCACTGGGCTTCGTGTCACCTCTCCAGTGCTGTTTCCCACCACGTTCATTTGACTGTGTGCTCCAGCCCCTTCGGCTTTCTTTTACTTCCTCTAACGTGCAATCCTCTTGCTGCCTCAGGATCTTTGCACATGCTTCCTTCAGTGCTCGTTTACCTCCTTTCCTCCCCTCCCTCTTAGCTTCCTCAGGGATACCTTCCTTCACTCCACTCCCTAGGTCATATCCCCGATAATAAGCCCTCCCAGCACCCTGGGCTTTTTCCTTTTTGGGCATTTAGAGTAGGTAGCAATTATGTGTTTTTTGCTTTGTTATTAATTTTTGTCTTTAATTCCACAATGGCAAAAACTGTCAGTTTCACTGACCACCACAGATAGCAGAGTGCTTGGTACACAGAGAGTGTTCAGTAAGAATTTGTTGAATTTGTACAGACCAATGGGAAGAAAGAATGGTCTCCTTGGTAGTCACAGTGTCTGTGATGGTGTAGACCTTGGTGGTCTCGGTCGCTGTGATGGTAGAGACCCTGTATGTAGAGACTCTGTGTGCTTTCCATGGCATGACTCCCTCCTCCGTGCTCTAGGTAACCATGTACTGGCTGGGGTTTGTTGCAGCATCTTTTATGACAGTGGGCGAAATGGGAGAAGGTGATGTTGTAGAAAGAAAATACAGTAACTTAAAAATGTTTTGTTAAGATACAAGTACAGCCATCCCCATAAACTCCCTGTGAAACTTGTTAGTATAAAATTTCATAGATGGAGACGCTAAGGCTCAGAAAAAGCAGTCAAAAGGGTAAGAACATCCAGTTCTCAAATTTTCAACTTCAAATGTGATGATTTCAAAAGAGAGTATTTTAACCCATGTCCTTTTTACTCACTAGTTGTGTTGGTGAAGGACCAACATTCCTGAACCTGGAGGGGCTAAATGCCTGGACTCCGTCTCCTCAAGCCCTGCATCCTGCCTCTTCTGCAGGGTTTAGAGCTGGACCTTTGAAATGGTTGTCAGTCTTCTTTGTAGTACCGGGAGGATGAGATCTTTCCGGGGCTGCACTCCCCAGAAGCATGGACCCTGAGACAGGGGTCCATGTGCAGGAGATTTATTGAGGAAATGATCCCAGGAGAAACTGGTGAGGGGGGGCGGTAGAGGCAGGGTGGGGGGGGGGAAAGAGTCAAGCAAGGATGGCATTTCAGACAAAGATTCATCCTCAACTTGATCCCACCAGGGAACTCAGAGTTTGTCCTCGTGCAAAGCAAGAGAGCTGGGCTTTCATACTTCTGTGCCCGTCATTCTTCACGCTCCAGTAGCCTGAGGTGTCACCCAAGAGAGGCCCAGGTGCAGATTGTCAGAGGCCAGAGAACACAGAGACCAGGGGAGGGGCAGTCAGGAAAGTTAAAGGAGATGGAAGGGATGTGGGAGGGGCACTGACAATGTCCGAAACAGGTAAGAAATTATGTTACAATACTGTAGACAGACCCCCATGTGAAAGCATGTTTTCTCATTAATTCTAATAACAGATACTATTTATTTAAGCCTACTCTATGCTAGGTATTGTGTAAGTGCTTTACACTTATTATCTCATTTGATTATTATGATATCCCTATAATGTTATTATAATTGCTCTTCTTACTGTAGGGATGAGGAAAGTGACTTTAAAGAATTTAAATGGGGCTTCCCTGGTGGTACAGTGGTTGAGAGTCCGCCTGCCGATACAGGGCACACGGGTTCGTGCCCCGGTGCGGGAAAATCCCACCTGCCGCAGAGCGGCTGGGCCCGTGAGCCATGGCCGCTGAGCCTGCGCGTCCGGAGCCTGTGCTCTGCAACGAGAGAGGCCACAACAGTGAGAGGCCCGCGTACCGCAAAAAAAAATAAAAAAGAAAAAAGAAAGAATTTAAATGGCTTGCGCAAATTCTCACAGGTAGAAGTAATATTCAGACCTAGGCTGACATGACTCTAAACTCCATGCTTTCAAGCAGTACCTTAAAGCAGTCTTTATTCTCCCAGGCAAATTCAGAGGGACATGGATGGTTGTAAGTGTACCTCCTGAGGCTCAGCTTTAATACACCAAGAGTATCTTACTCCCCTGATGGCTTTAACCCCCATCCCTACTACCTTCCTCCTCCTTCCATGGCCATCATAGTGACTTCTTGTGGAGTTCCACCAGCTGGGCTGAGAGCCACTCTTCAGCTTCCAAGTGGAAAGGAGACTTGGCTTTTTATAACACTCATGCTTTAAGCAATAATCCAGATTATCCCCAGGAATTCCAGAAACATTAGACAAGTTTTCCTCAGGAAGCCATGGCATGTGTGGAAGAGCAGAGGCTCTGGAGCCAGGTGGTCTTTGCAAATCCATGAGCATCTCAGGTTCCTTCTCACTAGGGACTAAGTCTAAGCCCGCGTGCCACAACTACTGAGCCTGCGCTCTAGAGCCCGTGAGCCACAAGTACTGAAGCCCGCACGCCTAGAGCCCGTGCTCCGCAACAAGAGAAGCCACTGCAATGAAAAGCCCGCGCACCACAACGAAGAGTAGCCCCTGCCCGCTGCAACTAGAGAAAGCCAGAGCACAGCAATGAAGACCCAATACAGCCAAAAAAAAAAAAAAGTTACTCTGGTTGTATTGTGGACAATTGATCTGTGTGTGTGTGTGTATCTGCATCTGTGGGGCATTTAGACTAAATGCCCAGAATCTCAAGAGAATGGGGAAGAGACAGAGTAAATGCAGGTAGAACAGTTGGGAGGATCCTGCACTGGTCCAGATGAGAAGTGGCTGGGACTAGAGTAGGTGTGGTCATGTTGATGGTAGTGGAGGAGATGGACAGGAGTGGATGAATTTTAGAGCCATCTATCCTGATTTCAGGAAGTAAAATCAGCAGGGATTGATTATAGATTTAATATAGGGGTTGAAGAAGAAATAGGTGTCAAGGAGAATTCTTAGATTTTTGGCCTGAGCTGTTGAATGGGTGGTGGTACCATTTGCAGGAATTGGAAATATTAGAAAAGGACTGGATTGTGGGGAAAAATTATGATGTAGGTTTTGGACGTGTTGAGTTTGAGGTACCTTTGAGACATCCAAGAGAAGACATGGAATAGATATTTGTAGGTAGGGTCATAGATGAGAAATGGATGACTAAGTTGCTCAATGTCTTAACTAAATTATATCAGTATCAATTGAAAATCCAATTCTAGAGTTCAGATCTCTTAGTTATTACTCCAGTGCTCATTCCCAAGGCAGTGCTTCCTTCTCTTAAATAATTTCTAAGGATAAAGGACAGTGCATACATTTCCCTGGGATTCTGGGCATCCAGTCCAAATCAATCTGCTAAAACACCACATTTATTTGAAGTTGACTTTTTTTTGAAAATTCATCTGATTTCTTGTCCTACTGTATAACATATTTGTTATTTCTATATAGTAATGCTATTAAAAGCTACTTATCTTGGAGAGGAACTTCTGCTCCAGGAGGATGCTTTGAATATATTCTGGGATATGGAATCATGTGCCAGAGAAGATGCAGTGCCAGGGCTACACAGGCTGTGGCACTGCTTGCCTGGGAACATTGCATTTGAGCAGCATGGCAGTGTGCTTCTGACAGATACGAAAAGTAGGATGTGGAGTGGATTGGCAGTGGAGATAGAGATGACGATGAGTTCAGTTTGGATGTGTTACTGTGATGTGCCACGTGCACCTACTTAACACAAAGGAAGTGAAGCAATGCACCCCTGACCGTGGGATCCACTGTGTCCACCACATACTGCACCTCCAGCCCTAATATACCATGCCACCTAGGAGGTGCAGCCGAAGAGAGCAACAGAATGGCCTTTCAGAGGCACAGCTGTGGCACCAACTTTGAGATAATACCTTGCCAGGATGGGGTCATCCTCCAGGATGCAATATGCATTCTAAATCAACAACCAATGTGTGGTGCTGTGTCCTAAGAAGGTAGAATACATGAGTCTGGAAACCAAGGGGGTAGAAGTAGAAGGTGGCTCCTCTTGCCATTGCTTCGTTGACCCACTTGGGGAATTTGTGTTTCTTGCCTCTGCAACCCTGGGCTTCACGGATTTAGAAGTCCTGGTTCTCAGAAGGACATGTTTCCATCAGGAAACACAAGAAGAGTCTCTATTAAACTTCCAGCTATGACTTCACTTGGTTACTTCAGGCTCCTCGTGCCAATATAGCATAAGGCAAGGGAAGAAGTCACGGTCTTAGCAGGAGCACCTGCTTCTGACCATCAGGAGGAGCTAAAGCTGCTAGATATTCATTTCCCCAGCTGCCTGGGAAGTTGGCTGCCATGGCTCATAGCTGAATCCCTCCCTGGAGATTGCCAGGAAGGACACTGCTTCGCTGAAGATTATGCCCCCTTCTCTGGGGGTGGCCTACAGTCAAGGGCTGGTAGATCTTGGGATACGAAGTCTGAGCCTCCTTGCCCCAGTCTGGAAAAGATGTGAAGGATCATCTGGTCCCTGTGGGATTGAGGGAGCCCTTGTTGGGGCTGCATGACCGTTCAACCTTTCCTTGCCCCTCCCTGCTGACAGCGCTCCCTCACAGGTGATGTTCCTAAGAGCAGCTTCAATAAACCACCACGTGGAACTCTCCATCTCAGATTCTGCTTTCCAGGGAAGCCAAGCTAAGCAAGATGGCTCAGGGACATGTCAGGTAAATAGCTGAAAATAGAGGCTTGCATTTAGAAGAAAGGTCTGTGCTTCAGATACAGACTTGGACCTCATCCCTCTAAGGACAGTAGTGAAACCATGCTTGGATGAGTTTGCTCTGGGAGAGGAATGGATTCTGACAAAGAGAAGGAGTACACCTGTTGTAGGAGAATGGAAGCAATAGTAGTATGTGGGTCTATACATGTTACTGTTTGGCATTTGGTAAAAGGCCTTGTAAAGAGGTAATCTTGTAGACCTTAGTACTTGGGGTTTTTAAAGTTAAAGTTGAAATACTCAGTTCACTAAGATAATGAAGAGGAGGCTGAATAGCATCTGAATTCTTGTAACTCTAAGGGTGACATAAACAAGGAACATACTCAAAGTACAGCTAGATACGACAGAGGTCTTAATAGTGAGTAGCTGGTTATTGGAATGAGAGGTCTCTTCCTTGAAAATGATATTTTAATGAGACAAGTCAAATGTAAATAACTCAAACAATAATTATAAATGGACAGTATTTGATCCATCTGGCTCCACCTTGGAGAAGGATCTGGAAAGGAATTTGTGAGGGTCGTGAGATGTGATTAGGGTGAGATCATAGGGGTGGTAGTCTTGGAGTTGTAAACAAAGGACAGAATTTAGTTTTCATGCTTGGAACTTCCTCTGTATTATAACCTGTCCTGTCTCTTGCTGGCTTGGTGTCATGAAAATAAGATGAATATTTTTATGTATCTGTGTTGCCATTTCTTTCTCCCTGGTGATCACTTTTGCTTAGAATGAAACCCCAAGACTGGGAGGATGTAGAATTCATTCTCCTGACATGGTAGCTTTTGTGAATCTATTTGGGTCAATGACAATTGTCATCACCCTGTCTTTTTTGCCACTCAGAAAGGTTAAGCCTTCCCAGTGGAGTGAGGGTAGGGAGGTAAGAGTCAACAGAGAGTGTGTAGGGTGAAAAGAGAGGGTGGCTGAGGATGGATCTCAGAGGTTGCCTGAGGGATCATTAACATCAGCTAAAGTTTTAAAGGCTTTTATCCAGGATGGGACCAGCTCTTGCCCTAAACCTAGTTTCCCAGGAAAACAATCTTGTATTTTCACTTTGCAGTGAATTTTGGTCTCTGTTTGTTCTCCCTTCTTTGACCATGTTCAACTTCTACTTCCAAATTTGAAATTCTGTAACTTTGCTGAGACATTCCCTGGAGGAGAGGAAATGCATCAGATGCTGCTCCCACATCTTGGAAGTCAGGAAAAAAGGAAGAAAGAAAAAGAAAAAAAGAAAAAGGAAGGGAGGGAGGAAGGAAGGGAGGAAGGGAGGAAGGAAGGAAGGAAGGAAGGAAAGGAAGGAGGAAAGAAAGAAAAGCAGACACTTGCCTGGCATTTTCAATCTTACTCTGGCTCCTGTGAAATTTCATCAGCTTAGTGATGCTGAGATACCCAGTCTCCAGTTCCAGTGGAAAACGTTTCAGGGACATTTAAGAAGATTTCTGCAATAGGCCGGGGTAGGTATGGTGTTTGGGACCTTCCTACTCACAAATTCTGTGGTCCTACCAGGTATAAGACAGAAACAAAAGCCTGAGATGGTAATTTTTCATAGGACATCAGGCTCAGGGAGCACTTCTGTCCAGATGATTCCATGTGGCCATTCTCAGTTGTTTATCGTTTCCTCCTGTTTCCTTTCCTGGTAACTTGAGGGATGCTGATAATGCATTTCTCTGTTTACACACATTCCCTTCACCCTTTTCCCCAATTTATTCTTTTTTCTCTATTCTTGTGGTTTTCTCTCTGCTTGACTCTTTTCTTTCTTTTTTTTTTCCATTTTATGTGTTGGCTTGCTTTGGTTAGTCTTTGTCTATGTGGATGAAGTCTGTGTACTTGAAAGTTTGTAACAGATTATTGGAGTTAAAGTATATTCTGGTAACATGGGTGTTGAGATTCCAAGGGGCAATCCAAAGAGGCCTCATAGGACCACATACAATCACAGAGGGGTGTCTATACTGTTGAAAATTACAACTGTTGCCTGACACTGCAATCTAAAAATTGCTACCTCAGTGCTCTAAGTAACTAGCTTTTTCTAAAAGGGATATGAAATGGGATTTTGTCAAAACCTGGAATTGTCTCTGCTCAGTCTGCTTTGTCAATGAGCTTTTTACAATAGATTGTAGTCACCTTCTCTCCAAGGGAAACAATCCAAACACAAATCCAGTCACTCTACCCAACTCTGAGTCCAGGATCTCCAGGTGGTTTACAACAGTTTCTATTAGTTCAATGGTCTCCTCTCTCCTCCTATAAACTAAAGAGATAAGATTTTTGCCCTCTCTCCTCATGTATAAATTAAATTGTGGAGCTATTTTAAAACTCCCATTTGGAAGGGGTAAGAATGTCAGGCCTATAGCAGTCACTGGTTTACAGCATGCTGAAATCCCACTGGGCAGACATTGTGAAGACCCCCTTACTCTGGAGATGTGGATTGTACCTTAATTAGACCCAGCTATTCTTGGATAATGTGTGTTTCTGGAGGCTTAGCTGTCCTTACTTGATGGAAATTTTTGAGCAGACGAGTAATGTCATTGAAGCTGAACTTTAGGAAGTACATTTGGGTCAGAGACACAAGTCAGGAAGTTATTGCATAAATTCAAGGGATAGATAATTATTTTCAGAACCAGAGGATCAGTCAGAAAGGGAGGAAATGATAAATGTGAGAAGCATTTTGGAGGCCACATTCAAATGGCTTGCTGGCTGGTTGGGAGGGGAAGGAAAGGACCTCTGACTCCAAGGACTTACTCCTGGGTGACAAGAATGGCAGTGAGGTAGAGAAGTCAAGAGTCAGTGCTGACTTTGGGGAAGATGAGTTTGATTTTGGCCATTCTTTTGCACCTTACCCACTCACACAGAGGAAATGAACCCATGTCCTAACTTCATCAATGCACAGGAGCTTCCTGGTTGTAAATTTTAGTGGGGAATCGTTTTCAGGTTTAAGAAACTTTAAATAAATGCATGTTATACATGATGATCAAGCACTAGTTGAGCCTTATAAGTAACCAGCATGATGCTTCGTGTCAAAATGAGTTGTACTGTTATTAAAATGCCTTGAGTGTGTTTCTCCTGGGGCAGATTTCCTTGTCACCAGGCTTACTCGAACTCCTTGAGTGAAAAGGACCTCTCAGCCTTTAATGGGAGCCCATACTATTGTTGGGCAGTTCTGGTTGTTGATATCCTCAATTTTATATTGAGCTAATAGTTGTTTTCCTGAAACTTCTGTTCAGAGTAGCCAGTTTTTAAGTCTAGAAATACACAGGACAAGTTACTATTTTGAGTCTAGAAGGTAGCAGCTGTGCTGCCTTATCTACTTTCTTTGTGCTCCACAACGCTTGTTTCTCCATTGCTTTTCTGTGAGTTACTTTGTAGGATCCTCCACAGGCTGCTGCTGGAGCCATCTGCAGGGGCTCATGCTTACTGCCTGCTGGCCCTGCAGATCCTCATGGTGGCAGAGGCTGCTTATGCTTTGACATGAGCTGAAGGTCTCTCTGCTCTATGATAATCCAGTCAGGACTATCTGAAGAAGGAACCCTTAACTTCCACAGACCTTTCGTTGTAAACCTTCCCTTGGAACTGGACTCTGAATTGAATAAGGGATTAATCACTTAGAACATGTTTCTATCGCCTTCCCTAGCATAAGGGACGGCTGATGAATGACTATAGCAGGCACCACTGGTCGCTCACCAGATAGCCGTTCCCTCCTTTTTCCTTCCTAGCAGAGACTGCATTTGTTCAGGTCTCCATCCTTCTTTCACACATCCATCCATATGCTTCAGGAAAAGCTGTCTCCAATTCCAGCCCTGGTGGTGGATGCTAGGTGGTTCCTGACAAAACTGGGAATCCTATTCTCTGTGTGTGGTGCTGCTTTAGGGAAAGGGTTATAACCCAGGTCTGGTTAATGACATGTGAAGGGAGATCTCTGGGGACAGGGGCTTCTGGAGATGTTTCCTCCTTCCCCAGGGAAGCCAGTGGGAGAAGTGACACTATTCTGCCTGTGGACTTGATTGCATCTGATGTGAAGCTTAGAACTCTCCCACCCATCTGGAAGGTGAAGCTAACACACGGAGAAGAACAAAGCCAAGTGAATCACAGGAATTGGATGACCAGATTTCTGAACTTTTATTTAAAGTTAACTCATTTCAGAGTCATCTGTGGTAGTTTCAGTTGGAGTTCTCAGTTACCAGCAACTGAAGGCATCTTAACTGATACGGCGATTCTTTTTAAAGACACTGGGAAGAGAACACAGTGCCATAACAATGGAGACATCACCTCTGAGGTTTCATCCGCTATACTTGTGGAAATGGGAATGCATTCTAAGATTGATTGATTGATTGATTAACTCCAGTGTACATTTACCACACATTGATCTTGTAGACAACTAAGACCTTCAGGTTTTTTTGTCTCCACGAATTCCATTTTATGTGTAAATAAGATTCCTGAAAACCCTTTCTTCCTTAGGCTGACACCAGGGAAATGGTTGGGAGTGGTCAACTTTATGACTGATCAGAAAATCTGTGAGAGTGCCTAATGTATGGCATTCTGCATGCAAGTCCGCCAATGAAGATGGGCGTCATTGGTGACTTGTGGAAATTTCTCCAGCTGAATATGCATCTGAGGACATGGCCCAGTGGCTGCCTCAAGTGCCTCTGTATTTAGTCGACTGTGAACTTGTCAGAAAACTACAGCCCTTCCTCTTCACCTCACTCCCTGTCCCAAACAACCATGCAACACCTAGCCTGGATAGATTCTAGCTATTCTGTCCTTGCCAGGGTCCACCTCTGCTTACATCCCCAAACATACTAGAATGTGAGCATTTTCCTCTTGCCTATAAACACTGTCAATCTGAACTGATTTCAGAGGCATGTCCTTGCCAGTCCGCTGGTGTCCCCTCTGAAATGAGCTCAGATTCACCCGAGCTTGGAGTATAAATTCATTTCCTGAACTGGTTTCTCCTCTCAAGCTGATGCTTGGCTAAAAGGCTGCCAAGTGCATTTGCTTGCGTATGAAGTCAATGAAAGGGGTAACAAAAAATGTCAAGCCTCTGACACCTTGCCTTTCTTAATCATAATCTGTCAGCTTCCACAGATAGAAACTTCAAGTCCTTCCATACCCTCCCTTCTCTCAGACCAGGAACTGGGCTTTGATGGTTTTGCAGGAATTTCAAATAATCACTTATTCAGATGCTTGGTATTATGTGACCTCAGATGGCAGTGAGTGCCCTGAAAGAATCTTCCTGCAGAATCCTTCAGCTAAAGCAGTGGAGAAATCCAAATAGCCCCTGGGCTAGCAGCCAATTCTTATAAACCCTACCAGTCACCACTTCTGCTTCAGAGCCAGTATCCCCTCTGTGTGAGACAAAAAGGCCCCAGAATGTGATAAGTGCCTGCAGGCATGGTGGCCACACTCCCATGGCCAGCTTGACCTTGTGTGGCATCATTGTGCACATGGCACTGACTGGGAGAGCAGAGAGACTTCTTTTAGGAAGCCACTCAGTGGAGTAACTACAGATGAATGTTTTCAGTGGCTTTCAAGAGCTGTTTTTGACTCTGTCCACAGTGAGCATTGCAG
Organism: Lipotes vexillifer; assembly: GCF_000442215.2. Lineage (NCBI taxonomy): Eukaryota > Metazoa > Chordata > Mammalia > Artiodactyla > Lipotidae > Lipotes > Lipotes vexillifer. Next base: position 4,469,303 of record NW_006777583.1, on the reverse strand, counting down.
CTGCCTCTGACTTAGCCAAGCAGCACAGGGAAGTATGTGTCCTTCTGGGAACTATTCTAAATAACTCAATGATAAAGCACTTTTGTAGGGGAGGAAGAATGCATCTCTGCTTATTCTTATTGTGAAGAATGGAACATGTAGAAGTCACCGGGTCTCCACACTTGACATCGTGAAAATTGTGATTTTCAGTATAGGTCATCAAAAGGATCCCTTGAGTTTATGTACATGGATTTCTTCCCAAAGAGTAAAAGCTCTTTTGCATGAATTATGTCTAATATTACTTTGTATTCTTGTTAAATGTTTGGAGCATCAAGTTTACTACTTGCTTGTTGGAAGTGATGAAGGAATTGTAACCATGCGATGGGATTCAAAAATGTCCATAATCGATTGCTTCACCTCATTTAGTTTTTGAGAAAAATGAATATAATACACAAGGAGGCAATGACCTACAACTCAGAGGCAAAGTACTACCTTATTGTTTGCTAGAGCTTTGGACTGAAGCCCCAACTTCTGGGAAGCTGGGCAGGACCACCTGGAGTTCATCTTTTCAAAGCTAGTGAGCATTTTCTGCTTTATCTCCTGAAGCTCACACCCAAATCTTCAATCTTGCCACCAGGAGAGGACCATCCAACACTCACATTACCTGTGCTGGAGGCATCCATCTGGCATTGAGTGGAATCAGTGGAGGTTGCCCGATAACCCCAGCTCTTTTCTGGAGAGCCAGGCTGAGATATGCTTAAGTTTGTGCTTAGGACACCTGAAAAGCTGGGGCAAAGAAAAAAAAAGTCAGCTGCTTTGAATATTCCTAGAAAAATCTAGAAAGAAACTTCTATTATAAGCATACAGCTTTTGTTTCATTTTGAAGAAACTTTAAAAATTTTATTTCGTTACTTTTGACAGAGGGAATTACTATAATATATTTAGTGCTTAGGCCTTTAGATATCTTGGTCCAGCCAAGATCTTCTCTTTCTCCTGGAGAGAGAAGTGGGAACATCTGAAAGGGGGTGGTGATGTCAGGACTTACTTGGTCAAGAGAACTTGTTGCTCTGGATCCATGGGTGTTACAGACAGAAGGGAGAGAGCCGTGCCAAAGAGCTGAGCTTTTAGTGTAAAGTGACTGCACTCCAAGAAAACGTGATCTACCCAGTGTTTCCATGTCTGACTAATCCCTACCGACTCTTCCTTCCAGGAAGTGGAGAGTCCAGGTGAGGAACTATAAGGGAGAACAGAGGTAAACTTTGGACTTCTTTCACTAGAACAAACCTTTAGTATGTATCAGAATCATCTGTAGAACTTGTAAAAACACAGGTTGCTAGGCCCCGTCACCAAATTCTGATTCGGTAAATTTGGATTTGGGATTAAGAATTTGCATTTCTGTCTTGTTCCTGGGTGATGCTGATGTTGCTGGTCCAGGGACCACACTTGGAAAACTTGTATCCAGAGATTCTGGCCATTGGGGGTGGGGTGGGTCAGGGAGTTAAAAAGTTCTCCTGGTGATTATAATGTGCAGCTAAGATTGAGAAGCACTGCCCAGTGGAAACCTTTGCTAAGGCAAATCCAACAGGAGTGGAAACCATCTTTTTATCATGATAAAAACTTTTCCTACGATGATCCTGCCATTGATCAAAAGAAAAATAAATTGAGGAAGAAAAATAAATACATACATCTGTGTCTGTATGTCTATCTGTCTTTAGAATGTTCTACTCATGTACTTAAAAAATTAATGACAAACTTGCACAAGCCTCTTAGATAGGCTCATCCACCAGAGGGTAGACAGCAGAAGCAAGAACTACAATCCTGCAGCCTGTAGAACAAAAACCACATTCACAGAAAGATAAGCATGATGAAAAGGCAGAGGACTGTGTACCAGATGAAGGAACAAGATAAAACCCCAGAAAAACAACTAAATAAAGTGGAGATAGGCAACCTTCCAGAAAAAGAATTCAGAATAATGATAGTGAAGATGATCCAAGACTTTGGAAAAAGAATGGAGGCAAAGATTGAGAAGATGCAAGAAATGTTTAACAAAGACCTAGAAGAATTAAAGAACAAACAAACAGAGATGAACAATACAACTGAAATGAAAAATACACTAGAAGGAATCAATAGCAGAATAATTGAGGCAGAAGAACAGATAAGTGACCTGGAAGATAGAATGGTGGAATTCACTGCTATGGAACAGAATAAAGAAAAAAGAATGAAAAGAAATGAAGACAGCCTAAGAGATCTCGGGGACAACATTAAACACAACAACATTTGCATTATAGGGGTCCCAGAAGGAGAAGAAGAGAGAAAGGACCCAAGAAAATATTTGAAGAGATTATAGTCAAAAACTTCCCTAACATGGGAAAGGAAATGGCCACCTAAGTCCAGGAAGTGCAGAGAGTCCCATACAGGATAAACCCAAGGAGAAACACGCTGAGACACACAGTAATCAAATCGGCAAAAATTAGACAAAGAAAAATTATTGAAAGCAGTAAGGGAAAAACGACAAATAACATACAAGGGAACTCCCATAAGGTTAACAGCTGATTTCTCAGCAGAAACTCTACAAGCCAGAAGGGAGTGGCATGGCATAATTAAAGTGATGAAAGAGAAGAACGGACAAGCAAGATTACTCTACCGGCAAGGATCTCATTCAGATTCGATGGAGAAATCAAAAGCTTTACAGGCAAGCAAAAGCTAAGAGAATTCAGCACTACCAAACCAGCTCTACAACAAATGCTAAAGGAACTTCTCTAAGTGGGAAACACAAGAGAAGAAAAGGAACTACAAAAACAAACCCAAAACAATTAAGAAAATGGTAATAGGAACATACATATTGATAATTACCTTAAATGTGAATAGATTAAATGCTCCAACCAAAAGACACAGGCTTGCTGAATAGATACAGAAACAAGACCCATCTATATGCTGTCTATAAGAGACCCACTTCAGACCTAGGGACACATACAGACTGAAAGTGAGAGGATGGAAAAAGATATTCCATGCAAATGGAAATCAGAAGAAAGCTGGAATAGCAATAGTTATATCACATAAAGTAGACTTTAAAATAAAGAGTGTTGCAAGAGACAAGAAAGGACACTACATAATGATCAAGGGATCAATCCAAGAAGAAGATATAAGAATTATATATGCACCCAACATAGGAGCACCTCAATACATAATGCGACTGCTAGCTATAAAAGAGGAAATTGACAGTAACATAGTAATGGGGGGAACTTTAACACCTCACTTACACCAATGGACAGGGCATCCAGACAGAAAATTAATAAGGAAACACAAGCTTTAAATGACACAATAGACCAGATAGATTTAATTGATATTTATAGGACATTCCATCCCAAAACAGCAGATTACACTTTCTTCTCAAGTGCTCACAGAACATTCTCCAGGATAGGTCACATCGTGGGTCACAAATCTAGCCTCAGTAAATTCAAGAAAATTGAAATCATATCAAGCATCTTTTCTGAACACATGCTAAAGAGATTAGAAATCAATTACAGGGGAAATACACATAAAATACACAAATACATGGAGGCTAAACAATACATTACTAAATAACCAAGAGATCACTGAAGAAATCAAAGAGGAAATCAGAAAATACTTAGACACAAATGACAACGAAAACACAACGATCCAAAACCTATGGGATGCAGCAAAAGCTGTTCTAAGAGGGAAGTTTATAGCAATACAATCCTACCTCAAGAAACAACAAACATCTCAAATTAACAATCTAACCTTATACCTCAAGGAACTAGAGAAAGAAGAACAAACAAAACCCAAAGTTAACAGAAGGAAAAAAATCATAAAGATCAGAGCAGAAATAAATGAAATAGAAACAAAGAAAACAGTAGCAAAGATCAATAAAACTAAAAGCTGGTTCTTTGAGAAGATAAACAAAATTGATAAACCATTAGCCAGACTCATCAACAAAAAGAGCGAAAGGACTCAAATCAATAAAATTAGAAATGAAAAAGGAGAAGTTACAACAGACACCACAGAAATACAAAGCGTCATAAGAGACTACTACAAGCAACTCTATGCCAATAAAATGGACAATCTGGAAGAAATGGACAAATTCTTAGACAGGTATAACCTTCCAAGATTGAACCAGGAAGAAATAGAAAATATGAACAGACCAATCACAAGTAATGAAATTGAAACTGTGATTAAAAATCTTCCAACAAACAAACTTCCAGGACCAGATGGCTTCACAGGTGAATTCTATCAAACATTTAGAGAAGAGCAAACACTCATCCTCAAACTCTTCCAAAAATTGCAGAGGAAGGAACACTCTCAAACTCATTCTACAAGGCCACCATCACCTTGATACCAAAACCAGACAGAGACACTACCAAAAAAGAAAATTACAGAACAATAACACGGATGAACATAGGTGCAAAAATCCTGAACAAAATACCAGCAAACAGAATCCAACAGCACATTAAAAGGATCATACACCATGATCAAGTGAGATTTATCCCAGGGATGCAAGGATTCTCCAATATATGCAAATCAATCAATATGATATTAACAAATAGAAGAATAAAAACCATATGATCATCTCAATAGATGCAGAAAAAGCTTTTGACAAAATTCAACACCCATTTACAATAAAAACTCTCCAGAAAATGGGTGTAGAGGGGACCTACCTCAACATAATTAAGGCCATATACAACAGACCCACAGCAAACGTCATTCTCAGTGATGAAAAACTGAAAGCATTTCCTCTAAGATCAGAAATGAGACAAGGATGTCCACTCTCGCCACTCTTATTTATTTATTTATATTTATTTGGTATGCGGGGCTCTCACCGTTGTGGCCTCTCCCGTTGTAGAGCACAGGCTCCGGACGCGCAGGCTCAGCGGCCATGGCTCATGGGCCCAGCCGCTCCGCGGCATGGGGGACCTTCCCGGACTGGGGCACGAACTCGCGTCCCCTGCATCGGCAGGCGGACTGTCAACCACTGCGCCACCAGGGAAGCCCCTCGCCACTCTTATTCAACATAGTTTTGGAAGTCCTAGCCATGGCAATCAGAGAAAAAAAGAAATAAATGGAATCTAAGTTGGAAGAGAAGAAGTAAAACTGTCACTGTTTGCAGCTGACATGACACTATACATAGATAATCCTAAAGATGCCAACAGAAAACTACCAGAGCTAATCAATGAATTTGGCAAATTTGCAGGTTGCAAAATTAATGCACAGAAATCTCTTGCATTCCTATACACTAATGATGAAAAATCTGAAAGAGAAATTAAGGAAACACTCCCAACTACCATTGTAATGAAAAGAATAAAATACCTAGGAAAAAACCTACCTAGGGAGACAAAAAACCTGTATGCAGAAAACTATAAGACACTGATGAAAGAAATTAGAGATGATACCAAGAGACAGAGAGATATACCATGTTCTTGGATTGGAAGAATCAATATTGTGAAAAGGACTATACTACCCAAAGCAATCTACAGATTCAATACAATCCCTATCAAATTACCAATGGCATTTTTCACAGAACTAGAGCAAAAAATTTCACAATTTATATGGAAACACAAAAGACCCCGAGTAGACGAAGCAATCTTGAGAAAAAAAAAAAAAAAAAAAAAACGGAGCTGGAGGAATCAGGCTCCCTGATTTCAGACTATGATACAAACTACAGTAATCAAGACAGTGTGGCGCTGGCACAAAAACAGAAATATAGATCAGTGGAACAGGATAGAAAGCCCAGAGATAAACCCATGCACCTATGGTCAACTAATCTGTGACAAAGGAGGCAAGGATATATACAATGGAGAAAAGACAGTTTCTTCAGTAAGTGGTGATGGCAAAACTGGACAGCTACATGTAAAAGAATGAAATTAGAACACTTCCTAACACCATACACAAAAATAAACTCAAAATGGATTAAAGACCTGAATGTAAGGCCAGACACTATAAAACTATTAGAGGAAAACATACGAAGAACACCGTTAGACATAAATCACAGCAAGATCTTTTTTGATCCACCCCCTAGAGTAATGGAAATAAAAACAAAAATAAACACATGGGACCTAATGAAACTTAAAAGGTTTTGTACAACAAAGGAAACTACAAACAAGATGAAAAGACAACCCTCAGAATGGGAGAAAATATTTGCAAATGAATCAACAGACAAAAGATTAATCTCCAAAATATATAAACAGCTCATGCAGCTCAATATTAAAAAAACAAACCCAATCCAAAAATGGGCAGAAGACCTGAATAGACATTTCTCCAAAGAAGACATACAGGCGGCCAAGAAGCACATGAAAATCTGCTCAACACCACTAATTATTAGAGAAATGCAAATCAAAACTACAATGAGGTATCACCTTACACCAGTTAGAATAGGCATCATCAGAAAATCTACAAACAACAAGTGCTGGAGAAGGTGTGGAGAAAAGGGAACCCTCTTGCACTGTTGGTGGGAGTGTAAATGATACAGCCACTATGCAGAACAGTATGGAGGTTCCTTAGAAAACTAAAAATAAAATTACTATATGATGCAGCAATCCCACTACTGGGCATATACCCAGAGAAAACCATAATTCAAAAAGACACATGCACCCCAGTGTTCATTGTAGCACTATTTACAATAGCCAGGACATAGAAGCAACCTAAATGCTCATCAACAGATGAATGGATAAAGAAGATGTTGTATATATATACAATGGAATATTACTCAGCCATAAAAAGGAACAAAACTGTGTCATTTGTAGAGATGTGGTTGGATCTGGAGACTGTCATACAGAGTGAAGTCAGAGAAAAACAAATATTGTATATTAATGCATATATGTGGAACCTAGAAAAATGGTACAGATGAACCAGTTTGCAGGGCAGAGATAGAGACACAGAAATAGAGAATAAATATATGGACACCGAGGGGGAAAGTGGTGGAGGGGGTGGTGGTGGTGTGATGAATTGGGATTGACATATATACACTAATATGTATAAAATGGGTGACTAACAAGGACTGCTGTATAAAAAAATAAAATAGAATTCAAAAAAAAATTAATAACAGGTCATGCAAAATGCTCTCTAAAGAATAAAAGAAAAATAGGTTAGTGCTTGTATTAGTTTACATAGTTTGTATATAAACTTGTATGAATTATATAGTTTATATAGTTCTTATAATAAATTTCCACAAATGCAGTGGCTTAAAACAACACAATTTTAAAAATTTTACCATTTTTGTGGTCAGAAGTCCAAAATCAGTCTCACTGGGTAAAAGTCAATATATCAGCAGTGCTGTGTTTCTTCTGGAGGCTTTATGGGAGAATCCATTTCTTTGCCTTTTTCAGCTTCCAGAGGCCACTTGCATTCCTTGGCTTGCAGTTTCTTCCCCATCTTCCAGATCAGCAGTGTAGCATCTTCCAATCTCTCTGACTCTGATTCTCTTGTCTCTTTCTTATAAGGACCCTTGTGATTAGATTGAGTTCACGCAGATAATCTAGAATAATATCCCCAGCTCAAGATCCTCAATTTAATCATTTCTGCAAACTCCTTTTTGTCATATAAGCTACCTTTTCATAGGTTCTGGAGATTAGGATATGGGCATCTTTGAGGGGGGGCCATTATTTGGCCTACTGTATTTCTTTGATAAATTACAACAGTTAAAGACAGAGGTGGGGGAGGAAAGTTAGAGGGAAAGGAAGTTAGGGGATGAGAAATGGAAGAAAGCTCCTCTGTGTCTTTCTGTGGGCTTAATCACCCTTTCAGCTGATGATTTCTTTTTTTTTTTTTTAACATCTTTATTGGGGTATAATTGCTTTACAATGGTGTGTTAGTTTCTGCTTTATAACAAAGTGAATCAGTTATACATATACATATGTTCCCATATCTCTTCCCTCTTCGTCTCCCTCCCTCCCACCCTCCCTATCCCACCCCTCCAGGCAGTCACAAAGAACCGAGCCGGTATTCAGCTGATGATTTCTAAACTCATATTTAAAGAGGTCTAACTGCTGAGCTCTGGAGTAATATTTCTATTTGCCCACTGGATGAATCCACATAAGTTGAATTCAACATGCCCCCAAATGAACTCATTCTTTTCCACTGCACCCCTGCTCCTGGCTCCACAGCTCTTCCTGCTGTTCCCCTATATGAATTTATTACTTATGGTCCATCCAGGTACTCAAGTCATGACATTTGGAGTCACTATCCATCACTTCACTCATCCAGTCACTAAATTCTGCTTAGTCTGTTTTCCAATCCTTCTTAAGTTTATAGTGATAGCCTAGAAGTCAACCTTATCCAAATTTCTTTCTCTACAATTAGCTATACTGACTTGTTTCCTTATTTATTTATTTTCATGGAAATGTACTTCAAAAAATACCTGATCCTTATTACATATTTCAAGACTTAAATACTTTAAAATTATTACACAGATGTAACTTCCTAGAATAACTACACAGTATGCTATTTAGCTAACAATTATTAAAATTTATGCAGAGATGTTCTCAAAAACAAGTCTTCCTCCCATGATTATGATTGTTTGGTAGCTCCCACCTGATTAAAGGATAAATAGAATCCTAAACATGGCATCCAAGGACCTCCCGGACCTGCCCCCATCCCATTTCCTCCCAGTCCAGCCAGCGATTCCAGCACTGGAACAAAAGAGACTTGAGATCCAGTTCTGCCTCAGCCCCTTGATAGCTGAGTTATCCTGGTCCAGTATATTAACCTCAATTTACATCAGTTACCTCATTTATAATATAAGTTCAGTAATGACATTTAGTCAAAAAGAAATGAGAGAATTAAGACAATGTATATAAAGATGTCAGCATGGTGCTTAGTATATCCTAAGTGCCCAATGACTATAAATTCACCACATATATTTTTATGTTACTTATTTAGATGCATAATAATTATGTGCTCACCTGTCTCCTACATTAGACTCAATACATTGTGATATCATTCAGTTCAGAATCCCCAACTCTTAGCCCTACACATAGTAGGGTGTTTCATAAATGTTTGAACAGATGAGTGGTGGTCAAGATCTAGCTCATTTTGTAAAACTGGTTTTTAAAATAAAACAAAAGCAAAAATATTTGAAGGTAATTGACTACATATATATTGTTATATTTTGTTAAAAGAGTGTTTTAACTTTTATTTAAGGTCAGTAACCCACCCCCACCACCCCCATAGTTTGCCTCCCTAATAAGATGGCAGTGTCTCATTTAATCTTCTATGGATAGGAGAACATTTTCGGAGAATAAAAGAACATTTTTTTTTGTCTTTTGAGGATAATTTCATTTAAAGATTTTAAAGCCAGATAACATTTTTTGCAACTCAGAGCACAAATGTGGTCACCTCTTAGGATTTGCCTTCCTGTCCAGAAGCAATTAAGCTGAGAACCAGAGGGGGCTGGAAGTTGGAGGCTGCCTTCTTGTGCTCTAGTAAATGAGAGTGGTTAAGATTTTATTTTATGTTTGAGAAATAATTGGATTTGTCTTGACTCTGCTTTGAAGGATGACAGTTTCAGGTTGATTGAGTTAATATAGTAATTTCATATGGTGACAATAATATATATTTCTTTTTATTTTATTTTTTTATTTTTTATTTTTTAAATTTTTTTAACATCTTTATTGGGGTACAATTGCTTTACAATGGTGTGTTAGTTTCTGCTTTATAACAGAGTGAATCAGTTATACATATACATATGTTCCCATATCCCCTCCCTCTTTGTCTCCCTCCCTCCCACCCTCCCTATCCCACCCCTCCAGACAGCCACAAAGAACCGAGCCGGTTTCCCTGTGCCATGCGGCTGCTTCCCACTGGCTATCTACCTTACGTTTGTTAGTATATATATGTATATATATATATATGTATATATACTATATATATATGTATATATATAGTATATATATGTCCATGTCTCTCTCTCGGGTGAGGTGTGATAGGGCGAGAGAGAGAAATAATATATATTAAAATAATATATATTAAAAAACCTTTTTTTCCCCTTATTCTACTCACTTGTTTTCTTATTTACTTATTTTCGTGGAAATTGTACTTAAACCACCAGATCCTTATTACATATTTCAAGACTTATGTACTTTAAAATTATGACACAGATGTAATTTCATAGAATAGCTGCACAGTATGTTATTTAGCTAACAATTATTAAAATTTATATTAGCATCTCTGTTTTGACCATGGATTTGTCAGTCTTTTCTAGGTGTTTGGCGTTATCATACATTCCTCTTTGGTCACTTGCTAATATCTTTCACATCAACTCCTGTGGGTATCTAGCTGCATAACATAAAGAAAAGTCTAATTGAGGTGGAAAGAAATTGATGTTGTTTTTCAGCAGCACTCACGTGCAATTTTATCAGGATGCTTGCCTTTACATAAGAACAATGGTTTGGGATGTGACCCATAGACTGAGAGTCTTAGACAGCTGCAGGTAGTGTAAGCGGAACTGGCACATTCCCCCCACCTCGCCATCATCACTGTTGTTTAACACAGTATTTCAGGTTAGAGATGCAGAGAATGGAGCAGAGCTGCCTGTGTGGAGAGGGGAGAGGGCTTGCTTTAGTCGAGAATGCCTCTCATTCCTCTGTGCAGGGGTCGCTGTGAAGGGCGAGCAGGGTGCTGCACAGACTCAGTCTTAACCGCAGGCCACTCTTCTTGCTCCTTTGAGCCTCTCTCCTGTCTCTACCCCGGCACAGACGCTGATTTTCCCATCCTGAGCGCCGGAGATGATGACCTTCCAGGGCAGCAGTAAATGTCTTCGTTTCCCACAAACAGCAGCCCGGTGTTGGGCAGCGCATCTTCCCCATTCGTGACAGGAGTTTATTTTCTCAGTGACTCCCGGGCCTGGGACTGGAAGAGGTGCTGGTGCTGTGGACAGCGGCGTGGCAGTCACTTCATCACTAAGCCGTCCACGAGCCTCATCCTTCAGGCTCACACATCAGTCCCACCTGTGACATTTAATTAATTAATTTATTTATGGCTGTGTTGGGTCTTCGTTACTGTGCAAGGGCTTTCTCCAGGTGTGGCGAGCGGGCGCCACTCTTCATCGCGGTGCATGGGCCTCTCACTATCGCGGCCTCTCTTGTTGCGGAGCACAGGCTCCAGACACACAGGCTCAGTAGTTGTGGCTCACGGGCCTAGTTGCTCCGCAGCATGTGGGATCCTCCCAGACCAGGGCTCGAACCCGTGTCCCCTGCATCGGCAGGCAGATTCTCAACCACTGCGCCACCAGGGAAGCCCCCACCTGTGAAATTTAGACTGTGGCCACCAGCTTGCAGCTAGAGCATTGCGCTGGTCTCACTTAAAATGTGATTCATTTGCTGTTCGTTCACGTTGTCTTAGGTCTAGTTAGTGTGATATTTGTTTCTCTGACAGATAATCCAAGACAGAGAAACCTTGAAATAAATATTTGTTAATTTCTGAGTACAAAGGTGCTGTGTGCTCTTTATCCTGGGGATACCCCCAATATCCCAGACATCTGTAATGGAGAAAATGACAGTTGTTTATAATACAACCTCCTCACCGCAGCCATCCCCACATCTGGCTGGTCTTCTCTGCCAGTCCTCACACTGACTACAAAGTGAGGAATGTGAAACACTAGTGGGACACACAAGAGATGACCTTAGGTGGTGCAGGGAAGAACATATTTTATTTTAATATTCTGCATTTATTTTCCAGGTGTATCAGAAAAACATACATATTGAACTCAAGATTTCATGGATGTTATCACTCTTCTCTTCCAATACATTCATTTATATTAAAAAATTGGTTGATTTTTAAGAAACAAGTAAATAATAGCACGAGTGGTATAGAATATGGCAGCAATTTTGAAGGTAGTACCCTAATACTACCCTGAAGTTGAAAAATTTTTATAAATAGTTATCATTTTAAATGAAATCCTTTAATCATATTATTCTTTAATAACCATTTAATAATCTATAATTTTCTTTTACATAACTATATTGGACATGTTTCTGTCTCAGAACATTTTCATTTTGGTTGTTTTAGTGGGTGTATAGAATTCTATTCATAGATGCACCAAAAGTCACTTAACTGGCAACATATGGTCATGTGATTATTCCCAATTTTTTGCTGTCTTAGTGCTGCTGTGAACATATTCTGTGTACATGTGTTTTTTGCATTCACACAGGTATATCTACAGGATTAATCCGTAGAAATGTGATAGGTTAAAGGGTATAAACATTTACTTTTTTTTTTTTTTTGGATATTGTCAATTTCCCTCCAAAGGTGCCATATGAATTTACATTCCTG
>NW_006777583.1:4423337-4456819 GCF_000442215.2 Lipotes vexillifer | reverse complement strand
ATGAATTTACATTCCTGCTGACAGTGCCTGCTTCTCTACTTAACTAAAGCCAGACAGGATCAGTCTTTTTAATCTTTGTCAGATTATAATCCTCGAACTGCTTATGTGAGCAGTGCTATTTCTTTTGTGAATTACTAGTTTACATCCTTTGCCCATTTTGACTTTAGGTAGTTCAAGTTTTCTTTTATATTCCTCAGAAGAGTTTAATAGTTTTCTTCTTAAAACTCCATTATATTTTCATACTTAGTCCCAAAGAGCTCCTTTACATGTCCCCAAACACAATGTAGATTATTGTAATTCAGGCAGAACTAGAGATGGCATCTATAGAGACCAGATGGTTCTCACTGGATGAATTTATCTTGATGTGGTTATCATATTTTGAGAGAGGGATCTAGGAATTTCTTCATTTTTTGAAGTCCAGAATCATGATTTTATCAATGTACAAAAAAGGTGTCACGTCTCTAGAACTGCTTTACTCAAACCCCGTTCAGAAAAGACTATTGAATAAGCTAGAGCATCAGATTAAAGAACCCACTATAATAAATAACAAGTACTAATACATAAATAATAAGTAAGATGTAAATGCAAGCAAACACTTATTGGGCACCTACTGTATGCCAGGCCACTGTGCTAAATTCAGAAAATACAAAGGTGACTAAGAAGTGACTCTATTTTCCAAGAGCTAATACTCTTAAAGAGCAGACACACAGTTACGCATGCAATTGCAATAAAATGCTGTAGGTGTTATGTGCAGGGCAGAGCGAGGGTACAGTACAAGGAGTTCTTTCTACCTATGGTGGTATGGAAGGGTGCTTATCAGGAAGGCTTTGGAGAAGAGGTATGTCTGAATGGGCGTCCTGGAAGATGAGGTGGGAAGGAAACCCCTTCACAAAGGCAGGGCTGTGTGAAATGGCACGGAGTTTCTAGGGAGCCCCAGAGGCTTCAGTACGACTGAGGAATGGGTAGGTTTTCTGGGGAAAAGCTGGGGTTGGATTTTTTATGCCATCAAAGAGTTGGAAATTTTTCCTGCATCAGTGCGGAGCCGTTGGTGGCATAAAACGGGAGCAGTGTGGGGGATTTGGGCGTGTTAGAGGGACTGCTCTGACTTGGCTGGAGAAAGCGGTGCTATCAGGATGCCGCCTGGATGGGATGTGGTGATTTGGGGGTGAGGGAGGGAGCAGAGTCCAGAGTCTTCATCTGGGTGGGTGATAATGGTGTTAACCTCCTTAGAGAAGTGACCAAGGGAGCAGATTTGGGGGAAAAGATAGTAAGGTCCACTTTATAGATTGAATGTGAGGTGCTGGTGGGAAGCCCAGGTGAAGAGATCCAGTAGTCAGCTGTGTGTGCCCGACTCTAACATTCACTCATTCATTTGGTGAATATTTATTAAGTGTGTGCTCTGTGCCTTGCACCTTAGATGAAAGAAGGTCCTTCCAAAACTCCTCAGCCACATATTTATTTATAGACAATGCCTTTGCTCCTTCTAGCCATTCCTTAGGTGGCTAATATCCTTCATGTATTTCATTTTTCTAAATTTTATTCTCATCCTGGTATGATCACTTTGATATTTCCATAAACTGACCACATACAGTTACAGAAGAGACAGAAGAGTAAACATAGTTATTAAATTACATATTTTTTACATCAGAATTTTTAATTTTCATTTGTTTCAGGTATATCATCTAAAATAGACATATGTGGTAAAATAGATAGCTAGCGGGAAGCAGCCGCATAGCACAGGGAGATCAGCTCCGTGCTTTGTGACCACCGAGAGGGGTGGGATAGGGAGGGTGGGAGGGAGATGCAAGAGGGAGGAGATATGGGAACATATGTATATGTATAACTGATTTACTTTGCTATAAAGCAGAAACTAACACACTATTGTAAAGCAATTATACTCCAATAAAGATGTTACAAAAATAAATTAAATAGACATGTGCATTTTTCACTTAAAGGCTTTCATCCCAGACTACTGTAAACTATACTCCAAACTTTCAGAGTTGATCTAACTTTGTTAAGAGGTATTATAAAAAATAGACAACTACTTAAACACCTAAGGAAAACTCATGCATTATTTTTATTATAAATAATAACATTAATGATGAAGTTTACCATTTGTTGTGTACCTATTATGTACCTGGTTTATCAGGGACATTATGTTTCATTTACATACATACATTACCTAATTCACACAACAGCCCTGTGGGGTATATATTGTTATTTGCATTTTAGGGAGGAAATTTTTCCTGTTATACCTTTCTAGAAGCTCTTTCACAAGATCTTTTGTGGGCTGGTCTTCCTCTGCACATCCCTTAATGTGTTCTGAGCAGATCTCTCTTCTGAGCTCCAGCAAGTTAGTCTAATGCTCGTTGGTCCCCTGCAGTTGGCCATGCCATTGGCACCTGATATTTAACACATCCAAAATGGAACTCATTGTCTTTCTAAAATGTTCTTGGGTTCCAGAAGTCCCTTCTTAGGAATGACATTGCTGCATGTGCCAGAAACCTGGAAGTTGTTTTTCCCTCCTTTTCTTTCTCCTCACATCAACCTGTCTCCAGGTTTTGTTGATTCTGGTTCCTAACTCACACCCCCCACCCCCTCTATTACTCCTCTGCCAGGGCCTTAGTTTGGCTCCTTAATATTTATCACCTCGATGATGGCAACAGCCTCCCACCGACCTCTTTTTCTAAGTCTGTCTCCTCCAATTCTTTCTCTACAAATCTGTGAGACGAACCTTTTCACTCCAGACACCTTATGATAACAAGTCAGTCCTTATTTATACCTCATTTTCTGCCGGGCTCTTTCCTACCTACCTCTTTTCAACCACATCAAACATCTTATATTTCCTCATCCTGCTGTGCTGTCTCATTCTTGGAGCCTCCATACATTCTGCCCTCTGTGCCTGGAACGTTCTTCTGTCCCTGATGGCTGTCTAGTTCTCACTCCTCCTTTTGCGCTCAGCCCAGGTGGTATGTCTGCTGGAAGCCCCCCTCTTTAGGTTACGTGAGCTGCCCCCTCTGCTTCATAACTCCATTTGCTTCCCATCATCAGAGTACCCACCATGCTCTTTTGAAATGATCATCTGTCCTGCCTTGCTCTGAGCTCCACTAAGGCAGGGAAGGAGTTTATCTTACTCCCCATTGCAACCTCAGCACACAGTTGGTTTCCTGGCATATAGTAGGTGCCCAATAAATACTGAATCAATGTATTAATGAGTAAGTGAGTGATTCCAATAGCTCAGGTTAAAGCCAGATCACTCTGTCTCTGAAGTCCATATGCTGTCAACTCCCTACTTGGTTTACTTAGAATCTTCTACTTTACAGTCTTGCTTAGGACAGAGTAACAGCAGGGGGTGGATGGGGTGGGATAGGAATGACCTCGCTCTGCAGTGTTACGTTTGAGAAGGCAGCAAGATACTCTTGACCCAATTTTAGATGATGTTGCATCACACTTGGTAAAGCCGGTGTAGAAGAAACGGACGTAGCCTTAAGCCCAGATGCATATCTGTCACAGGAGCTGCATCTGGACTTCACCTCTGGGCTTGTCAGTAGAATGGGTATAGAGCCATTTAAGTACTTTCGGGGCAATTATTGGAGGACTTGGAATATAAAAATTAATACCTGAAGCCCATTTCATCAAGTAAAAGGGAATAATGCTTATTAGAAAATGAAAGTCATGTGAGCAGCTCTGGAGATGGACTAGGAATTAGCATTGCAGGTGCATCTTGAGCCAACTGTAAGCTAGAAATAGAAAGCAGAGGAGAGCTGCTAAGGGATTATCACAGTAATCCAAGCATGAGTTCCCTAGAGCATGGGACCAGTTTTCCAGAGGGAAGGGTAGGTGTTTCTGATATCAGTACAGTGGGTGGTGCTCAGCTTCTCTATTTTTTTAAATAATTTAATTTCATTTAATTTTTTTATACAACAGGTTATTATCTATTTTATACATTTATACATTATATTTTATACATTAGTGTATATATGTCAATCCCAATCTACCAATTCATCACACCAACACCCGCCCCCCGCCGCAACTTTCCCCCTTGGTGTCCATACATTTATTCTCTACTTCTGTTTCTCTATTTCTGCCCTGCAAACTGGTTCATCTGTACCATTTTTCTAGGTTCCACATATATGCCTTAATATACGACATTTGTTTTTCTCTTTCTGACTTCACTCTGTATGACAGTCTCTAGATCCATCCACGTCTCTACAAATGACCCAGTTTCATTCCTTTTTATGGCTGAGTAATATTCAATTGTATATATGTACCACATCTTCTTTATCCATTCGTCTGTCGATGGGCATTTCGGGTGCTTCCATGTCCTGGCTATTGTAAATAGTGCTGCAATGAACATTGGGGTGCATGTGTCTTTTTGAATTATGGTTTTTTCTGGGTATATGCCCAGTAGTGGGATTGCTGGGTCATATAGTAATTCTATTTTTAGTTTTTAAGGAACCTCCATAGTGGATGTATCAATTTACATTCCCACAAACAGTGCAGGAGGGTTCCCTTTTCTCCACACTCTCTCCAGCATTTGTTGTTTGTAGATTTTCTGATGATGCCCATTCTAACTGGTGTGAGGTGATACCTCATTGTAGTTTTGATTTGCATTTCTCTAATAATTAGTGATGTTGAGCAGCTTTTCATGTGCCTCTTGGCTGTCTGTATGTCTTCTTTAGAGAAACGTCTGTTTAGGTCTTCTGCCCATTTTTTGATTGGGTTGTTTGTTTTTTCATATTGAGCTGCATGAGCTGTTTGTTTATTTTGGAGATTAATCCTTTGCCTGTTGCTTGTTTATAAATATTTTCTCCCATGCTGAGGGTTGTCTTTTCGTCTTGTTTATAGTTTCCTTTGTTTTGCAAAAGCTTTTAAGTTTCATTAGGTCCCATTGTTTATTTTTGTTTTTATTTCCATTACTCTAGAGGTGGGTCAAAAACAATCTTGCTGTGATTTATGTCAAACAGTGTTCTTCCTCTGTTTTCCTTTAAGAGTTTTATAGTGTCTAGTCTTACATTTAGTCAACGTTAATTGATTTTGAGTTTATTTTTGTGTATTGTGTTAGGGAGTGTTTTAATTTCATTCTTTTACATGTATCTGTCCAGTTTCCTCAGCACCACTTATTGAAGAGGTTGTCTTTACTCCATTGTATATCCTTGCCTCCTTTGTCATAGATTAGTTGACCATAGGTGCATGGGTTTATCTCTGGGCTTTTTTTACATTTCTGTTTTTGTGCCAGTACCATGCTGTCTTGATTACTGTAGCTTTGCAGCATAGTCTGAAGTCAGGGACTCTGATTCCTCTAGTTCCACTTTTTTCCCTCAAGATTGCTTCGTGTACTTGGGGTCTTTTGTGTTTCCATATAAATTGTGAAATTTTTTGCTCTAGTTCTGTAAAAAATGCCATTGGTAGTTTGATAGGGATTGCATTGCATGTGTAGATTGCTTTGGGTATTATAGTCATTTTCACAATATTGATTCTTCCAATCCAAGAACGTGGTATATCTCTCCATCTGTTTGTGTCATCTTTTATTTCTTTCATCAGTGTCTTATAGTTTTCTGAGTACAGGTCTTTTACCTCCTTAGGTAGGTTTATTCCTAGGTATTTTATTCTTTTTGTTGCAATGGTGAATGGGATCATTCCCTTAATTTCTTTTACTGATCTTTCATTTTAGTGTATAGGAATGCAAGAGATTTCTGTGCATTAATTTTGTATCCTGCAACTTTACCGAATTCACTGATTAGCTCTAGGAGTTTTCTGGTGGCATCTTTAGGATTATCTATGTATAGTATCATGTCATCTGCAGACAGTGACAGTTTTACTTCTTCTTTTCCAACTTGGATTCCATTTATTTCTTTTTTTTCTCTGATTGCTATGGCTAGGACTTCCAAAACTATGTTGAATAAGAGTGGCGAGAGTAGATATCCTGGTCTCGTTCCTGATCTTAGAGGAACTGCTTTCAGTTTTTCATCACTGAGAATGACGTTTGCTGTGGGTTTGTTGTATATGGTCTTTATTATGTTGAGGTAGGTTCCCTCTACACCCATTTTCTGGGGAGTTTTTATCGTAAATTGGTGTTGAATTTTGTCAAAAGCTTTTTCTGCATCTATTGAGATGATCATATGGTTTTTATTCTTCTATTTGTTAATATCATATTGATTGATTTGCATATATTGGAGAATCCTTGCATCCCTGGGATAAATCTCACTTGATCATGGTGTATGATCCTTTTAATGTGCTGTTGGATTCTGTTTGCTAGTATTTTGTTCAGGAGTTTTGCATCTATGTTCATCCGTGTTATTGTTCTGTAATTTTCTTTTGTTGTAGTGTCTCTGTCTGGTTTTGGTATCAAGGTGATGGTGGCCTTGTAGAATGAGTTTGAGAGTGTTCCTTCCTCTGCAATTTTTGGAGGAGTTTGAGAAAGTTGAGTGTTAGCTCTTCTCTAAATGTTTGATAGAATTCACCAGTGAAGCCATCTGGTCCTGGAAGTTTGTTTGTTGGAAGATTTTTTAATCACAGTTTCAATTTCATTACTTGTGATTGGTCTGTTCATATTTTCTGTTTCTTCCTGGTTCAGTCTTAGAAGGTTATACATTTCTAAGAATTTGTCCATTTCTTCCAGGTTGTCCATTTCATTGGCATAGAGTTAGTTGTAGTAGTCTCTTATGACGCTTTGTATTTCTGTGGTGTCTGTTGTAACTTCTCCTTTTTCATTTCTAATTTTATTGATTTGAGTCCTTTCGCTCTTTTTGTTGATGAGCCTGGCTAATGGTTTATCAATTTTGTTTATCTTCTCAAAGAACCAGCTTTTAGTTTTATTGATCTTTGCTATTGTTTTCTTTGTTTCTATTTCATTTATTTCTGCTCTGATCTTTATGATGTTTTTCCTTCTGCTAACTTTGGGTTTTGTTTGTTCTTCTTTCTCTAGGTCTTTTAGGTGTAAGGTTAGATTGTTTATTTGAGATGTTTGTTGTTTCTTGAGGTAGGAATGTATTGCTATAAACTTCCCTCTTAGACATTCTCATTTGTCTCTAGGTATTTTTTTTCTTTGATTTCCTCTTTGATTTCTTCAGTGACCTCTTGGTTATTTAGTAACATATTGTTTAGCCTCCATGTGTTTGTGTTTTTTACATTTTTTTCCCTGTAATTGATTTCTAATCTCATTAGCGTTTGGTCAGAAAAGTTGCTTGATATGATTTCAATTTTCTCAAATTTACCGAGGCTTGATTTGTGTGCCAAGATGTGATCTATCCTGGAGAATGTTCTATGTATGCTTGAGAAGAAAGTATAACCTGCTGTTGTTGGATGGAATGTCCTATAAATATCAATTAAATCTATCTGGTCTATTGTGTCATTTAAAGCTTGTGTTTCCTTATTAATTTTCTGTCTGGATGATCTGTACATTGGTGTAAGTGAGGTGTTAAAGCCCTCCATTATTATTGTGTTACTGTTGAATTCCTATTTTATAGCTGTTAACATTTGCCTATGTGTTGAGGTGCTCCTCTGTTGGGTGAGTATATATTTATAGTTGTTATATCTTCTTCTTGGATTGATCCCTTGATCATTATGTAGTGTCCTTTCTTGTGTCTTGTAACATTCATTAATTTAAAGTCTATTTTATCTGATATGAGTATAGCTACTCCAGCTTTCTTTTGATTTCCATCTTCATGGAATATTTTTTCCATCTTCTCACTTTCAGTCTGAATGTTTCCCTAGGCCTGAAGTGGGTCTCTTGTAGACAGCTTATATATGGGTCTTGTTTTGTGTCCATTCAGTGAGCCCGTGTGCTTTGGTTGGAGCATTTAATCCATTCACATTTAAGGTAATTATCAGTATGTGTCTTCTTATCACCATTTTCTTAATTGTTTTGGGTTTATTTTTGTAGGTCCTTTTCTTTTCTTGTGTTTTGCACTTAGAGAAGTTCCTGTAGCATTTTTTGTAGAGCTGGTTTGGTGGTGCTGAGTTCTCTTTGCTTTTGTTTGTCTGTAAAGCTTTGGATTTCTCCAGCAAATCTGAATGAAATCCTTGCTTGGTAGAGTAATCTTGGCTGTAGATTCTTCCCTTTCATCACTTTAAATATATCATCCCACTCCCTTCTGGCTTGAATAGTCTCTGCTGAGAAATCAGCTGTTCACTGTATGGGAGTTCCCTTGTATGTTATTTGTCGTTTTTCCCTTGTTGCTTTTAATACTTTTTCTTTGTCTTTAATTTTTGGCAATTTGATTACTCTGTGTTTTAGCATGTTTATCCTTGGGTTTACCCTGCCTGGGACTCTCTGCACTTCTTGGACTTGGGTGGCTATTTCCTTCCCCATATTAAGGAAGTTTTCAACTATAATCTCTTCAAATATTTTCTCGGGTCTTTTCTCTCTCTCTTCTTCTTCTGGGACCCCAATAATGTGAATGTTGGTGTGTTTAATGTTGTCCCAGAGGTCTCTTTGGCTGCCTTTATTTCTTTTCATTCTTTTTTCTTTATTCTGTTATGTGGCAGTGAATTCTACCATTCTGTCTTCCAGGTCACTTATCCTTTCTTCTGCCTCAGTTATTCTGCTATTGATTCCTTATAGTATTTTTTTCATTTCAGTTATTGTATCGTTTATCTCTGTTTGTTCTTTAATTCTTCTAGGTGTTCTTTAATTCTTCTAGGTCTTGTTAAACATTTCTTGCATCTTCTCAATCTTTGCCACCTTTTTTTTTCTGACATCCTGGATCATCTTTACTCTCATTTTTCTAAATTCTTTTTCTGGAAGGTTGCCTATCTCCACTTCATTTAATTGTTTTTCTGGGGTTTTATATTGTTCCTTCACTTGGTACATAGACCTCTGCCTTTTCATTTTGTCTATCTTTATATGAATGTGGTTTTTGTTCCACAGGCTGCAGGATTGTAGTTCTTGCTTCTGCTGTCTGCCCTCTGGTGGACGAAGCTGTCTAAGAGGCTTGTGAAGGCTTCCTGATGGGAGGGACTGGTGGTGGGTAGATCTGGGTGTTGCTCTGGTGCTTCAGAGCTCAGTAAAACTTTAATCTGCTTGTCTGCTGATGGGTGAGGCTGAGTTCCCTCCCTGTTCATTGTTTGGCCTGAGGTTACTCAGCACTGGGGGCTACAGGGCCTTTGGTGGGGCTAATGGTGGACTCTGGGCCTGCTCATGTCAAGGAATATATCCCAGAACTTCTTCTCCCAGTGTCCTTGCCCCTGTGGTGAGCCACAGCCTCCTCTCACCTCTGCAGGATACCCTCCAACACTAGCAGGTAGGTCTGGTTCAGTCTCCTATGGGGTTTTCCCCGTGGGTCCTGTTGTACACATTACTTTATGTGTGCTGAAGTAATGTGTGCATTACTTTGGCACACACAAGAGTGGAGTCTCTGTTTCTCCCAGACCTGTTGAAGTCCTGCAGTCAAATACTGCTAGCCTTCAAAGTCTGATTCTCTGGGAAGTCCTTGTCCCATTGCTGGACCCCTAGTTTGGGAAGCCTGACGTGGGGCTCAGAACCTTCACTCTAGTGGATGGACTTCTGTGGTATAATTTTTCTTCGGTTTGTGAGTCAGCCAACCAGTGGTTATGGAATTTGATTTTCTTGTGATTGCACCCTTCCTGCTGTCTCATTGTGGCTTCTCCTTTGTCTTTGGATGTGGGGTATCTTTTTTGGTGAGTCCCAGTGTCTTCCTATCTATGATTGTTCAGCAGTTAGTTGTGATTCCAGTGCTCTCACAAGAGGGAGTGTGCAAACATCCTTCTACTCTGCCATCTTGAACCAATCTCCTGGTGCTCAGCTTCTGACTATGCCACGTGCTGGGAGGAATTGGCATCAACCTGTAATCACTGGTCCTCTTCTACCTCCTTCAGGGACCCATAACATTATTTGGTTTCTTCCTGCTCTTTCCTTTATTCCTTTATTCCTCTCAGCCCAATACTTTATATAGAGAGCTTCTAGGCAGTAATATTTATTTATCTTCCCTGGCTATGTAAAGTGCTTCTGATTTTTGCAGCAGAGTTAGTTTTAGGCAGGTTCATTTAGTGGACAGTTAGCTGCTTATATGCAGGCAGTGTTTTATTTGTCTTTGTTTTACCCACAGACACTGTTTTATACTCAGTGCCTAGTCCAGTGTTAAATGGAACTGAAGCAAAAAGTTAATCCAGATAGTGTGATGAACAACAAAAATTAAAGTGATAAGTTAGAATGAAATGAGTAATTCTTCCAGTCACAGTATTTGGGATTTGTGCACATAGGTGAAACATAAAAATTCTTTAAGTCCAAACATGGAGAGACACAAATTATATAATAAATAATTTGGAGTTCTTGAAAGTTGTGTCTAAATGTTGCTCCAAAATATAGGGAAAACATTGAGAAAGGAGATGTGATAAGATGAGTACACAGTCAAGTGTCAAGTGAATTATTTAGACACCACTTACTCCAAGTTCAGGGGTGAGATCATTTCAGACTGCATTTAAGGGAAAACATTGAAGATGGGTGAAGAAGCAGGGATAAAATTAGAGTAAGGAATGGAGGCTCGAGACAAAAACGTATCTGAGGTTAGAAGTAAGGAGAAGTGCTTTGTGCTACCGTAACCTTAACCATAGATATAAGTAGGCCAAGCCATCTTTAAAAGGCTAAAGGAAAAGTAGGGAAAATGTAATACAATTTGATGAACTTTTTCTTTTTTAACTTTCTAAACATAGAAGATGAGAGATTTGAGCATTTGTAAAATGAAAACTGGCCAGAATGTTCCAACACAATGTATTAGACAGTTAATATGCTCCCAGGTAACTCTCTTTCTCTGTCTAGTCGGTGATTCTTTGTTAGGGGCCTAGTGTATTAATACAGGTGACAATTTTGCTGTTTGACAGAAGGAATTCCATATTTTATGCTGTATGTGCTTATTATTTATCATCCTCATTATACCTTAAAAAAAAACTTTGTGGAAATAGCTCACTTAGTAGAGTGGGTTTTAAAAGTAAGAGGGTGGATCAGATTTAGTGGGTCAGGGCCTGTTCTTGTGCCAATCAGCATTGGAATGGCAGGGGGTATTCTCTTTGAGCTGTGAGTCATTGTTGCGGGTTTCAGCCTGTGTGCTGCAGGTGTGATGCAGAAGACCCCAAGAAATGGTTTATTTCTGCCCTTTATGGCCCTATATTCCCCGTTGACACAGCTCCTGTCAACTTAAGAGTCATAAAACACAAATGTTTCTAGGTGTCCCTTCAGAAGGGGACAAACAAAAACAACAAAACAAAATCAGCAGTCTCTGCAGACGTTTTTGGAGGCTTTTCTTTTTACCCTTTATATTTCACACCAGCAGCATCAACCATCATTGCTTTTAAAGCCTCCCCTTTCTAAAAGAAGAATCATTACTCATTCTTCCTCAGGAATGGGAGGTATGTGAGATACCTACCATCACAGTGACTGTTCACCTCCTTACCAGAATCCTACATTATCTTTTCTTATGTCTAAAACCGCCACTGAGAATTCACCCAGCTCTCTCCATGCACAAGTTAACAATAGGCATTCTGTCCTTGGTTAGAGAATTGTTCTCTGAGAGGAGGCTCCTAAATATCCCAAGTCAAATTCACAGCATTTGGTTCTGTGATAGGATGAACCACTTAGCAAAATCTGTCGGTTGCTCTCAAACTTTAACAAGCATCAGAATCCCCTGGAAACAGGGTGTGTTAAAACACAGATGGCTGGCCCTACCTCTTGAGTGTCTAATTCAGTAGATCTGAGGTGGGACCAAAGCATCTGCATTTTGAACTAGTTTCCAGATGCTGCTGCTGCTCTGGGCCTCAGACTTTGAGACTCAGTGATCTAATACTCAGATTTCTGTTTGTCAAAGAGACGAGTTCAGAGTGGCTTATGTTGTTTCACTAAATTTAAGACTTGACCCATTCCAGAAATGAATTCTGATGTTGCCTTCAAGTTTGAAAGATCCTAAACTTTTATGTCATTCTATGTGGGCTCTCATGGTTAAAGATCATTCCAGTGACCCAGCTGCAAAATCTTGAACAACTGCAGGAATTCTTGGCAGTATGTCTGAGAGTCTCCCAGAAAGAGGCACCAACCAAGATTATGTTCTCTGCTAGACTTGAGTAAGAAACTGTAGTCTGTATTTAAATGGAGATAAAAGACTCATAAGTCAAATATGGAAGCTAAGCCCTTCCGAATGCTCAAAACCTAGAAATAAGTGAAAAAGATCTCTGAAAATTGAGAAAAAACACTGTCCAAAGCATGAGGACTTGATTTCCAGGAACGGGCTGCTTCTCGCGTTAGGTCCCCCAGCTGCAACCCGCTGATGGAGTACTGTGTGTGAATCTTACGTTTGATCAAGCTAACTTGGTAATGGCAGACGACAGGATGGGACTGCTCTAAGCCTACACGTGACACTTTGTAGCCATTGAATGACCAAAACTATTAATGAGAAATAGCTACTGGGGTCAAGTTTTGTGATGACCAAGGACTTGCTGCAGCTGAGAAATTGTGGCAGCTAAAGTGGGATTGGAAAGGGAATTGACTTAAAACAAAACAGAACCTACAAAACTGTAGGTTTAGTAAATTGATCATTAGCTATTTATATTGGAATATCATCTAAAGCAAAGAAATGATATTTTAAATATAATTGGAGATGTTTTAAAGGGTCCTGAATAATCTTTTTAGTTAGAAAAGTGAAATGTATATTCTAATATGTGCAAAATAAAAATGAAAGTCTCAGCCCCACCTCATCCCAAATACCATATCTAGGGAAGGAGGATATCTTTTGTTTGGTATCTTTTAAAAGATGTAATTCCCTGAATCAACATAAGGAGTCAGGTATTCCTCTAACATCAGAGTGAAGATTTATGCTGTCTTGTTTCAGGAGTAGCTTCCTGGGAAGGCACTCCCCTCCTAGGGGAGGGGCAGCACACCTCACCCCTGGAGACCCTGAGGAGGGGGGTAGGTGTCCCCAAGTAGAGGCCAGATGTCCACCTGTGAGGGACTGTGGACAAGGATTTACCCCACTTTATTATTATTGAGAAAATAGTGTTAACAAGATCTGAAGTGTTACCTGCCTTTGCGCCTGTCTTCTTGGCCTTCCTCCTGTCTCCGTGGAGGAGGTTTTCTGCTTCTGTCGTGAGTCAGCCGTCAACTTTTGTTCTAGATCCCTAGATCGACTTTTGCTGCTTTAGTTGTCCTCTTGGCCCTCTGCCAGCTTACTGCCCCATTTCTCTGCTTCCATCCTGAGCTGGACTTCTCAAGAGAATTGTCTGCTTTCTCTGTTTTCATCTTTCCTTCACATGTTGACCCATTTCTACTCTGGCTTCCACCCCAAAGAGTTCCATATGGAACTCTTTGCAGCGTTTGACAGTTTACCACTCCTACCTTCCTCTAGCATCCTTGTGTGTGTGTTTTTTTTTAATCTTCTACTGAATAACCAATTACCCCAGTTTAGTGGTTTAAAATGACAGACATTTATTATCTCACACTTTCTGAGGGTCGGGAGTCTAGGAGCGGCTTTGCTGGGTAATTCTGGCTCAGGGTCTCTCACAAGGCTGGGACTGCAGTCATCTTAAGGCTTGACTGGGGCAAGAGGGTTAACTTCCAGGGTGACTCACTCACGAGACTGTTGACTGGAGGCCACAGATTTTTGCCATGTGGGTCTCGCAACAGGGCTGCCCGGCTGTGCATGGCAGCTAGCTTCCCTTGCAGTGAGTGACCCAAGAGAGAGAGAAAGTGACCAAGACAGAAGGTGCAGTGTCTTTTTATGACCTACTTTCTGAAGTCGACTACACAGCATCACTTCTTTATTTTACTCATTAAAAGTGAGTCACTAAGTCTAGCGCATATTTAAGGGTAAGAAAATTAAGCTCCACCTGAAGAAAACAGTATCAAAGAATTTATAGACATATCTTTAAAACCACTCAACCCTTGTCTCTTGATTTTTTAACACCACTCTCTGCTAGTGTCCCCTCCCCTGCCATCACCCCCACTGACTTTCCTGGCTGCTATTCTTTTGTATGCTAGCCCACCCTTCCATATCTGCCCTGTCCTTGTAATGTTAAGAGTTTATCAAGAATCAATCTTGGGGGCTTCCCTGGTGGCACAGTGGTTGAGAGTCTGCCTGCCGATGCAGGGGACATGGGTTCATACCCCGGTCCAGGAAGATACCACGTGCCGCGGAGCATCTGGGCCCGTGAGCCGTGGCCGCTGAGCCTGTGCGTCCGGAGCCTGTGCTCCGCAACGGGAGAGGCCACAGCAGTGAGAGGCCCGCGTACCACAAAAACAAACAACAAAAAAGAATCAGTCCTGGGCTCTTCTCCTCTTTCCTGTCTTCCCCTTCCCGCTGTTACATTCTCTTTCTCCTAGAAACTTCAAATACTCTCTGTTGGACAGTACTCCCAAGTTTCTATATTCAGTTCTGGATTCTCTTTGGATACGAAGACTTACATATCTATTTTCTTCACCTTTGTAGTTGGAAAGACTGTATATTTCTAAATCTTAACTCTTGGGCTTCAAAACCTGCTTCTCCTATACTTTTCCACATCTCTATAAACATAGCATCTCAGTCCGTTGCTGCTGAAGCCAGAAATCTGAGCGCCATTTTTATTCCTCCTCTTTCCTGATCACAGCTGCACATCTAAAGCCTTCTGTTCTGAACACTTTTATTGGATTATTTCTCCTTTTGCCCCTCCCCCTTCCTTCTCTTACTCAAGTAACAAAGAAAATTTAAAAATATCTCGTAACACAGTTATTTTTTATATTGTTTATTAGTTTTTGATCTAGTATTCTTCACTTTATAAATTGCTTTTTCATAGTTTACATTTTATGCTCCGCATTTCCTCCTTTTGTTTTGAACAAAAAATATAATTTATTGTCTCGCATGGTTAGAAACTCCAGGGAAATGGTTGGCTTCAAGGCCCTAGGATGAATCTCCTCCTTATATCCACCTCTGCTTTCCTCCTGTTGATCTGATTCTTGCACAGGCTCTTTCTGTGTGTGTGTGGCCCCCAGAAGCTCCATGTCTGATTCCCCAGCTGTGAAAAACAACTTGCTTTTATTGCATTCTGGTCCTTTTAGGTTCAATTACATTCTAAAAAAAACATCATTGGTGATTTTTAGTGAGATTTTATTGTGAGACTTACTCAATTTTAGTTTATATAAAAAATGTCTTTTTAGTTGGTTAAGTCAATTATAGATGGACAGCTTTGGAATATTATTCCGTATGGGCCTCGACCTTCTATTGTTGCTTTCCAGATGTCACTCATCAGTCTAATTGTCACTTCTTTTAGGTATTCTGTCTTTTCTCTCTGACTGCTTTTAGGATCTTTGCCTTTGTTTTCCTGCACCTCCGCTGTGATGAGGGATAAGGATGGAAAGAAAGGGGTGAGCCAACCAGTTGGCATTGGCTCAGGTGAGAAAGGATAGCAAGGTTGAAGAGAAATTTATTCCAGGGTGAATCGTGCAGAAACCTTTGACCTTAAATGTGCTTAATTTTTCAGAGTTGATGAAATGAACTATTGGAGGTGATTGCAATAGAGATTTAACTTGATTGTGGACTAGTATTACATTTTCTTATATCATGTTTGAGTGTCATTTATAGCACATTACTAAGAAGCCAACAGAGTATGCTTTCTTTTATTTGCTTTGCCTAAACTTCTCTTGTTTACTTGATTCTAATTTGCATTATTAACACAAGGTGTGTACCTTTTGTAATCTTTGAGATCCTTATGAATAGATTTTGATATTGAGGATACACATGAGGCGGTACTGTTATTTGCCCTAAAAATACTTTGGATTTCAGAGGCTGGACTTTGAGAAACTCATTTCATCCATTTTTTTCCCTAAGGTGCAAGGCATCACTAGGGGATTCCTTTCTTAAATGTCTGTAAAAAAAAAAAAAAAAAAAAAAAAAAAAAAAAAAAAAAAAAAAAAAAAAAAAAAAAAAAAAAAAAAAAAAAAAAAAAAAAAAAAATATATATATATATATATATTACTCTCAGTCTTCCATAGTTTTCAGTAGATCACAGGCCTTACCACGTTTCCCTAATATCTAACTTAATTTATTTTGTGCTGTAATATCATCTCTTAAACTGTTATCAGTAAAAATAATCATGTTCATATCACTCACATTAACCTTTATCTATTTAAAGGATATTACTAAGTTTCCCTTGAGCCTTTTCTTTTCTAGGTTAAATAAGCCCCATTTCTTTACATTTTCCTCATGGGGGCATGTTTCCTAATCATTTTCATTGTTCTTTCCTGGACCCCCTCCAGATTTTCAGTATCACACTTTAGTTGCTGAACCAAAAACGGGCAATTATTAAAAGCTTGACCAGTGCTGAGTGGGAAGGGAGGCTGACCTATGGTTCTTACTTACATGACTACTTATAGATCCTGTGCTATCAGGCAGGGCCTAGTCCAGGTGAAGAATAATCCAAGCACCCAAAATTTTTCATTATTACTTCAGAGCCTTAAAAACACCCCTACTGTATCACTTCAACAATTCAGCATTGAAACAATGACTATTTCTTACAGGAAGGCTGAGAGGTGTTTTTCCAATGCAAGTGAACATCGAATTTTAGGTTTCTTTCCTAAGTCATCTTCACAGCATTGCATTGCTTTAACTGAATTTTTATGTACATCTGAGATGCTTAGGTGTGTCTTTGTTTACTTATTTTAGCTTCTATCTATCTGTTTTTGTTTTGTCTCAAGTCAAAGAAAGAGGGGAGGTTATGGTCTCCTTTCTAAGCGTTTTGTTTGTCCAGTACTCAGGACATCCCCCTGATCTCAGTAACACACAGGCCACTGGGCACTTTGCAGAGCATTTATATATATTATATATATATATATATATATATATATATATATATATGTATGTTTATTTTTAAATTTTTATTGAAGTATAGTTTCATTGTTGGCTATCCTGATTAATAGATCTGGGGAAACAGCGTTTTCCTTGAATAGTGGGGTTCTGGACAACCAGGACGGTGGAACACTCTGTAGCACCCTTTCCTCAGAAGAGAGCTTTGAAATAGCTGGGTTAATGCTGTTCCCAGTATAATCAGTGTGTTCTCCATGGAGCATTAGTCACTTCAGCTCCTCCAGGGCGCTGAGAATTGGACATGGATATAATTTCATTAGCCCTGACTAACAAATGTATTCTCTATATTGATGATTAAAAAAAAATAAAACCACATGTTAATCAAAACAGTATGTAAACACTGGTCACTAGATTTATTGGAAAAAAAATATTGACCCTGTTAGCTGAAGTTTAAAACTGATTTTACACCCCTATATCCAGCGGTGGCCCAGTCCTCCATATCCGCTAAGGGTTAAGTTCCTTGCTTTAAACTCTGCTCTGAGTTACTGCTGTTTTAGCATCTTTGTATTTCTGGAACTCCATGTCTGACACTGCTGGTGAGATTATCTGCAAACAGCTGGTACAGAACATCTGCTTCATAATTTGAATGGCTTTTTTGGATGAGCTAAATCTCCTCATTTTAGATAAAAAGCGTTATTAATCTTTGGAATAATTCCTCTCTTAGCAGAATCTCATTGTTGAAGGAGAAACGAGGGACAGTGTGTACGCATTATGATAGGATTTAATTTCTTCACCCCTTTTTAACAAAGGTAGACTTTATTTTTTAGAGCAGTTTCAAGTTCACAGCAAAATTGAGGGGAAAGTATGGAGAGTTCCCATATACCCCTTGCCCCACATATGCACGACCTCCCCCCAACAATGAACATCCCCCGCCAGAGTGGTTGTTTGTTATAATTGATGAACTTACATGAATACATCATTATCACCCAAAGTCCATAGTTTACGGTTCGCTCTTGGTGTTGTATGTTCTACGGATTTTGACAAATATACAGTGACATGTATCTACCACTATAGTGCCATACAAAATATTTTCCCTCTCCTAAAGATCCTTTGTGTTCCATCTCTCCATCCCTCCTTTTCCCTTAACTCCTGGTCTTTTCACTGTCTCCCTGGTTTTGCTTTTTCCAGGATATCATGTACTTAGAATCGTACAGTGTGTAGCCTTTTCAGATTGGCTACTTTCACTTGGATACATTTAAGTTTCTTTCATGTCTTGATAGTTCATGTTTATCCATTCACTTACTGAAGGACATCTTGGTTGCTCCCAAGTTCTGGAGATTATGAATAAAGCTGCTATAAACATCTGTGTGCAGGTTTTATGTGGACGTATGTTTCCACTTCGTTTGAGTAAATATCAAGGAGTGTGACTGCCAGTTTGATTTATCCCTTTATGCGTCTTATCTTCTCCCATCATAGAGAGCTGGCATCTGTTGGCGACCCACTAAGTGTCAGAATTTTTAATAGGTAATGTCATTTCAGCCTCATTACTACTTTGCAAAGAGTTTTTGGATTTTTTTTTTTTTAATACATGAAAAAACTGATACTTAGAAAATTTGAGCAGTTTGCTCAAGGAGTCATGTGAACAAATTGAAGATTGAAACAGAGCAACATCTAGTCCCAATGTTCTATTATTTTCTCTGAAATAAGTTAGAGCTGGAAGGGACCTTAGAGAGGTATGATCCGAGCAGGCACACCTCTAACATGTATGGGGAAAGAATACAAAGGGAGACCCCCGCATACTGATTGTCTAAATGTTTAAAAGCAATAAATCAAGCTAAAAAACTGTAAGTAAGGTATTCTGTCCTCCTACCTGGACACGACCACCTTCGTAACAACCTGAAAGGCCAATTTTGAATCCGGAATTCAAATGCTCAGAGTCTAACGCCAGAATATGGCAGCACAGGAGAAACTACCACAGCACCCCTGCTACCCTCCTTTTTCCCCTTCCTTAGGGACCTTGCATGGACATATGTGGGTTCACCAACTCATGTGTACAAATTCCGTCCATGCTGCCTGCCCACAGCTGTCCCTTGGCCCCATTTCAGACCTAAGATGTACACGATGGGGCATGTTCCTTTGTTGGGAGAGTAGACCCAAAGAAGGAGTATACACTGGCTCAGGAGGCAGGGTTACGGTCACTGAGCAGGGAATCCAAGGATCACAGGGGTCCAGTGCATGGCTAGCTAGTGCAGAATGTAGGCTTCACGTAGGCAGATTTCTTTGACCCCATGGTCTCCCCATTCCCCTGGAAGTGGGAGAAGGGAGGGTGTGGCCAAGGAGATCCAGAGTCAGGCCCAGAGCAAAAGGCCCCTCTTGCTCATGTCTGAAGATGGAAGTGGATCCAGATGCCCCAGTTCATGAATGGGAAAACAGAGACCAAAGTCACATGGCTGTTAGTGGCTACACAGGGATGTCCTGATTCCCAGCACTTTTTGTAAGGTTGTCCTTAGGAGTCTGGGTTGTTCTATATATGTATTTATATAAACTAATCCCAGGAATCACTTCACAGTTCTTTTTGGCAAAGAACTAAAAAACCTGCCCGTGGATATCATTTCTACTCATAGTCACAACTAGGTGCTCTTGAATGAATAAACAATCATTTAGGTGATATTACAAAGCAATCAATACCTTAGGAGATTTCTAAAGGCTAATTAGAAACTTTTGGGGACATCAATCGCAGAACAGTTCCCAAATAATTTCCAAATTACTTCTTTATATAGGTCAGCTTATTGAGGTACTTGATGAGTCGACTGGCTCACCAAGAAACCACAATTAGAAATGTGATCAACATAAGCTTGGTTGAAACCACTGGCAGATGTTTTCAATGATTTGCATGTAAATTAGTCACCAGCTTTAGAAATCCGGCTTATTAAGGGTTGAGATTATTTCATACATTTTCTCTTTTGTTGGAATGTGCTGAAAGAAGACTTCTGTTTATTAAAAGGTCGTGTCTTAAGAGTCTTCTGGTATTTAGGTTTTTCCCCTGCATACTTAATTCGTGATATTATTTTCTCACACATTGATAAATATCTCTAAAGATACCTTAACATTTGAACAGCACTTTATTTCTTATAATGTATGTTTGATATGCTATCTACCTTGATTCTTATGAATGCTCTGTGAGACAATTTGGACAAAGATGTTATCACTCTAGTATTTTTTCAGACGGGGACCCTGAGGTGCTGAGAGATGGCCCACACAGCTGCTGGGTGCAGAGCTGAAGTCTGACTCCGAATCTCCCACACTTTCCATTATGCCATGGTGCTTTTTTACTAGTGGAGGATCCTCAGCCTGTGTTAAACCCCCAAGTGCCTTTGCTTTCCAGCCATTCTTGTGAATGCCCCCTGAACCAGCTGGATGTAGACTCATGTTATATTGGGAGGGCTCCCCACTCCAGCCCCCCATCTAGAACATACTCTTTCATAATTAAAGAATCCAAATGGATTCTGGAACCTTTAAAGAAATCAGTAGTCATTTAATAATAGAATAAAATGTGATGTATACTCATTATATTTACTTTTAATTCAAATAATACATATTTATTATTATACATTTTATCCCTCACTACATAATCATTGAGTCAAATTTTTTATGTTGCTTTTTTTCTTTTTTTTAAATAGAGCAAAACTCTCTCTGAACTTATCCATACTTGATATGCGGCTGGATCTTTTCAATGCTAGTCTAATCCACACCGCCCCCAAACTAGTGATAAGGAGCAGAGGGGAAGGTGCTCAGAAGACTAACTCTGTTGGGAGTATTCTTCAACCACTTTTCATCATTTTGGGTATTTATTACTTCCCCCCTTGAAACACATCAAGGTGTTAATACCATGAGGGTATCAGGACATTGTAAACAGTAAAGAGAGAACGGTGCGCCGTTTAAAGCAAACCCATGTTGAAGGTGTGCCCTCTCTTCTGATAGGAAACATTTTCTGATGTACAGTTAGGAAATATTGTGTTAAAAAACAATCCCTTATTTGGTCCCTTACAGCAAAGTATAGGGCAAGACAGTCAATATTTTAAGGCCTTGTGAGTCACACCGTATCTGTCATAACTACTCAACCTTGCTGTAGTGCTGAAGTGGGCATAGACAATACGGACAAATGAGCATGGCTGTGTTCCAGCAAAACTTTATTTATAGCAATAGGCAGCTGGCTAAATTTGGCTTACAGGGTATAGTTTGCCACCCCCTTAGTTTGTATATTTGAACCTACTTCTTTAGCCTATTTGTCAACAGTCTAAAAGGATGTTGTTCCAGTGGTGGAATTTGGGGTCCTGTATCCCTATCAGTTACCCTTACTGTCCTAGGCACAAAGCTTTCTGACTTCACACATACATTCTGGTGTCATCCTCTTTATCTGTCAACCTCCCCAAGACATGCTGTCTTTCTCCCTTTTCTCTTAGCAGTCACTGTGTCAGTTATCCACAGCACACAACCACAAAGACTTAGTGGCACCCAGTCCTAAGTTCCTTGCTCCTAAGTCTGGGGTCAGGTTGGGGCTGCCTAGGTGGCTCTCCTGATCATGGTTGGACTCACTTACCGGCCTGGGGCTGTGCTGGCTGAGGTGATGGGTGGCTCAGCTCTAGCTGGCTGTTTTCATGACAAAGGCAAAGGTACAGAGCATGAGTAGAAACAGGCAAGACTTGTAGAAGTCTGGGCTCAAACAAACTCTCTCCTGCCTCCTGCCAGTGGATGAGTCCAGATTCAAAAGGTAAGATGATCCCACCTTTTTAGTGGGAGTGACTATGATTTTGCGTGGCTAAGAGTGTGGTTACAGGGAGGAGTGAAGAACTGGGGCTGTTAGCCCCAAGTCCAGTAGATTCTATCTCCTTTCTGCTTCTCCATGCCATCTCTCTCGATTCCTGTTGCTTCTTCTTAGGTCCACATCTTACTGCTTCAAATAGATGTATGACGATTCTCCTCACTTGCACTCTCCAGCCCTCGAAGTCACCAAACCCTTCTTCCTTACAGCTGAGCCCTGGTTGTATCACTTCCACAAGTAAAAATATTTAGTGCCTACCCATCAAATTCTCTTGGGTTGATTTCCTAGGAGCTCTACCTTTTAGCTCCATTTTACCTGTTGTCTGGGTCACCCTATAGCCAAGGCAAATTTCTCCCCCTTCTAATAACTTATTAATTTTTCTCATCTTGAGTCTTTGTTCAAGCCTCTGTGTCTTTTCAAGATGTTCTTTTACGCTGTCTTTGTTTGCAGAAATTGTATTCCTCCTTGAAGATGTGGCTCAGATGACTCTTCCTTTCAGTAACTGGCTCAGGTTCTTCTCTTTCCCCACTGACTCTCTTCCCTGGCAAGCCATGCTTCTTTCCTTCTACTTTTCATCAGCATTTGGCACATTTTACCCGGAGCTATAGGGCATTTATTTGGATGATGACTCAACACTTCCAACAATTGTAAGTTCCTTCAGGACGATTAGTGGCTATTTGATGTCTATATGTCTCTGGCATGGGACCTGTTCCAGAGCAGGCATTCAGAAGAGGTCTGTTGAAGGAATTAATGCTTGAATGAATGTGACTAAGGAAGAGGGTGCCTCAGCCTCCAAGACAATGCTGTGAGGTTCTAGCATTGCTGCTGTTTCCATCTTTTCAGATTCAGTGGAAAAGGAACAAGCCCCTTCCATTTATTTCCAAAGGGCTAAAGCAAGCAAACAGCTGAAGCCAGCCTGTCCTTCACCTGATGCTGAAAAAGCTCTCTCTTTTCTTTTTCAATCAAAACCCTTATTTTTGTTGCCTGGTTAATGTCTTCTTTTTCTCAAAGGACTCCTGGCCTGGGTAAGGAGAACATGACGCCTAGTGGCTGCATGTACTGTGCTGGATGGTTTTCTTCCCCCCAGGCTTGGGATGCACAACGATGGTTGGAATCCAACACAACCCTTCTTCCACCCTGACTCCCTTACCCACCCCTCTGGCTAGCAGTATTCCTCTGTCCGGACTCTTCCTATCCCATGGGTATGTGTGGACTTCACCTCTTCAGAGTATACTCACCTCTAAGGGCCTTCAGATTGGGTTCAGTGTTGCTTCTTGGAAAACTGTTTTCTGAACATACCCAGTGAAATTGCAGCAATAGGCCAGTTTTATCTGATTATTGTCCTTATTGATTCTGGCCCTGTCTACTTTCATTGTTCTGCGCATTATCTCACTCTGTGTGGTGGATCACAACAGGCTGAGGCCCTGGACCTCTTCAGCCTCATTCTACCACTTGTTAACGTTTGTTAAAAGTCTTGATTACATTTGCTTTTAGCTGATTGTCTTTGGTCCATTTTTATTTCTTCTTGAGTTCGAACCACTGGACTAATATTTATTTTATGGTTAATTTTTCTCTTCATTGAAAATGTGAATGCTTTCCAAGACTTGCTGTCTCTAATTTGAGCTTGTGGCCTATTTTACAACTTATTTTTTCAAGAGCTATTTTAATTCAAATCAGCTAGAAATTATGGCCATCATTTTCTATTTAGTCTTCTCATTTCCTGCTTTGCAAGAAAGATAAGACCAGAGAGGTTGTCATTTCAGTGCTGTGGAAACTTCTGAAATTACATTATTCTTTTGAATTTATTTTGTATGCTAAGCTGTAAGATGCTTTGATTGATTCGCTCTCAGGGGTTTTTTTTTGTTTGTTGTTTTGTTTTGTTGTTTGGTTTTTTGGAGGCATTGTTTCTAAAGGTAAACCAGTGTTTGTCCATTAATGAATAGATTTCAAATGGCCACTGAGTATGGTGGCCTAGAATTACAGAGTGAAGATCAGATTTACTTCCTCGCTAATTTCTCCTATGTTCTTGGGTGGATAGATCCGTAAGTTTAGATATTTATTTTTTCCAACATCCTTTCTCTTCTCTTTCTTACTAAAATTATGAGACAGTGTACTGTAGAATTAACAGTATGGATGCTGGGGTCAGAGTTCCTCAGTTTAAACTCCAGAGTCATTATTTACTAAGTGTAGGACCTTGAGGAATATATCTAAACCTGTGGCTCAGTTTTCTCTTCTCTAAAATAGGGGATGGTATGTGAATTAAGTGTGGTAAGATACATGAAGTTGTAGGCATAGTTCATGGACACATTAAAGTAATACGAATGCTATTATTCTTATTACTGCCAATACTGTTTGAATCCTTGCTTCAATTTTGCCCAAATTTTCACATGAGCAAAAATTATAGCTAGAATCTTGGTCATGTCACAAGATAGGCAAATGGAAGGATAGAGTAGAAATGCTATTGATAAAATTAGGTAGAATCGGGCTTCCCTGGTGGCGCAATGGTTGAGAGTCCGCCTGCCGATGCAGGGGACACGGGTTTGTGCCCTGGTCCGCGAAGATCCCACATGCCGCGGAGCGGTTGGGCCCGTGAGCCATGGCCGCTGAGCCTGCGCGTCCGGAGCCCCCGTACCGCAAAAAAAAAAAAAAGAATCTTCCCACAGAAAATTTGCAATATACTTGGACGGCGCTATATAGTAGTTGCATTTTTTTTCCCATTATGCTTACAATTTTATTCACAAAATAACGAGCAGGGGAGTAGTAGATAACTGTCTTCACAAAGCAAATAATCATTGAGTGCTAGGAAGCTATTTATCATGAATGCAACCTTCCTTTCCTTTCAAGGATAGGAAAGAAAGCATGAAATGTTTAAACTGAAGAATCTTTACAAATTTTCTGCATGAATCATTAAGGAATGCCAAACCTATTGTTTTCAACCTTAAATTATAAGATAAAAAGTTCAATATTTTTATGACCAGAAATTTTAAAAATGTTTCAATGAGTAGTTATTATTTTTAGGTCTTATTAATAATTCTTTGAAAATGTGATTTTTTTAAACGGCTAAATAATTTTCCATTTTATAGTAGAAGCACAGTTTTTTCTATAGTGGGCCAGCGCCCCAACTTAGGCTCTTTCCCCCAACTCAAGGCTCTCTCCCCAAACAAGACATTATTGTCAGTCAGAAGTTACTAAGCCATTAGGACAACGAGCCAATGTACAGGGAAGGAAAAGACAGGTCCTTGTCCTTGGTCCTTTGTCATGAAGAGCATCCTGGAAAATGGAGGGGGGTGATCCTGTTCCTTGTGCTTATGGTAAAAAAAATGACTATTTCAAATAATTCTTGAGAGAACAAGAGAACACTGAGAAATAGACAGGAATAGAGAAAAAGCCCTTGCATATCAGGGTTTTGGTCTTTGGGGAGAAGAAAAGTGGGTAGACTACTTGGATAAAGAATGTACACATCGTGATGAGACAAACCTGATTTCTTATTAAATTGTAAATTTTTAATGGAGTCCTACTTAGAGAATATTACTGAGACACACCTCCTCCGACTTCTGCGCTTTAAAATTGATCAAGTGGAAAAACCATCTGATTTGTTTTTCATCTCTAGAGGAGAGTGGATTTTCCAAAAATAACCATCGGCTGCGTGATGCCATTTTTCACTGGCAAGCAGCTGAAATGGGTTTTAAACCTACTGTCTTCTCTATTTTTGGTGAAGAGCTCAGAAAAAGCACAAATGTCAGCACAACTTGGGATGTATAGGAAGGATTAGGGGCTTTGGGGTTTCAAGTATTGAATATGGGTGTTGATTCTCTTCTCTTTAAGGAATTATATCTATAATAACATGCTGCTTCTCTCTTTTAGATTCTCTGAAACATTTGTCTGGTGTCCCAGCAGTTACCATGCCCCTCCTCGCAGCATTTAGAAAAGCCTGCATTATTTTCAGATTCTCTTTGAGAATTCTCGTCTCTTTCTTAGTCAATATGGTCATCAGTAACTTGCAGTACTACAGTAAATCTGAAGAAAGCTAGCAGAAAAAAGCTTATTGATTCTCAATGACCTTTGAAAATAACCACAAGTAAGGGGAAAACTCTGTGGAGCTGAATGGAAAATGTCTGTGTACCAAAACCTGTCTTCCCCTTTTTCCATAGTAGGTGGTCCATGCTGCATGACCATGCTTGCTGGTCACATGGCTAAACCTTCTCCAGGGGAATGAGAGCAGAAGTGATGTGTACCACTTCCAGGCCTGGCCTACGAAACCACCTGTGACATTTTCTAGAATAGTCTTCTTCCAACTAAGTAAAAATCTACATCCCTATCATTGCTATCTGCCAATCTTCGTTTATTTCTCTTACAAAGTAAATAGGATAAGCCTACCCCATCTTCCACATGTCTCTTTAGGGCCCTTTCTAACTTTAAATACCTATGATTTCATAACTGAACTCAGAATGCCCTTTCAAAATAACTCTGTGATTAGAATTAAGAGCATCCAGGTTAATATTTACAGATATTTGATTATATATCTGTGAGAGGCAGGTGAGTATAGGGGTTGAGAGTCTAGGCTCTGGGGCTTTAATTCCTGCAGCACCAGTTTCTGGCTGTGTAACATTGGGCAAGTTGTTTTAACTTCTCGAGTTTCAATTTCCACATCAGTAAAATGGGGATAATAATAGTACCTTATAGGGTTGTTGTGAGGATTAAAAGGATTAATATGTGCAAAAGACTTGAGAAAATACCCTCAATAAATGCACTCAATAAATGTTAGCTATTGCTGTTAATACTTGTAATAAAACAGGCCACCAAAGCAGGACATCAAGTATTAAATCTGATCACTGCTCTATATACCTATATTCAGCTTACCATATGTAATAACCAGTGATCTCTCCCTGCATGTCCCTTTTTTGTCCAGAGCAAAGTCTCTGAGTCTGTGTCATTTGTTTTTTTTTTTTTTTTTATGGTACGCGGGCCTCTCACTGTTGTGGCCTCTCCCGTTGTGGAGCACAGGCTCCGGACGCGCAGGCTCAGCGGCCATGGCTCATGGCCCCAGCCGCCTCACGGCATGTGGGATCTTCCCGGCCCGGGGCACGAACCCGTGTCCCCTGCATCAGCAGGCAGACTGTCAACCACTGCGCCACCAAGGAAGCCCAGTCTGTGTCATTTCTGATTGTTTGACTTAACTCATAGCCTGCCTGCTCTGAAGTGAATATAATCAAACGATGAAGGAGCACTGGCAGATAACAAATGGGTTTCTAGAGAGTAAAATATGGGCCAAAGGAAATCTGCTTAAAAGTGATTATGATTCTAGCTCCATTAGTGCCTATCAGTTGCCAGGTTTCGTCCTGATGCAATTTGGGGCTGAGAGATGCAGTTTGTAGGGAACACATCTGCCTCCCTGGCTCTTGGTCCCATGTGTTCTCTGTGGGGGGCGTTCTGAAAAATGGCCCAGTGAACACATTTCCAGGCTACAGGAATGCAGCTGTCATTAGGCTATCATTTTAAAGCCTTCTGGAAATGGAAAGAGTAACTCTAAATAAAAACCAAACGATATACACACTAGAGAGTTTCTCAAGACTTTTGTGCAATGTGGGATACCGAGGTTTGCGTAACAATGACTGAGGCAAATTGGAAAAACGTACAGGCACGTCACTGTAGAAGATCCACTTTTGTGAACAGACAGGATCATTGCAAGATGTAAAGCTCGAGTCTGGGGGCCCTTTTTATTCTTTGTACCTTGTCTCCTATCATCTGAACTGAAGAGAGCCCTAAGGTCTCTCCCTACCTTTGTGTCACCTGCATCTCTGCAGGCCCAGGGAGGAAGACTAGCAGAAAGATGAAGAGTGTGGTTTTACCTCTCATCCCCTGTATGAACTTGGACCTGTTAGCCAAGTCTTGAAGTCTTGGTTTCCTCATCTATGAATGGAGAATTATTGGTCCCTCTCCTTGGGTTGTGGTGCTGACTAACTGTGCTGTGCTTGTGAAGGGCTTAGTCTGGTGCCTGACACAGAGTAAGAGTTTGCGAAATGGTTGCTTTTGTTGTACGTGTTAGGAGGGTGTGCTTTCTGAATCTGTGTGCTATCTCCTGGTTTCCTTCAGTGTGTTAGTCTCACATGCCCAGGCAGTTTCACCTTGGAGACTTGAGAGTGGTTTGTGAATCTTCTAATCCGCTTGCTTACATATGACAAAATACTAATTGGGGTTTTCATAAATTATGCTCTATGTACGGCAAAAATAAATTGAAAACCTAGAGAGCCGCACATCTCAAAGGCTGGGAGAAAAATTCTTATTACAAAAGAACATGAAGCAACATCTAGGATTCATAAGTTATTAGGCTGTTGCCACATGATGACTTTAATAGTTGTTGAAATGATACATCCACACTCACAGCTTCCATACTTCATTCACTCGCTTTTTAAAAAAAATAGATCTTTATTGGAGTATAATTGCTTCACAATATTGTGCTAGTTTCTGTTGCACAACAAAGTGAATCAGCCATATGCATACACATGTCCCCATATCCCCTCCCTCTTGAGCCTCCCATCCATCCTCCCTATCCCATCCTTCTAGGTCATTGCAAAGCACTGAGCCGATCTCCATGTGCTATGCGGCTGCTTTGCACTAGCCAACTGTTTTACATTCGGTAGTGTATATCCGTGGATGCTACTCTCACTTTGCCCCAGCTTCGCCTTCCCACCCCATATCATCAAGTCCATTCTCTATGCCTACCTCTGAATTCCTGCACTGCAATTAGGTTCATCAGTACAGTTTTTGTTTGTTTGTGTTTTTTTGTTTTTGTTTTTTTTTAGATTCCATATATATGTGTTAGCATATGGTATTTGTTTTTCTCTTTCTGACTTACTTCACTCTGTATGACAGACTCTAGGTCCATCCACCTCACTACAGATAACTCAATTTCATTTCCTTTTATGGCCGAGTAATATTCCATTGTATATATGTGCCACATCTTCTTTATCCATTCATCTGTCGATGGACACTTAGGTTGCTTCCGTGTCCTGGCTGTTGTAAATAGTGCTGCAATGAACATTATGGTACATGTCTCTCTCTTTTTTTTTAACATCTTTATTAGAGTATAATTGCTTTACAGTGGTGTGTTAGTTTCTGCTTTATAACAAAGTGAATCAGTTATACATATACATGGCCCTTTTGTGTGTGTGTGTGTGTGTGTGTGTGTGTGTGTGTGTGTGTGTGTGTGGTATGCGGGCCTCTCCCATTGCGGAGCACAGGCTCCGGACACGCAGGCTCAGCGGCTGTGGCTCACGGGCTCAGCCGCTCCGCGGCATGTGGGATCTTCCTGAACCGGGGCACAAACCTGTGTCCCCTGCATTGGCAGGCGGGCTCTCAACCACTGTGCCACCAGGGAAGCCCTACATGTATCTTTTTGAATTATGGTTTTCTCAGGATATATGCCCAGTAGTGGGATTGCTGGGTCCTATGGTAGTTCTATTTTTAGTTCTTTAAGGACATCCATACTGTTTTCCGTAGTGGTTTTATCAATTTACATTTCCACCAAGTGTAGGAAGGTTCCCTTTTTCACCACACCCTTTCCAGCATTTATTATGTCTAGCTTTTTTGATAATGGCATTCTGACTGGCATGAGGTGATACCTCGTAGTTTTGGTTTGCATTTCTCTAATAATTAGTGATATTGAGCATCTTCTCCTGTGCTTCTTGGCCATCTGTATGTCTTCCTTGGTGAAATGTCTGTTTAAGTCTTCCACCCATTTTTTAACTGGATTGTTTATTTTTTTGATATTGAGCTCCCTGAGCTGTTTGTATATTTTGGAGATTAATCCTTTGGCTGTTGTTTCATTTGAAAATATTTTCTCCCATTCTGAGGGTTGTCTTTTTGTCTTGTTTCTGGTTTCCTTTGCTGTGCAAAGGCTTTTAAGTTTAATTAAGTCCAAGTTGTTTATTTTTGGTTTTATTTCTGTTACTCTAGGAGGTGGGTCAAAAAAGATCTTGCTGTGGTTTATGTAAAAGAGTGTTTTTCCTCTAAAAGTTTTATAGTGTCTGGCCTTACATTTAGGTCTTTAATCCATTTTGAGTTTATTTTTGTGTATGGTGTTAGGGAGTGTTCTAATTTCATTCTTTTACATGTAGCTGTCCAGTATTCCCAGCACCACTTATTGAAGAGGCTGTCTTTTCTCCATTGTATATGCTTGCCTCCTTTGTCGTAAATTAGGTGCCCATATGTGCATGGGTTAATCTTTGAGCAGTCTATTCTGTACCATTGATCTATATTTCTGTTTTGGTGCCAGTACCATATTGTCTTGATTACTGTAGCTTTGTGGTATAGTTTGAAATCAGGGAGGCTGATTCCTCCAACTCCGTTTTTCTTTCTCAAGATTGCTTTGGCTATTCGGGGTCTTTTGTGTTTCCATATGAATTGTAAGATTTTTTTGTTCTAATTCTGTGAAGAATGCCATTGGGATTTTGATAGGGATTGCATTGAATCTGTAGATTGCTTTGGATAGTATAGTCATTTTCACTATATTGATTCTTCCAATCCAAGAACATGGTATATTTCTCCATCTGTTTATGTCATCTTTGATTTCTCTCATCAATGTTTTATAGTTTTCTGAGTACAAGGCTTTTGCCTCCTTAGGCAGGTTTATTCCTAGGTATTTTTTTCTTTTTGTTGCAGTGGTAAATGGGAGTGTTTCCTTAATTTCTCATTCTGATTTTTCATTGCTGGTGTATAGGAATGCCAGAGATTTCTATGCCTTAATTTTGTATCCTACAGCCTTACCAAATTCATTGATTAGTTCTAATAGTTTTTTGGTGGCACCTTTAGGATTTCTATGGATAGTACCATGTCATTGACAAATAGTGACAGTTTTATTTCTTTTCCAATTTGTATTCCTTTTATTTCTTTTTCTTCTCTGATTGCTGTGGCTAAGACTTCCAAATCTATGTTGAATAAGAGTGGCATGAGTGGACATCCTTGTCTTGTTCCTGATCCTAGTGGAAATGCTTTCAGTTTTTCATCATTGAGTATGATGTTTGCTGTGGGTTTGTCATATATGTCCTTTATTATGTTGAGGTAGGTTCCCTCTATGCCCATTTTCTGGAGAGTTTTTATATAAATGGGTGTTGAATTTTGACAAAAGCTTTTTCTGCATGTATTGAGATGATCATATGGTTTTATTCCTTAATTTGTTAATGTGGTGTATCTCATTGATTGACTTGCATATATTGAAGAATCCTTGCATCCCTGGGATAAATCCCACTTGATCATGGTGTATGATCCTTTTAATGTGCTGTTGGATTCTGTTTGCTAGTATTTTGTTCAGGATTTTTGCATCTATGTTCATCAGTGATGTTGTTCTGTAATTTTCTATTTTTGTAGTATCTCTGTCTTGTTTTGGTATCAGAGTGATGGTGGCTTTGTAGAATCAAGTTGGGAGTGTTTCTCCCTCTGCAATTTTTTGGAAGAGTTTGACAAGGATTGGTGTTAGCTCTTCTCTAAATGTTTGATAGAATTCACCTGTGAAGCCACCTGGTCCTGGGCTTTTGTTTGTTGGAAGATTTTTAATTATGGTTTCAATCTCATTACTTGTGATAGGTCTGTTTATAATTTCTAATTCTTCCTGGTTCAGTCTTGGAAAACTGTACCTTTCCAAGAATTTGTCCATTTTTCCATGGTTGTCCATTTTAGTGGCATATAGTTGTTTGTAGTAGTCTCTTATAATCATTTGTATTTCTGCAGTGTCAGTTGGGATTTCTTCTTTTTCATTTCTAATTTTATTGATTGGAGTCCTCTCCCTTTTTTTCTGGATGAGTCTGGTTAAGGGTTAATCAATTTTGTTTATCTTCTCAAAGAATCGGCTTTTAGTTTTATTAATCTTTGCTATTGTTATCTTCATTTTTATTTCATTTATTTCTGCTCTGATCTTTATGATTTCTTTCCTTCTACTAATTGGGTTTTGTTTGTTCTTCTTTCTCTAGTTGTTTTAAGTGTAGTGTTAGATTGTTTATTTGAGATTTTTGTTGTTTCTTGAGGTGAGATTGAATTGCTATAAACTTCCTTCTTAGAACTGTTTTGCTTCATCCCTTAGGTTTTGGGTCATCGTGTTTTCGTTGTCATTGTTTCTATGTATTTTTTTTATTTCTCCTTTGGTACTTTCAGTGATCTCGTGGTTATTTAGTAGTGCACTGTTTAGCCTCCATGTATTTGTGCTTTTTACAGTATTTTTCCTGCAGTTGATTTCCAGTCTCATAGCATTGTGGTCAGAAAAGATGCTTGATATGTTTTCAATTTTCTTAAACTTTC
Organism: Lipotes vexillifer; assembly: GCF_000442215.2. Classification (NCBI taxonomy): domain Eukaryota; kingdom Metazoa; phylum Chordata; class Mammalia; order Artiodactyla; family Lipotidae; genus Lipotes; species Lipotes vexillifer. The sequence continues at coordinate 4,424,926 of NW_006777583.1, read as the reverse complement.
CAAGGCTTGATTTGTGACCCAAGATGTGATCTATCCTGGAAAATATTCCATGTGCACTTGAGAAGAAAGTGTATTCTGTCACTTTTGGGTGGAATGTTCTATAAATATCCATTAGATTTATATGGTCTTTTGTGTCATTTAAAGCTGTGTTTCCTTATTTATTTTCTGTTTGGATGATCTGTCGATTGGTGTAAGTAGGGTGTTAAAGTCCCCTATTATTATTGTGTTACTGTCAGTTTCTCCTCTCATGGTTGTTAGCATTTGCTTTATGTATTGAGGTGCTCCTATGTTGGGTGCATAAACATTTATAATTGGTATATCTTCTTCTTGGACTGATCCTTTGATCATTATGTAGTGTCTCTCATCTCTTGTAACAGTCTTTATTTTAAAGTCTATTTTATCTGATATGAGTATTGCTACTCCAGCTTTCTTTTGATTTCCATTTGCATGGAATATCTTTTTCCATCCCTTCACTTTCAGTCTGTATGTGTCCCTAGGTCTGAAGTGGGTCTCTTGTAGACAGCATATATATGGTTCTTGTTTTTGTATCCATTCAGCCAGTCTATGTCTTTTGGTTGGGGCATTTAATCCATATACTTTCAAGGTTATTATTGATATGTATGTTCCTATTATCATTTTCTTAATTGTTTTGGGTTTGTTTTTGTAGGCCCTTTTCTTGTGTTTCCCACTTAGAGTAGTTTCTTTAGCATTTGTTGTAGAGCTGGTTTGGTGGTGCTGACTTCTCTTAGCTTTTGTTTGTCTGTAAAGCTTTTGATTTCTCCATCGAATCTGAATGAAATCCTTGCTAGGTAGAGTAATTTTGGGTGTAGGTTTTACTCTTTCATCACTTTAAGTATATCCTGCCATGCCCTTCTGGCCTGTAGAGTTTCCACTGAAAAATCAGCTGATAACCTTATGGGGATTCCTTTGTATGTTATTTTTTGTTTTTCCCTTGCTGTTTTTAATATTTTTTCTTTGAATTTAATTTTTGTTAGTTTGATTAATATGTGTCTAGGTGTGTTTTTCATAGGGTTTATCTTGTATGGGACTCTCTGCGCTTCCTGGACTTGGGTGATTATTTCTTTTCCCATGTCAGGGAAGTTTTCCACTATAATCTCTTCAAATATTTTCTCAGACACTTTCTTTTTCTCTTCTTCTTCTGGAACCCCTATAATTCGAATGTTGGTGCGTTTAGTGTTGTCCCAGAGGTCTCTGAGATTGTCTTAATTCTTTTCATTCTTTTTTCTTTATTCTGTTTCTTGGCAGTTATTTCCACCATTTTGTCTTCCAGCTCACTTATTTGTTCTTCTGCCTCCATTATTCTGTTATTGATTCCTTCTAGTGTATTTTTCATTACAGTTATTGTGTTGTTCATCTCTGTTTGTTTGTGCTTTAGTTCTTCTAGATCTTTGTTAAACATTTCTGGTATATTCTCAATCCATGCTTCCATTCTATTTCTGAGATTCTGGATCATCTTTACTATCATTACTCTGAATTCTTTTTCAGGTAGATTGTCTATTTCCTCTTTATTTATTTGGTCTTCTAGGTTTTTACCTTGCTCCTTCATCTGTGACATATTTTTTTGCTGT
>NW_006777583.1:4381517-4423327 GCF_000442215.2 Lipotes vexillifer | reverse complement strand
TTTTTTGTTTTTTTTTTTTTTTTTTTTTTTTTTTTTTTTTTTTTAATGAGTGGGACTGTGTTCCTGTTTTACTGGTTGTTTGGCCTGAGGCTTCCAACACTGGAGTTTGTAGGCTATTGGTTAGAGCTGGATCTTGGTGCTGAGATGAGGAACTCTGTGAGACCTCACTCCAGTGAATATTCCCTGGGGTCTGAGGTTCTCTGTTAGTCCAGTGGTTCAGATTCGGAGCTCCCACCACAGGAGATTCCACCTGACCCCAGGCTCACAAATCAAGATCCTGTGAGCCATGTAGGGTGGCAAAAATAAATAAATAAATAAATAACAAAGCAAAAAATAAAATTAGACTAGGAAACTAACAGATATGTTAGAAAGAATGTAAAAATAAAAATATAGATGAATCAACAGCTGGGAGGTACATCAGTACCACAATAATAAAAAAGAGGAGGAGGGAAAAGAAAAAAAAAAGGGGGAGGGAAAGGCCTTGGTTGTGGAGAGGGGGGCCTAAACAAGGGTGCAGTTTGGGCAGTGAGCAGGGCCAATGCGCAGGACCCACAGGGCTGGAAAAGGCCCTGTGGGGGCTGGGGCTTAGGCTCAAAGAACAGAAGGGGCCCAGGTGTGCCACCTACCCCTGGTCTCAGAGGGCAGGGGACCTTATCATGGAGTCCAGCAGGCTTCCTGGGCTTGAGTGGGTGGTGTAAGCACCCTCCTCTGCTCTCCTACTCCTCTGGTCTGGGGTCTGGTAGGGCCCCTCCCAGAGGGGACCCCTGTCTGCCTCTCCTGTTCTCCCCTGTCTCCCTCCTATGCCCTCAAAGACCCACGAGGCCTGGAGAGGGGTTTGGAGGGCAGGGGATCGGCCTGGGAGCTCAGCAGGCTCCTAGTGCCCAAGTGGGCAGGGCAAATGCCTTCCGCTCCTCTTCCACTCCTCCCAGAGGGCCCCTCCTGCCTGCCACTCCTGATATCCTGGGCCTCTTTCCTATGCCCCCAGGACCCACATGGCCTGGAGGGGGCTTTGGATGGGGGGGGGGACCAGCTTGGGAGCTCAGCAGGCTTCCCGGCCTGAGTGGGCCAGGCGATCACCCTCCACTCCTCTCTCGATCTTCCTGGAGTGTCCCTCCCACCTGCCTCTCCCGATCTCCCTGGCCTCAGGGGCACTGATCTTGTCTGGCCTCTACTTCTCCTCCCCTCTCAGTCCTCCTACAACCTACCGGTTCATTCTGGGGTTCCTCCCGTCTCCTTGGGGGTCAGAGTTCCCCACCAGCATCCAGCAGGCACCCTAGTTGTGGGGAGACATTAACTCTGCATCTTCCCACACCTCCATCTTGATTCCTCCGCCCTCGCTTACTCACTTTTATTAATTCATTCTGCAAATGTTTAATTTGATTTCGAGTTGTTGTCCAATTATTGGTTCAGATGCTGGAAATACCATGATGAACAAGGCAAACATGTGCCTACTTATATGGAGTTAGTATTTGAATGGGAAATACAGGAAAACACTTAAGAAAACAACTGAATTATTAAAAAATAATTGTAAATTATAATAAGTATTGTGAAAGAAACCAACTGGAAGTAATACCAATAGAGTGGGGGACAGCTGTTTTATACCTGAGAAAGAATGGAACGAACTAGCCGTATAAAGAATAGAAGGGAAGGGCATTCCAGAAGGAAGGAACAGCATGTGCAAAGACAAGTGATAAGGTAGGAGATGGGTCAAGCCAGGTCACACAGGCCCCTACAGGCAATAATAAGGAGTTTACATTTTCTCCCACAAAAGGGAAGCCATTAAAGGATTTGTTTGAGCAGAAAAAATACATGATATCATTTATATCTTAGGATTGCTCTGGCCTCTATGTGAAGAATGTTGGGAAAAGGAAGGGTCAAGAATAGCAGCATGGAGATAGGAGACTATGGTCATAGTTTAGTCTTAGCCTTGGCTTGGGGCAGGGGAGATGGAGGAAAGGGAACTGACTCAAACAGTCTATGTCTCCATCTATGTATTAGGATTGTTAGAATTTGTGGAGGGCTTAAATGTCTAGTGGGCAGTTGGATATGTGAGTCTGGAGCTCAAAGGAGAGGTCTGAGCTGAGATATAAATTTGGGAGTTGCTGACTTTTATATATTACAGCATTTAAAGCCACATTAAGGAGAAGATCAGCTAGGAAATGTGTGCGGAGCGAAGAGAAGAGAAGAGCCTAGAGAAATGCAATGCTTTAGAGCTCAGGTAAAGAGCAGCAAAGGAGATTAAGAAGGAGTAATTAACAAGGCAAAGGAAATCTTGGAGAGTATAGAAACCAAGAGAGGAAAGAGTGTTTAAAGGAGAGAATTATCAACTGAGCTGAATGCTGGCAAGAAGTCCAATAAGATGAAGACAGAGAGGGTGTTTGTTGGGCAACATGGAGAAATAGTTGGTGACCATGATAAGAGCCATTCCAGTGGAGTGGTGGGGTTGGATTTGGTGATGCTGTGTTGGGATGATATTAGAATGGGTTGAAGGGTACATGGCAATGAATAAGTTGATATTGTATGTATAGACATCTCTTTTGAGAAATTTAGTTCTGATGAGGTCATGGAAAAAGGAGGGCTTTCAAAAGGTGGATTTCAAGTGAGCATGTTTCATGTGATGGAAATGTTCCTCCAGAGGGATAATAAGGGAAAAACAAAGTCCTTGATCCAGAGCATAGGGGAAGGATTGTTTTTGAGAGAAGCAGGAAAACTTCTTTTGTTAACAGGAAGGAAGATGGATTTTGATATATTGTAAGGCCTGTGGCTGTCAATTTGTCTATTTTTTGTCAATGAAGAATGAGTCAAGACCTTCAGGTAAGGATATGGATAGAGCAGGGAGCATGGACAATTTTAAAGAAAGCAGAAGGTATAAAATGATCAAATCAGATGGTGGGAAGCAGGCCTACAAGAAAAATAACATAGGATTGCTAGCCTTTCGTAAGAGCACATTTGAGCTCATAAACTTCAAGTGAGGCCTGCCCATTAGAATACAGGTTCCAGAAAGCAAGTGCCTTTTCTGTCTTCTTTACATGGTCTCCATGGTACCTGAATGGCCTAGTAAGTAGTAGATGCTAAAGAAATATTTATTAAATGAATGAATGAGTAAATGAACTCCGTTATTAACTTACCCTAGCAATATACAGCTGCTCAGGTAAGGCAATGAAAAGACAGAAGGTAAAACTCAGAGGACTAGGGTTTTCCCAGGCCAGGATGACAGACAGACAGCAGCCAGGGAGTTGAGGACATTAGCAAGGGAGTGGTTATGATAATGGGTCATAGAATCAAGGATGGATGAGAACAAAAGGAATGCGAATGGATAATTAGCTAATGGATAGTGAGAAAGTGGTTTTGAGGTCATTAAGAGGTCAGAAGGAGTTCTTGAGAAAATCTTCTACAAGAGTAAGTGTCATAATTAGCGAGTGGCAGGTTTGAAACTGTGTTTTGGGAAGAAGGGCAGATACCGGCAATGGTATAGTTCAGTGCATAACCATGACAGGGGTCCAGGTAAAGCAGAAAAAAGGTCACCAACGTTGAGGTGGTCAAAGAGCTGACTGCCCCTATTTATTTTCTCTTTAGTATCATTTAATACATCCTGCTTATTATTCTGGCCCATGTGGAAAAGCAGGTGAAACTTACGATGAATTCATGAAAACATAAATATGAATTTCTTACCCTTTTTATCCCTAACAAATACATATAACCAAGCCTGATGTTCATGGTTATGAGGATATTAATATGGTCATTTGGGGAGCCAGAACATACTATGCAGGGGTTTGGTCAACAGTCACGCATAATCGAATCACGTGGAATATAAGATGTCAGGGGAAAGGCTTAACTAAGCATAAATACATTGTTAAGCCCACTGAACTGTGGTTGTTGAATTGTAAATGTTGAAAATCTGAATAGTATATTGTTTTGCCAAATATGGAGCAATGATGTTAGGTCTCAGTTAGTCTAAGGTGGATTGTCACAGCTGTTATCAAATTTTTTTTAAAATTTGAAATGTTTAGAGTTGGTGGAGAAGGTGATAAGAAAATAATAAAGGAAGTTTATAGATTCAAGAATAGAGGGGGCTATGCCTTGCTTCCTTTTTCATTGCCCTGGGAAGGTGCAAGCTGTCCCATGTTATTAAGACATGAAAGAGCAGGGATCAGACATCCACATGGGGTGCCCAGGCAGAGGGGCATGAGGCACAAGTCTGGATGAGGCACCCTGGATGGTTTGTGGGAACAGTAAAATGTCATTTTCCCATAAGGCTACCAGTAGTATGGACATAGCTGAGAAAAGGCCACTATACTTGGAAGGGCCTTTGGGGTGTGTGGACCTGTCAGTAGATGTCCCGTAGACATCAGGACTACAGGAATCTAGGTACCTAGCCAAGTTACAACTTGAAAAATGCCAGCATGTCTTTATCATGACCAAGTTCAGAAGTCCCCCTTCATATCTGGACACTAAAGACTCAGAGAACCAGGGAATGAAGAAAACCCTAAATTAGTGTAGAAAACCTTGAATGGCTGAGACAACTCTAGTTTGATTGAGGTGATTTTTTTTCACTGTCAAATTGGAGCTTGAAATAGAGGTTAAGCTGTCATAATGAAAAACTAACTTGCATTTCTTGCACATTTGAGTATATGGATTGAAAAATTTATGCTTATTACATAAAAGATAATGTTTATGATATTGGTATGGCTGCTAACAAAGGCCCAAATAACAGTAGCTTAAAGAAGATATAAATTCACTTTTCTCTCATGAAGCAGTCTGAACATAAGGAGTACAGGCCTGATGGGGTGACTTCACAATATTGGGGATCCAGATTCCTCCCGTCTTATTGTTCTGCCATCCTCAGTGCACTTTTTCCAAATTATAGTCTAAGATGAATGCTGTAGTTCTCATCATCATAACCACCTTCTGGCCAGTGGGAAGGGGAATAATGTGGAGGGCACAGCCTGTAAGTTGCAAGTATCCCTTTTTCTCTTACCCCATTGACCAGAACATAGTCACATGGCACAGATAGCTGCAAGGGAGGCTGAGAAATGTACACTTGAGCTCGTCAGCCATTCATCAAGCTAAAATTTGGGGGGAAATATTAACTAAAGGACAAAAGAGAGAACATATTTTGGGAGACAACCAGCCACTTTTGGTGCTCAGTGTTATGGGTGTCTTGGGGAATTGGATGAGGTATTGAAAAAGAAGCATGGAGGGCATGAGATATCCTTTGGGAATGAGAGCTGATTTAAGCTACTAACCCAAGGGTGGGCCCTCCATCCCCTGGGCCATTTAATTTCTGACTTCTTGAATGAGCTCATGTCTGGCCCCATCCTAATGACTTCTTCGCGTTAATGCTAACTGCTGGAAGCACAAGGCTGCTCTTAAGTTTATGTGTTTAAGTTATATTTTGGTAGCTTCTGGATAATGGATACATTTTATTTATATTGTTAATGTTATCATAAAACAGTAACTTACAATTGTATACCTATGTGTATATTTTTGGTGGCTTGTTTACATCTGTGATTTGATTTGATCCTCAAAGACTTATGATAAATAAGTACTAAGATACTAGATGTTTACAACTTTCCCTGTCTTCTCAGGTTTCAAATCTATCTGCATGTTCCAATTTTACTATTTCTCCAGTTATGACCTCTGGGGCTTCCTGTAGGTGCCTCTGTTCATTTTACCCAGGATTCCTTTGTTTTCCTTCCTTTCATTTTCTTCCTTAGTTCTAGACTATTTCCTATGGGTCCTTTCTGAGGTCGTCTGAACATATGAAGTTTATTTTCTGTGCTTTTACCTTTTCTTGGTTTCCCCACTGTTCTCACTTCCCATCCTTTTCACCCTGGTGTCTTTCAAATGTGTCCATTTCTCTGAAGCAGGTCCTACACGAGTCCTTCCCTCTATAGGAGATAGCGTCTCTCTTTTGTTCTGTTCCTCTTGTTTACCACAATCATTTTCTCTGTTTTTCTTGGCCTTCTCCTCTACTTTCCAAATACAGTCTTTATTTCTACCCACATCTCCCTTCTGAAGCACCTTTAACTGCCACTCTTTCTTTTACTATCTAGGAAGTGTCCCTATATCTTTTAGGTGTCCATAACCAGATGTAGTTATTTGATTTATTCATTCTTGCTTGCTTCTTGAAGGTGGTCCAGAGTGTACCTGCCTCTTAACTGTAATCTGGGCTTGATCTGGGACTCTGTGCATGGCATAGTTTCTCAGCTTTCCTGCTAGCCGCCTTACTTTTCTACTCTGAGTGCCCCATGACTTCTCTTCACACCAGCCACCCACTGCCTTCCACGTCTAGAGCTGCTTTTCAGAGCTGGAGAAACTTACCTGATAGCTTCTCCTTTGACAGTGCTCCCCTACAATTTCACTTCCAGCCTACTGGTCCACTCACTCGCTCACCCTTTATCTGATAAGAGCAGCATTCTCCTTCTTCTGAACCACTGTTTTCTGGTCTTCAGAGCACTGGGGCTGTCTTCCTTCTGTGGGATAGTCTGTACTTTAAATCTTCAGATTTCAGTGAGTCAGTGAGTCAGAAGCATCTGGGACCTGTACCAAGTAATGTCAAAGCATTCACCACTCTGCCTCTGCCCACTGCCTGAACTATTCTGGGCCCCAAAACTGATGTAGCTAACTGCCTTGGAGAGACAGTTTGAGATGCTGAATGGTGAAATGTCTGCAGACCTAACTGGGCTATTCTTTCACAGTGAAGAATGAGTGGGATCCTGACCTTTTTATTATTTTCCTCATGGCAGAAATGTGGATCCAGGACTATCTTCAGTCACTCTGCACTTACATGGTTTTGGATATTGTGGGACAGTTTTCCATTTATTCTTTCTTTTAAAATAGTATTTTAATTTTAGAAATACATTTATTTATTTATGGCTGTGCTGGTTCTTTGTTGCTGTGCGCGGGCTTTCTCTAGTTGTGGTGGACAGGGGACTACTCTTCATTGTGGTGCGTGGGCTTCTAATTGTGGTGGCTTTTCTTATTGCCAAACACGGGCTCTATGCACGTGGGCTTCAATAGTTGCACGTGGGCTCAGTAGTTGTGGCTTGAGGGCTCTAGAGCACAGGATCAGTTGCATGCAGTGCACAGGCTTAATTGGGCTGCGGCATGTGGGATCTTCCCAGACCGGGGATCGAACCCGTGTCCCCTGAGTTGGCAGGTGGATTCTTAACCACTACTTCACGAGGGAAGTCCCCTATTTATTCTTTTACAGAAACATAAAAAGTATGCAGGAATTCATAAACAGAGAAAAACTTCAAGTAAGGGATATTTAGACAATACTATTTCCTCCCCTTGTTGAATGTATGTGGTCCATTTTCTGGGAAAAGTTGTGATTTTAGTGACTGCTTAGAGAATAACAGCTAATGATCAGTCTGCCAATCCTCTCTGTTTCCTATCAGAAGAAAAAGTGTCAGGATGGGTGGGGTTCCAGTTCTGGTAGGGAAATATCCGGAGAGCTCCCACAATAGCCATCATGTCACTTGTTCATATATTTATTTGGTCAACTATTTAGCTGTATTGTCCTTATCTGTTTACAACTGTGCCTCTCTCACTGGACTGTGAGTTGCTCAAAAGCAGTGCTATTGTCTTATTCTCAGTGAATGGCAGTCTTTGGAATTCAACAAGTGTTTATTTAATGAATGAACAGATAGGTAAGTAAGTGAGGAAATGAGTCAAAGGAGGTAATAAGCTGCGTGGTCATGGGCTGTGTGTTAAACTCTCTGGGCCTCACTTATTTCACCTGTAAATTAAGGATGTTAGCAAAGCAGAAGGGAATAAAGAGGGTTGGATGTGGTATTGGGTACCTCTGAGAAGGGATCTTTTCCCCGGTAAAGGGTAGAGGAGTGAGTGAATGTGTGCTCCAAAGGCTGGGAGGATCTTTCCTTCACACTGAGTGAGCAGGAAAGACAAGTCACAGAGTACCTGGCACCCCTCATTGTGTGGTGAGAGAAGAAGAATTGAAATGAGGCCAGCTGTGTACAGAGAGGGCCTGACAAGGCTATCAGGTTTGTTATAATCTGAGACTGGCAGAGGAGAACATCTAAACATTTCCCACATACCTGTTGACAGAGCCAGAGAAAGAACTGAAGGAGGCCCCAGGATGTGGGGAAGCCTCTCACTGGGATGAAGGGTGCAGCAGCATGGCTGATGTGGAGAGTGTGGCTGACCAGGGGCCATCATCAAGGCTGTGCATGGCTCTGCAGAAGTCAGTGGGGGACGCGTGCCAATCAGTAACTAGAGGGATCCAGGACGCTCTAGTAGATGTCAGGGCAGACAGATTAGACTGTGACCAAAGGCCATTTCCCATGTTCTGATGCTGAGTATCACAGTCCTTGCTCTTTCTTTGTCCTTGGGACATAACTGCAACCCCAGGGATAAGGGTTAAGAAAACCCTGACTTGATTGATTTTACCCAGAATTGCCTGATTAAAGTTTCTGCCAAAAGATGGAATGGAAAGTTTGAGATAGAAAATCAGGTCATATATAGAAAATAAAGTTATATTTTGGCATAGTTGAGTTTTGTGGATTGAGATTCTGTACCTCCTGCATACATGAGATGCTAATGCAGCCAGGAGCACCGAGCACTAACTGACGGTAGAGACTCCAGGTGGTGACTTAGAAATGCAGGGGCAAGAACGGGGATTTATCTTGGCTGTGGTTCTCCAAGCATGGAGTTTTGGGTTTCATTTCAGGATTCTGATAATGTCCCTTCAGCCAACCCGTAATCAGGATTTTATTTTTCTTTCTTGTTCTCATTTATAATGTCCATAATTTCCATATATTTGCATTTTAATTTTTCTAACTGAAAGAATTGAATAAATATGCCATCTCTGCATACCACTGGAGCAGAAACACATCAAACTCCAGTGGTATGAATAAAGGTCAATGTTGACATATTCCTTACTTTAGCCCCAAATTATTTGCTAAGCTATGGGTGTACTTTTCCTTTTCGGCACATGAATCAAGTAATTCCATTCTATTTTCATTTTTCCTTACGTTGCTGAAAGATTCTAGACAAGCAGTCTAGGCCAGGCCCTTCACTTTGCAAATGAAGAAATGGGGCTGCAGAATTGACTTCTCTAAGACCATAAGTAATGGTTAGTTACAGATAGAGGCAGTTTTAGAACCCGGGTCCTGTGATGCCAGTGCTTTTCCTATGTCCTTATCTCACCCATCCCTCTAATTCGGGAGGCACCTTCCTATCTTTTAGAAGATAAGTTTTAGAATATATCTATGGTGAAAGCATTAAAGCCTTGGCTTTTTATTGTAGTTCAAAAAATGTAACAGTTAAACATTTTGACTGCATGAAGGTACAAGTGCAGCTAATGGAGGCTGGGGTATGTTGAAGGTGAGGAAAGGTAGAGAATGGGTAAAGAGGCTAGTATCTTCATGTTCAAAGTGAGGCTCAAGGGCTAATGTCTAAAGTTAAAGGAATAATAAGGTTTAAATGTGCAAGGTAACAAACTCTTAATAACTATTAAAAGAATCCCTATCTATCTATCTATCTATCTAATCTGTCTCTGTATCTATATCTCTATCTGTCCATCTATCTCTATTTCTATCTCTGTCTCTACCTACATCTATATCTGTATATCCTTGCAGCCTACTTTAAAAAGTAGGAAAAATAATAAATAAGAAAATTTTCATTTTCTAAATTGTGTAGTTAATAGTTTAATAATGTTAATAAATCAAGAAGAGTGGGGTAGCATATTGCCTAGAGTTATGGAAGTAAAAACTATATAGGCAATGGAACTAAAGACAGGAACAATTAAGAGCTTGCCTGCGTCAGGATGGGAGGCGGAGAAAGCTGTGATTGGGAGTGGGCTGGTGGGGGTTTTGGCTTTTCAGCATTAACACTGCCATCTTATTTTGTAGATTTCCATATACATGTATTGCTTTGACAAAAAGTATATGTATTTTATATTTTGATTGGTATTTGCCAACATAGCCTTTGAAAAAACTGAACAATTTACACTTCACCAACAGAGTAGAATAGTTTTTCCCCTACATACTTGCACCAAAAATGCACATTAGTTATTTGCTATTCATTGATTCTTGCTACTACACGCTTACTTTTTATAAGTCTTTTCTGTGCATACGAAGTAAGTGAGTAATGTTGAATGCTTGGAGTTTGTTAATTATGATATTTAACTCTCCTGTATCTTTACTAATATTATGTTTGATTAAACTATAAATCACTGAGAGAGCTGTTAAAACATTGAACTATCAATATGGATTTGTTAATGTGACCTCATAAGCCTGGCAGCAATTCCTTCATATATTTAGATGTTATGCTATTAGGCGAACACAAATATAGAATTGTGATATTTTCCTTGTGACCTTCTTGTTTTATCATTGTATGGTGACTCTCTTTATTCATAGTAAGTCAGGTTGCCTTTGGCTTAAGCAGTTAGGAATCTTATTACCTTTTATAGAAAGAAGTCCCTAAAAAAGAGAGGTAGAGGGATGAAAGAGTGGTAGCCATGAGAATGTGCCTTGCAGACTTCTAACTACAGAGAGCATGATCAACCAAGAACCTTGGTTACCGTTCTCTGAAAATCATTGCTGTGCTTTCATGGAAGCCGTGGTTCGTACAGGCTGCTCCCCACCAATGACTGAGTGTGGCATTGAGACTTAGGTAGGCCCATTCCTGGGAGACACAGGACTCCTCTGACAGCTGGCTTTGGCTTGTGGACCCCCAGACAGTCTTGGACATTTCCATCCAATCTTTCTTCCCTCAGGAATCAGGCTTGCATTGCAATTGGATGGCTCTTCCAGCCTTTCCCACCTCCCTCCCATTTCCTCTCATTTCCTTAATAAAATCCTTGCACGTTTAATCCTGTCTTGGTATCTCCTTTTCAGAGGACCTGTTTCAACACAGCAGGGCTGCTTATTTATTGAATTAGAAGCTTGATGATTTCATCAATGTACCTGATTCCCTTTATTTCTCACTCTTTCATCCTCAGTGTGTTGTTCTGCTCTCAGGCCAGCTCCCTTTATGGTCACTGCAGGCAGCATATTCAGGCACAACAATATCCAGAAGGAGGAAGGGATCACATTTTCCAGTGATCTCTTTACTCCTGAGAAAATCTTTCCTAGAAGCCCTCCAGCAGCTTTTTTTTTTTTTTTTGCTGTTTAAAGTGTGTCCCTGGACCAGCAGCAATGACATCACCTAGGAGTTTGTTAGAAATTAAGAATCTCAGATCTTTCCAGCCTACCGAATCAGAATCTGGGTTTTAATAAGATCCCATGGTGATTTGTATGTACATCAAGGATTGAGAAGCACTGCTTTAGGTATGCTAAGAAGTAGAATTGCTGAATGAAATAGTGCAAATCATATTAAAGATTTGCCAAATTGCTCTCAAAGGTGGTTGTACCATTATAAACTTTGACCAGCAGCTTTTTTTTTTTTTTTTTTCTTCTCATTGGCCAGAGATGGGGTGATGTGTTTGCTTCTCAATCACTGAGAAAAAGATCTCAATGATTGACAGACACAAAGTAATGTTAACCCCTGAGTTGGAGATGAGGTCACATCTCTCTAAGTCGTACGGTAGAGAGAGGGTAACTGAACAAATGTAGGGTTCTATTATGAAGGAAGAAAGGAAAAATGGATATTGGGGAGGCTAACAACTGTCTGCTATACTTAATAACACTTTTATCTTTAGAATCTACTTCATCAGATGTCAATGTCACCTTTCTTTTGGTTAGTTTTTGCTGGTATATCTTTTTCTGTTTCTTTACTCTTAACATTGCTGTATCATTTTATTTTAGTTGTCTCTGTGTAGACAGCCTATGACTATATTTTGGTTTTGTTTCATTTTTCCCCCCCGGTCTGAAAGTCTTTTAGTTAGTATGATTAGTACATTTACACTTATCAGAATTATTGATATAATTGGATTTATTTCTGCCATCTGATTTTTCTACTTTCTTTTTTTAAATTAAAAAAATGTATTTACTTATTTATTTATTTAGGCTGCATGCAGGTTTTCTCTAGTTGCTGTGAGCAGGGGCTACTCTTCGTGGTGGTGCACAGGCTTCACATTGTGGTGGCTGCTCTTGTTGTGGAGCATGGGCTCTAGGTGTGCGGGCTTCAGTAGTTGTGGCACGAGGGCTCAGTAGTTGTGGCTTGTGGGCTCCAGAGTGCAGACTCAGTAGCTGTGGTGCATGGGCTTAGTTGATCCTCGGCCTGTGAGATCTTCCCGGACCAGGGATCAAACCCATGTCCCTTGCACTGGTAGGCGAATTCTTAACCACTGTGCCGCCGGGGAGGTCCCACTTTTTCTACTTTTTATTTATTGTGCTTTTTTCCCCTTTTTTGTATGCCACCCTTTTTCTGGCCTTTAAGAAAAAGCTTTTTATTAAAAAAAAGTCAAGTATATATAAAAGTAGAAAAATAGTATGATAAACTCCCATATTCTTCCATGTAGGTGTGACAGTTATCAGTGTTTTGCCACATATATGTTATTTAATCCTTTTTTTCTCTTTTTGTTGTAGATTTTAAAGCAAATCACAGATATCATAGTATTTCACCCTAAATATTTAAGCGTGACTGGTTGAGTTCTCTTTATTTTCCCTTTTCGCTCTAATTCTTTAAAATTATATTCATATTCTATTTGTTTTAAACATGCGTAGTTAGTCAATATAGCCACTATTCTCCCAAAAAAAGCACAGGCTTTAGAATTAACTTCCCCCCTTATACATTACTTTTGTCTAGTGGTTTAGTTCCATCTTGGTGTATTAGTTAGGCTAGGCTCAGCTATACTGTGATAAATTAATCCTGAAATCTCAGTTGCTTAAAATAAAGGTGTTTTCTTGCTTACAGCCCAGTCTCATATGGATTGGGAAACTCTACTCCAAGCAGGACATCAGGGAATCAGTCTGCTTCCACCTTGTAGCTATGGCATTCAAATATTTGACTTCTGAAGTTCTGGTGAAGGAAAAAAGAGCTAGAGGATTTGGGGGGATGATTTTAAGGCCTAGCACCTTAGAATCCACCCACTTTCCATTTCATTGGCTCTAAATCAATTAAACAGACTCCAGGCTATTTAAGATGGTCGCTAAGAAATGCAGTCCCTATATTTTTATTTATTTATTTATTTATTTTATTTTATTTATTTTTATTTTTTAAAATTTAAAATTTTTTTTTAACATCTTTATTGGGGTATAATTGCTTTACAATGGTGTGTTAGTTTCTGCTTTATAACAGAGTGAATCAGTTATACATATACATATGTTCCCATATCTCTTCCCTCTTTGTCTCCCTCCCTCCCACCCTCCCTATCCCACCCCTCCAGGCAGCCACAAAGAACCGAGCCGGTATCCATGTGCCACGCGGCTGCTTCCCACTGGCTATCTACCTTACGTTTGTTAGTATATATATATGTCCATGTCTCTCTCTCGCCCTATCACAGAACACCATACACAAAAATAAGCTCAAAATGGATTAAAGACCTAAATGTAAGGCCAGAAACTATCAAACTCTTAGAGGAAAACATAGGCAGAACACTCTATGACATAAATCACAGCAAGATCCTTTTTGACCCATCTCCTAGAGTAATGGAGATAAAAACAAAAATAAACAAATGGGACCTAATGAAACTTCAAAGCTTTTGCACAGCAAAGGAAACCATAAACAAGACCAAAAGACAACCCTCAGAATGGGAGAAAATATTTGCAAATGAATCAACTGACAAAGGATTAATCTCCAAAATTTACAGGCAGCTCATGCAGTCCCTATATTTTTAGAAAAAAGCCTGTATAGCATATCAACTCTTACTTTAACTCTTTTCCTTAAAATTGCTTCATTTTCTCACTACTTCTATGAGCATCTTGAGCTGCCATAAAAAATATAATAGGCTGGGTGGCTTAAACAAACATTTATTTCTAATAGTTCTGGAGGCTGGGACATCCAAAATCAGGGTGCTGATAAGGTTTCATTCTGAAGCCTCTTCTCTTGGCTTATAGGTGATCACCATCTCACTGTGTGTTCACATGGTCTTTCTTTAGCATGTGAGTAGAGAGAGAAGCATTTTGGTTTCTCTTCCTCATCTTTTAAGGGTCCCACCGTTAAATGGCCTCATTTAACTTTGATCATCTCCTTATAGAACCTATTTCCAAATACAATCACATCACAGGTTTGGGCTTCACCATCTGAATTTTGGGGTCCACAATATATTCCATAGTACCTCTGCTGCTTGGAGCAGGAACATGACCAAAAAACCAGTCAAATCCCTTTTTAGGGATTTATACAGATATTGATGGAGGAAGAGTGGTCTCTGCACCAGACATAGGGATACATAAAATTGGATCTGCTGGGGGTCACTGTTACCACCACATGGGTAAGGCCTGATTGAAAGAAGTCAACTGAGTAAAAAATTGAATGGAAAGGAATGGAAAGACAGATAAAATCCCGACAACATCATTAGAACCTTTGAATTTAGTTGTAACTGCAGTTAGATTTAATCTCTGTATTTCTCAGTTATGTTAGTCAGTATGTTTCATGTTTTTACTTAGAATCTCTGACACTTGCAATGGCAGGATCCTGAAAATACAGTGGTGCCAAATAGAGACTGGTAATATAGGTAAATGCAACCCCAGAGAGTCAGATAATTTACTGGTTGATACTTTGTTGAGTCGCATGACATGATGTTATTAACTTACTGTCTGCTGTTGATGCCTCAGGATTTCCTCTACAACAGTAAACCATAACTGAACTCGACCATAGCATTCTACGCTGCAGTGGATTAGGTACTTGCTGAAAAAGAGAATTAGGGAATTGGGCTTGGGAGAAAGATTAGAAACTTTTTTTTTTTTTGGCTGGATCCCCCATTCTATATCTACTGTGAGTGAGGAAGCGTTTGACTGAATCAGAAAATCCTGACTCAAAATGATTAATCAATAAGAAAATTTATTATCTCCTATATTTGCTTCAGGTGTAGTATAAAGCAGTGGCTCAGTAATGTCACCAAGGACCTAGGTTCTTCTGTCTCTCCATTTTGCTGGTTTTAGTGTTGGCTTCATCCCAAGACTAGTTCTGACATTATCTCAAGGTAGCCTTTAGTGTTACAGGGACTACCTACTTGCCTTTCCATGTCCACCTGCCTACCCTGGACCAATAACAGTGGTCAGGGAAATACCATTCTCTTTTTGATTTAGATTAATCAGAAGCCGAGTTTCGTGCGCCTGAGGATACATCATGACTGGTCTAGTGTTGGGTCTCTGAGTCCCCCAGCTCTCCCTTAAAGCATAGTGGGAAGGAGTGGATAGTTGTATAAAATTGAGGTTCTGTTATTAAGGAGAAAGAAGACAATGAATGTTGGATTGACATCAGCACTGTCTACTATCAATACATACTGTGTCATAGCAATGAAAGAGAAGAGCTGGATTTACCTATGAATTCAAAGGAGGGGCTTAATATTACCTTGTTACCAAGGTCTTTTTCCTATGAGTGGTAGTACATCACTCTGATAGTTCCCATGGCAACATGAAATTCAGGTGAGTCCTCACAACTTGTATATAGCAGAGGAAGAACATAATGCCAAATTTGTTAGTTTGTTAGTGAATATCTTAAGTCTCAGATCTTAATTTGGGGACCCAGAATAGATTGCACAAGAGCTAATGATACTGTATAAAGGGGAACATTTAAGCCAGTCTTTGAATGACATTGGAAATGTGAGGCAGTTTTGGAACTTATGGAATAGTGGGGGAAACATTGCAAGACATCCTGGTTGGATAGGCCTAGAGATCTGTGGGGAAAATTTTAGTAAGTCACTTAAGATAGTATAAAAATTGAACAGTTTATATATTAATTGCATGAGTAGAAAAATAAATCAGAAGAAGAAGTGCACTGTTTACTGGTTACCTGAACCACAATGTACTTGTAGTTGTGGGCATCCCGTCCCCCAGATTAGAGAAAGTGTTAGATTCATAATGAGTATGAAGCAGCTGTTCCATCAAGCTGTTTTCCAAATGGGCTTTCACCATTATTGTTGTTGTTATAGAGAGAAGTGATTTTAGTGTGAATGTGAAAATGAATTAATGTTGCCTGTCAGGAAACAAAACCAGTGCCAGGAGATCAGCTTATGCATAGCTGAAATATTGAAAAAGAAAACTCTAGGAAATGAGAGAGCTAAAAAGACAATGATCCCAAATTCATACTAGTCTTGGAACATGGAAGTCAATGTTCCACTTTAGAGATGAAAACAGCTTTGGATAAGGCACTTTGGTCACTATATCCAGGCAAACTGCTCCCAACCTGAAAACCAGATAAAAATATCAATTCCTTGACTATCTGAGTTAATCTGGGGTAGGGTTGCCATATTTAGCAAATAAAAATACAGGATGTCTACCTCAATTTTAATTAATTGGGGGTTAAGTATGTCCTAAATATTGCATGGGGCATGGTTGACACTAAGAATTACTCACTGTTTATCTGAAATTCAAATTTAACTGGATGTCCTGTGGTAACTCTAATCTGGGGTAATTGATAACATTACATTCTGGGAATCAAGATAATATGGTTGCTTTTGAACTCTTCCCTGAAATGCCAACACCAGACTCTTACTAATCCTTCATGGCGGATTATATTATATATCCCATCCCACATTGTCTTCTGACAATGTGACATTTACACTCCTCTTTTGAGAAGTGGGGTCTGGGTGGACTTTGTAACTGCCTTGACCAATAGAGTGTGGTGGAAGTAACACTATTTGATTCCTAAGCCTGGATTATTAATGGTAGGATAACTTCCAGTAAACTCTCTTTCTCTCAGTACATGTACTGTGGGAGCTCTGAGCTGGATGTAAGAGTTTTGGCTACTCTAAAGCCACCAGGCTGAAGAGAGCATGTGGAGAGGCCACACAGAGACAGAGAAGATGCCTGAGGAGCCTTGGTGTTCCAGCCTCCAGCTATCACATCTCTGTTTAGATAACCCCAGCTTTGAGATGACCCCAGTTTCAACCACTATTTGACTGAAACCTCACTTAAGAGTGAGCTGAACTGCCCAACCAAGCCACTCCCAAATTTTTGACCCAAGGAAACATGAGAGTTAATAAATGATTATTGTTTTAAGCCACTATGTTTTGGGTTGATTAGTTACACAGCCACAGATAACTAATATATATTGGTTTTTTGGGAAGAGGAATGACACCACTTTCTAGGTTAACATCTTTTATAATTGTCTTTTAAAATAAGTTGCTTTGTTTTTAGGGATGTGGACATAGTAATATGCCCTAATCTTTATTTAAGTCAGGTTCTGAAGGATTTACTGTTACTGTCTCTTCAGCTACCTTTTTGAAAGTTCAAACAAATGGAGTTAGTGCTACAGGAAAATTGAAATGTCCATGAAGAAAAAGAACCCCCAAACAAAAAACTTATCCCCAGTGTTGTATAACAAAATAAGCACTGATATAGGAGACCTAGGTTGTCTTGGCTTTGACACTAAGAAACTCCTGGACTTTGAGCAAATTACTTATTCTCTAAAACTCAGTTCTTGTGTCTGTAAAATGAAGGCATGATTCTAGATACAAGTGATGGCAAGTACACAGCATGAAAGCTACCATTTTCCCTAACAGGCATCCCTAATGAATTGTAGCAGTCTTTCCACATGAAATGACCTTAGAGTTCTTCTCAAAGTGGAACTCCAAGCAGTCAGGAGTAGTCAGTCACAGTTGGCAACAATGACAAAATCACTTTTTGCCTTCCCAGACCTTGAACAGCATTAAAATTTAATATCTCTATAAGTTTTTAAAGAGTTGCTGAAGTGGTTGCAGAAGTCATGTTGGAAATATCTGAAGACTCAAAGAGCAACATTAATTGATTATGCATTGATATGTATTGTGATGGATAGAGTGATGAAAAAGACAAGTTTCTCAAAGAAAGAAAAGGAGAGACACAAATAACTCTAATTAAGATAGTTCTATCACCCTGATTCAAATTAGACTGATTTTGCCCAGATGGTTAGGTGAGACCATCTTATACTTGTATCTTCCTATCCTCCCAAAAGCAGTATAGAACAACCAGAACACAAGACCTCAGCTGTGGCCTTGAGGACAATGTAAGAAAAGAGGTAGTGATGTGTCTCAGGAGTACTTTGTTCACTTAAAATTTTTTTTTTATTTAACTGATCTATTTATTATCTATCTTTTTATTTATTCTGATTTTTATTGGAGTACAGTTGATTTACAATGTTGTGTTAGTTTCTGCTGTACAGCAACGTGAATCAGTTATATATATATATATATATATATATATATATATATACACACATATATTCACTCTATTTTATTTTATGTTTTTATTATTTTTATAAATTTATTTATTTATTTTTGGCTGTTTTGGGTCCATTGCTGCCTGGGCTTTCTCTAGTTTTGGTGAGCGGGGGCTACTCTTCGTTGCAGTGCGCGGGCTTCTCATTGCAGTGGCTTCTCTTGTTGCAGAGCATGGGCTCTAGGCATGCGGGCTTCAGTAGTTGTGGCACACAGGCTCAGTAGTTGTGGCACACAGGATTAGTTGCTCCGCAGCATGTAGGATCTTCCTGGACCAGGGATCAAACCCATGTCCCCTGCATTGGCAGGCATATTCTTAACCACTGCACTGTCAGGGAATTCCCCACTCTTTTTTAGATTCTTTTCCCATATAGATCTTTACAGAGTATTCAGTAGAGTTCTCTGTGCTATATAGAGAACTTATTAGTTATCTATTTTATATATAGTAGTGTATATATGTCAATTTTGATTCCAAGTGTATCTAAAGGATCCAGCTGTATAGCAGCTCCACATGCAACTCCAATTCTGGAAGAAGTCATGAGTCAACTCCTCTCAGCTCCCTACACCTGGGCTTATTTCCCAAGAATTCATACTCCTCTGTAGTACTGACAACAGCTCCCATCTCTCACTGTTTCCTTACAGAGTTCTCTGCTTTTAATTTAGACCTTCTTTCAACTGTATTACTATCTGCTTATTTCTCCACCCTGGGCTTGGAAATCTCCACTTGAAGGCCACCACCAACCCCCCTTTCACATGCCTCTTATTTGATCATTAGCCATTTCTTATCTTTTCCTATCCTGGACCAAGTTTTCAAAAATTTTCTCCAAGCATATGGTTAGAAGTTTTTTTCTAAATTAGGTGAGGTTTCAATTTTTGTTTCTGTGTAACATGTCTTTGACCATTTTATATATTTTAAATGTACATATTCAGGAGCAAAACTTCCATATAATTTTTTGAATCCTTGAACTACATAGCTCAGGACTCCCATTTTAATATCATCCACACTGTCACATATTAAATCCTGACCTCTTTGCATAGACTACCCCATATCTGAACCAAATAATAAAGTAACTGATCTTAGAAAGTAAAGGAGAAAGTCTCATTTCCAGCTAGGAGAATTAGAGAAGGAACCCTAGAGGAGGTAACATCCTTTACCTTGAAGGACAGATAGGAAATCAGAAGGCAGAAGTATAATAGGGTGGGAATGGGGGAACATTCCAGACTGAGGAAAACTCAGGAGCAAGGCATGAAGACAGAAAGATAGAAGCATGAAGTGTAGTTTTGCCTGCAGTGTAGTTGTCATTAGAGTAGAAGAGAGATGGTGGAAAGACCATCTTTCAGAGGCCCTTTGTATCTGTGGATTGGTTGATTAAGTAATTGAAGGCTAGTCCTGCTTCACTTAATTTTGGGGAGTAGGTGATATATTTGCATGTGGTTTCTAGTGCTTAGTCTCTGGTCTATTTTTGAAAGTTAAGGTTTGGAAAAGATGGCTCTCTTGTCTATGTCTCCAGCCTTTTCTGTGGGAGAGAAATGTGGCAAAGGCAGAATTCTTTCTTTTCCCACTATAGACATCCCCTAAGCCTCTAACTCTTGATCCTTCTTGTATTCGCTTAAACACAAATGTATAAATTGGGCTTCCTAGGAGCCACTAGAGAAGTAACACAGATTTCTTTCACAAAGAACTTTGTCTAGCAGTCATTCTCCCTTTATTCATCCATTCAGGAAATGTTTGTTGAACATGTACTGGGTATGAGGCAGTGAACCGGATATTAGATGTAGATTAGTATAAAATATAGAATATCTTTCACCTTTAGGGGATGAACTCCTGAGGAGCAAAGGTTAGGCATAATTCATCAGGAGAAACTGACATGCAATAGCACACATTATGCCAAATGTCAAGAAGGAAACTAATGGGCTGTGAATATAAAGACTCACAGGGGAAAGAAGTTGGGAGATTTGATCAAACTGATATGCTCTAGCTAATACCAGCCTCAATCCTTAGAAATAATAAAGAGGCCTTTTTAGTCAGTGTACTGTATAGATAATACTAGCTGCTGTAACAGATAAACCCCAAACTCTCAATGGTTTCACATAACAGAATTTTATTTCTTTTTCATGTAAAATTTAAAATGGGTATTTACGATGAACTGGTGGCTCTCCTCCAAGAGGTGATGTAGGGATCTGACTCCTTTCTTGTGACTTCGTCCCTTTCACCATCTGACTTGTAAGGTTGCTGTGTTCATCAGCTCAAGTCTTAAGGACCCTGTGGATCCAAAGTGGGAAAGACTTGGAAGTGGGCACCTTATTTCTTCCTTCATTCTTTGGCCATATCTGCCTGGATGTGAGGCTGGGAAATGTAATATAGCTGTGTGTATAGAAAGAAGAAGAAACAGTTTTGGTGACCAACGTATGTGTATATATCCTCGTGTGAAACATTATCAAACAGATCGTGTGTTAGGCCATGAAAGAAACCCAAACCAACAAAAAAGAAGGGAAAATCACACAATCTGTATTCACTGCCTACAACACAATCCAAGTAGACATTCTCAACAAAAGTTAGTTCCTATCCCAAAGAGTCTTTACAAAAACCCTTTAAAATAATTTTTGGCTTACTGGGATTATAAGCATAAAACAATAAAGTATTTAAAAATGAACAACACTAAAAGCAGTATATATAAAATTTTGTGCTGTGGGATATGGTCAAAGTGGTAGGCAGAAGAAAATGTGTAGCTTTAGAACCATATATTAGCAAATGAGAAAAATAGAAATTAACTGAACTGAGTGCTCAATGTAAGAAGTTAGAAAAATAACAAAATGAATTAGAGAAATCTATAAAGAAAGACTAACAAAGATAAGGACAAAAATAGAAGATAAAGACAAAATAGAAAACAAATGCATAAACAAAATCCCGAGAGTAGATCAATAACAACATTTTCTTTCATTACTTTTTTAAATCTAGAAAATAGAAGCCACTAAGATAACAATAATAAGAAATGTGAAGGGGACATAATTATAGATATAACAAATTTTTAAAAGATTATAAGTATGTATAAATATTACCAATATATTTGAACATTAAATTTGAAAATTTTTTTGCAAATATGAAAGATTAAAATTGAATAAAGAAGTAGTTAGAAAACCTAAAATCTAAAGCCATAGAAAACATTTAAAATTTGTAATATCTTCTTAAGTCTCAGGCAGTTTTATGAGTAAAGTCTTCCAAAACTTTATGGAGAAGATAGTCCTCATGTTCTAGAACAGAGAAAAACATGGCGCAATACTCAACTTATTTGAGGAACCTAACACTTTGTTTTATGTGGGTCCAAAAATCTGAAATGAATTCTTTACAAATGTAATTTAGCAGTGAATATATTATGATCAACATAAAGGTCATTACAATAATGGAAGAAGGGCCTACTTTCAAAAAATCCATTGATGTAATCACTATTTTAAAGAACATATGAAGAAACTATCAATTCATTAACGTCTCACTAAATGTGGGGAAGCATTTGGTAAGAATAAATACCAACTTTAAAGAAAAATCCAGAGAAACTAGGAATAAATGAAACTTCTTTACATTGATACAGGCAACAACATCAAGCCTCATTTCTGAGGGTAGACTAGGATTATGGCAAGTGCTTATACTGGTATGTTGATATCCTCCCCAAACCAGTATAGAATAACCAGAACACATCATATCATGCCCTTAGCATAAATAAAGGGTAAAAGATACTGAATTTCAAATTAATTGTTAATAAAAAATGAAAAAGCACAAAATCCCAGTGAGTGAATGCCCATGCTTCTGGTGTAAGTGTTTGGGGCAAGTAAGGGCAGCCACATTAAGGGCAGAAAAACTGGGTGGAAGAGAGAAGTAGAGAGCTGAGGTGTGCGTGGAATTGCTTGAAAGCAACCACCTGAAAGAGAAAGTTCATTTGAAACATAAAAATAATAATAAAAAAAAACTGTCCTGTTAGATTAGAGCACTGATCATAGAGAGGGTCTTAAAATTATGCATGATATGAGGTGGCAGTCTTTAAAAAGCATATCTTCTGGGTGAAGAAGGCAACAGGGTGGTAAAGGGAAAGTTAAGGGTAAATTTTAGAGTCCTTTGAGACAAAAAAGAAGGAAAACACCCAGAGGACCACAATTCCTTCTCCAAAAAAATAACCTTCCCCCAGAAGCACACAAACATAGTACTAGGAAGTGAGAGATTTTTCAAAAAGTAAAAGGATGGAGACATGTCAAAGGGACACAGGACCCAACCTGAAATAATTGCCAATGAGCAAAGGTGGAATATTTTGAGCAAAAAAATATTGGATTATAAACCAAAGTATAAAATAATATAGATGAGTCCATACTGCTATAAATAAATGATGAAATAAACTCATAAATGGGGAATAACAGACTACTTTTTATATATAAGAATTCCAAATAATATATGTTGATATTCCCCTCTCCAGGAGGTAAAGCTTAGATCCTCCCCTTTTGACTGTGAGCTGGACTCTATGACTTGCTGCCAAAGAACAGAGTGAAGAAAAAGGAAAAATAGGAACTTTACAGTGGCGAAAACTGGCAAATGCTACTTCTATCAAACGATCAAATGTAACATCACTAATGAAAACATGAGGATATCCTGTACCCTGTGATATGGTATGATGAGAAAGTCACCTCACCTCTGGTATTCTTTCCAAACGCTGCCTTGGTTCTTTCCAACTCTAAACCTAGTCTAATTTGAGAAAAAATCCAACCAAATCCAAATTGAGGGGCAGTCTGCAAGATATCTGATTAGTATTTCTAAGAACTGTCAAGGTCATGAAAAATTAGGGAAGATTGAAAAGATTTCATAGAGCGGAGGAAAGATGGCAACTATATGCCATGTGTTAACTTGGATTGGATCTTGGAACAGAAAAACATAGTAGTGGAAAAACTGGTGAAATCCAAATAAAGTCCAGAGTACAGTTAATAGTAATATACCAAGGTTGTTTTTTCCTAGTTTTTATAATTGACACTAGGGGAAACTGAAATTGGCTGATGGGTATACAGGAGTTCTCTGTACTCTTTGCAACTTTTCTGTAAACCTAAAATTATTCCAAAATAAAAAGAATATAGAAACAAACATACAGACAAAAATATTGAACCCATCTACTAAAGAAACTGGACTTTGCTCACTGATAGAAGATAGCACCTTTGAATTAGGAATCTAGAAAAGCACCTCAAATTTGCAAAATGAAAAAAAGAAAAGAAAAAAATGGGATACATCTATATAAAATTACTGTATCTGAAAATGAGAATTAATCTACCTCAGCTGATGACGGTTCCTCTGTCCAAACAAACAAGCAAAGCAATCCAGAAGCATTAGAGAACTGTCAGGCATCTGTCCAAACTGATGAAATGTATTTCAGCGAGCATCTGGGGATATGATAGCCTATCTTGAGTCAGAAATACAAAAGCCAAAAACAGAAATAGGCAAAATCAAAGAAAGAAATGAAAAGAGAGTTGATTAAACTCATGAAAGAAATAGAAGAAAGGAGACCAAATCATCTCACAAATGAAGACTAAATTACAAGTTGCCAAAGGGAGAATAGACTCAAAAGGAAATTTAATAGGAGCATTCAAGAAAGACAGAAAATAACCAAAAGAATAAAAGTGGAATAAAGATAGAAGTAAAAAGGGTCAGAGGAAGTGGTTGAAATGGAAGAAAAAGAAGAAATAACAAATGTTTGATTAAAGCCCTTGAAGAAGAAACAAAATATGAAAACAAAACTGACATTTAAAACCTTAATTCAAGAAAACTTTTTAGAAATTAAAAAGATCTAGTTCTACATATTAAAAAAGCTCACTGGATACATGTAGAAATTAACCCAGAAAAATTAACTTTAAGATGTACCTGAGAAAAATAATTATACTTAAGAGGTAAAAAATCCTCAAGGCCACCAGGCATAAGGATCAAATAACAAAAGTCAAGATGTCAGATGATGATTTCTCAAAAACAACATAAGAAACAAGGCAACTATGGGGCAGCATTGTCAACAAAGTGAAAGTGTGAACTAAAAATTTATATCTAGCCAAGATATCCTTCAAGTAGCAAAGGTATCAGTAAACAATTTTAAACATAGAGCAGCTTAGGGAATTCCCATTATTTCCACCACTATTCATCATTATATTGGAGGTATTGACCAATGCAATTAGAGAAGCAAAATCAGCTAGGGAATAAGAATTGAAAAAGAAGTAAAACTATTTCAGTGTGCAAATGATATCATCACATACCTGGAAAACCCTAGAGAATCAATGATAAAATTAACTCAAACAATAAAAAAGTAGTAAAGTACCAGGTTATAGTTATAAAATTAATATACAGAAACAGTCTTTATAAGCACACATATAAAAATTGAGGTTATATAGGTAGAGAAAACCCAACATACAATAGGAACAAAGAAGACTAACTATCTAGAAATAAACTTAACAAGAAATGTGCAAACCTTATTTTGAGGAAACTTTAACACTTTTGGAAAACTCAAAAGTATACTTGAACATATGGAAAGATACACCCTAGTCTTGGATAGGATGACTCGCTGAATTCATGTGTGAGTTTAATACAATCCTTATAAAAATACCAATAAGTTTGTTTTTGGGGGGGCTAGACAGGTATATTTGGAAACACAAACATGAATGAATATCCAGGAAAACAGAAAAAAAGAAAAACCGTGAAGGAGACTAATCTTATCAGACTAATCTTATCTTATTAAAACATAATATAAAGCCTCTATAATTCAGTCAGCGTGATAGTGGTACATGAGTAAACAGAGTAGTGAAAGAACATAAAAAGTTCAGAGAAAGACTCAAGTACGTAAGGAAATTAAGCATATGATAAAGGTGATACTCAAATTACCAAGTCAAAGATCCACTTTTTAATAAATAGTGCTTAAAAAACTGTTTACCCCGTTGGAAAAGATAAAATTCAGTTATTCACTCACACCACACACAAGAATAAACTCCAAATGCATGTAGATTTTAAACCTAAAACAGAGTGGTAGAAGAAAAAGGAGTGAATTCCTCTATATTCTGGATATAAGGGAAGGTTTTATAACTATGCTTCAAAATCGAGAGGCTATAAAAGAAAAAAACTGACAAATTTCACTACAGAAAAATAAAAATTTGTATGTCAAAAAGCACCATACACAAAGTCAAAAGACAAGTGACAAACTGGCAGAAAATATTTCAGCAAATATTGCAGTCAAAGGATAATATCTCTATTGAATATAATACTCTTAAAAACTGAGAGAATAAAATCCAAAAACTTGACAGGAAAGTGAACTAATGATATAAACTGATTTAAAAAAAAAGATAAAAATCGCCTTTAAATTAATGAAAATCTCTTCAACTTCACTCATAATTACAGAGATGCAAATTAAAACTACATTGTGATACCAGTTCTCACTGATCCTATTGGTGAAAATTAAAAATAGTATGACTAAAAATGCTGTTGATGAGGATGGGAAAACAGACACTTTCGTATAATATTGGTGAAAATGCAAACTGGTACATCCCATTTGGAACGCAATCTAGCAAAATCTAACAAAATTATATATGCACTTACTTTTTGACTCAGCAATCCCACTTCTAGAAATTTACTTGAAGATATACCTCCCCAGATCTCAAAATATGTGTATGCACATGGCTATTTATGGCAGCATTTAAAACATTTCAAAATACAACTTAAGGAAACAAATACCCATATACAGGAGAGTGATTGAGTAAACCAAATAAACTCGACACAATGGAGGGCGAGTGGGGAGAATCTCTATGAATAAAAGTATGTATGATTTCTGGGGGTATATTGTTAAGTGAAAAATATAAAATGCAGAAGAGGATCTGTAGTATGCTGTCTTTCATGAAAGAAAGAAGAGGCAATAAGACAACATCTATGCTTATTTGTGCAACACCCCCTGCCCTGCCAAAAAACAAAACAAAAACAACATAGGAAGGGCTGGTGAAACAGAATAGTATGAGGGATGGGAATGGGGTAGAAGGGATGGAGAGAGTAACACTTCTCTGCGTATGCCTCTTGCTATATTTCTGACTTTTAGAATCATGTTAATGTTTTTCAATATATATGTATAAAATATATATGTATTTTTTACAACTTTAAAAAAGTCTGAAATTATTTCAAAATAAACACTTAAAAATTCACACAAAAACCACTCTTTATAGTCAGAAATAAGTCAGTGGTGCCTGCCCTAATTGCCTTCATTGCTGCCATTCTGCTTTGTACTAAAAATCTTAATGCATGCAATAAGGAGAACAAAATGCATAATATGCATTAATGTTAGAAGAAAAGTCACATATATATGCAGGTGTTGTGTTTGTCTACTTGAAAATTGAAACAGAATCTCATGACATATGAATTGTGTTTCTAAGAGAGTAAATCAAAATGAAGGTATAAAAATCCACAGCTTTCCTATGCATGATCAATAAACAGAACATATGAGGCAGATGGTGTAAGATGCCAGGTTGAAGGGAATTGAGGAGTGAATGGAAGCAGGTTATAGAGACTGTGTGCAGGCAATTGTTTTGAGAATTTTGCATATGAAGAGAAGCAATGGCTGGCAGGGTATGTGCAAAAGGGTAGTTTTCTTTCTACTTCTTCTTCCTCCCCTTCCTTGTTCTTGAGGAGAAATATTAGAGCATTTTGGGATCTCTACTAGAAATTATCAGTAGAGGGAGAAAGACTAATATTGCTGGACAGCAATGGTAACCAAGAGCCCTGTGAGAGCATTGGGATAACCTTAGGGAAGAAGAGGACACTTCCTTAATTGAAACAGGAATTTGTGGCAGATGTGTGCACATGGCAAAGTTGTAGATCTGTTGGTGTAATGATGAGGAAGCATTGTCAAGTATGAGGCAAAGTCAACATCTGAGGCTGAGTGGGGGTGGGACATTTGGGGAGACAGGTGAACATGTGAAAGAGTAATCTTAGAGGACTGGAAATCAAGTTTACTATAGAAAGGAGTAGAATTGCTGGGCAGTTGAGATTCTATTTGCCACTTAAGAGTAGGAACTAAAAGTGAAACTATTCTTCCTGGTGGTTTATTTGAATTTCTCTAGCCATACTAAGCTGTTCTGAGTGCAGGCACAGAAAGGTGAATGGTTGCTTTGTATCCAGAGTGGGGTTTTGCCAGGTGGGTATGATGGAGGGAGAGAGGGGAAGTAGATGGTGTTTGCCAACACAAATTATGGTATGATTATAATGATGGAGCCTATCATCTAACCTGAGCAAGGAGGGAAGTGAAAGGAAGATGAGCTCTGGGTAGACAAAAAAGTTACTGGACCAGTGGATTGGAAGTCATGATGAGGTTGAAGTGTTTAAAAATGGTGGTATTTAAGCAAGTGAGGTAACAGATGAGATTGTCTAGAGTGAAATGTTTGCGTTCAAGATGTCGAAGTTGTATAATTTTTGGTGATGACAAGGTCCAAACGTGGTTTGACTATGAGAATAGGGGACTAAAAGTGAAGTCGTGTCACAAAATAAGGAGGTCAAGAATTTGAGTGTCCCAGGGTGTCAGCGAGGTCTTCTATACGTGTGTTGGTATTATGAAAATGATAAAAGGCATTGGGGTGCAAAGGAAGGTTGTAAGCCAGGAGCAAGGTGGTATAACCAGATGGCATAGCCTCACAGAATAGGGGGTTTGTAAGAGGGTGAAGGTGCAGTGGGGTGGACATGGCAATGAGAAACAGGGAGGACAACCCACCCACCACAACGTGAAACTTAAGACGAGAACAGCTTGTATCAGAGCCTACCCAGGGATGCTTTGATCTTAAGAGGTAATCAGATTTCAATTAAATGAGAAAGTGGAGGAGCTATTCCAAGAAGAAGATGAGTATGTAGGATTGTTTGCTGATCACCAACACGAGTGAAAGTTTCTAGGAGAAAGGGGATCAAAGGCAGATTGGCTCAGACGGGATAGATAGAGCAGTGTGGGTGTAAATGTTTCAGTAAAAGTAACCAGGGAGGGTTGTACTATGATTTGAATCATGATTCATCCTGTTCATTTTCTAAAGGGGCAGGAATTTGCTTCACTGTATTTGGGTACAAGAAATATAATATTTATTTTATTTTTCCCTCTTAAATCGTACTCGGCTCTGAGTCTTTGTCTGCCTATCTGATAAAAAATGAAGTTTTAGGCATATTTGGTGGACCCCTTCTATCCCCTGGGGTTATGTAAAAATGGGAGGTTTCTTACACTGTGCAGGGAGTTGTGGTTGCTCTTCTGGGCTCCATGTCATAATTGTTGCTGATAAACTGCTTATGGTCCAAATGGTATTTAATTTGAAGTCAGGCAGTTATTCTGCTTAAAAGGGTCATTTGTTTCAGCCCCAGTTTGCCCTGTGAAATTTGACCATGGACTTCTAGGCCTGTGTCTCCTGGTCCAGCCCCTGGGAATCCACATCCTAGCTTTATGAGAAGGCCCTAGTGTCTCATTCGATGGAGCATTCAGTGGGGTTGGGGCGCTGAACTCTGCCACTGGAAGAACCCACTTTCCTTTCAATCCTCCATATCTTCACAAAATCCTTTGTACCCTGAATTTGGGGAAAACCCCATTTTAACTGTTCCCATGTGCGAAGTCTTTTGAAACAAATAGCTCTATTCTTTCCAAGAGTTAGGTCTGGAAGATAGAAAACACTGCTTGCCCACAGGGTAGAAGGAAGGGAAAAAGACTGCATTTTTTTTCATTTTGAGGCTATAGGGACATTTTTCTTTTCTTTTGTTTTACACAGCACAAGTCTATTGTCTTATAGCTCTGGTCAGAAGTCTGAAATGGGTCAAAATCAAAGTGTGGGCAGAGCTGCATTCCTTCTGCAGGTTCCAGGGGATAATCTGTTCCTTGCCAAAGAATGAGGCTGCCTTCATTCTTTGGCTCATGGCCCCTCACCACTCCAGCCTCTGCTTTTTTGACCATCTTCTCTGACTCTGACCCTCCTGCCTCCTCACATAAGGACCTTTGTGCTTAGATTGGGCTCACCCGGATGATCCAGGATACTGTCCCCATCTCAGCAGCTTTAACTGAATCTCATTTGCAAAGTCCCTTTTGCTATGTAAGGTGACATTCATAGATTTTGGGGATTAGGACATGGACAGCTTTGCACCATTACTCTGCCTACCATCCTGCCACCATGTGGTCGGCTGTATCTGTTCTTCTCTTCTCAAGCCCATGGCCCTCTTCAGGCCCTCTTTTGGAAGAGTCCATCAGCCACTTGACCAATCTCTTTTTGTCCATCTGGCCCCTCTTCAATCCCTGTCCACTGTAGCTAGGGTGTCTCACCCAGAGCATAGGGACATTTTTAAGATCGCACTATTCTCATCTTCCTCTTAGACTTGAGTGGGCACTCAGATCTTGCCCAGGGGTCTGAATACATTACCCATGGCGTGGAAATTTCCAGGGCAGCTAGTCCTTCTGCTTTTAAGGTTTCCTGTGACTATACTTTAGAGTGACGAGAGGCACCGCTGCCTCAAACAGGCAGGGTGACCATGGCTTCACTATCTGGCTCCCCGTCCCTTAGAAACTAGCACTACATGTGGAGCTGCAGAAACAGGAAAGACTTCCCCCAAACAGGACTCTGGGAGTTCTCCACCATTATGCAAATCAGTTAACACCAAACAGTTGCTTTCACAGTCACACAGTCATGGTGCCCAGAGTAATCGTTTCCGTTGCCACCATCCGGTGGGTGTGAGAGCTGGGCTCATTTTAAAACATATGACTAATGAGCATGTATCCGGGTGGTCCATCTGGTATTGATCGGGCTGATCTGAAATGATGGCAATGTAGCTGAGACCCGGGAACACAATTTATGGGCAACTGACTGAGCTTTCATGACTTTCTGCTTGTGGGGGTTGGCGGTGGGAAGGGAAGGGTTTCCGTGTCTCCTGTTTCACTCAGAATCTGTCTTCCTTTTGAGAGCATTTAGTTGAAAGGTATCCAGGCAAATCAATTACCTAATAAATTTGTCGCCTTCTGTTCTCTGGAAAATACAGACAGGGTAACACTGAAATAGTTTTGTGCAGAAGCAGCCTGGGGTCACTCTGTTTCACACCACTTGCCCTTTGTCTTGATCTCACTTAGGAAGCAGCACATGAGTGTGAGGGGCATCAGCTTCCAGGGAAAACAAATTGAGGGCTACATTCATGGGAGGAAGTGCAAGTTCAATCATCCACTTGAATAATTAAGAATAGGAAACACAGGGTAAATCTGATAAATGCAACATGGGAAACAAATGTACTTTAATCCTTTATTATATATATTTATTTGATTTAGATGTATGTGACTTTCAGTTTATATTTTGATCTCTAGTATTACCTGGGTTTTTTCTGGAAATGGGCTAAAACCTGCATCTTATACCTCTATTTTCTATTGCTACCATAACAGCTTAAGACAAACTGATTATCTTATCTTATAGCTCTGAAGGTCAGAAGTCTAACATAGGTTTTAGGCTAAAATCTTGGTGCCTGGGCTAAAGTCACGGTGTTAGCAGGTCTGCATTTCTTTCTGAAGTCTGTAAGGAAAAATATCTTCCCTTGCCTATCCCAACTTCTAGGGGCCACCCACATTCCTTGGCTTGTGGCCCCTTCTTCTGTCTTCAAAGCCACAATATTGCATTTTCCTGACCCTTCTTTCATTCTCACATCTCACTCTCATCACAGCTGGGAAAGGTGCTCCACTTTTAAGTGCTGTGTGGTTAGATTGGGCCCACCTGGATAATCCAGGATACTCTTCCCCTCTCAAGGTGAGCAGATTAGCAAGTTAATTGC
Source organism: Lipotes vexillifer (assembly GCF_000442215.2). Lineage (NCBI taxonomy): Eukaryota > Metazoa > Chordata > Mammalia > Artiodactyla > Lipotidae > Lipotes > Lipotes vexillifer. Next base: position 4,392,254 of record NW_006777583.1, on the reverse strand, counting down.
TTCTGTAAACTTAATTCCCCTGCCATGTAACATAACACATTCAAAGTTTCCAGGAATTAAGATGTGGCATCTTTTGGAGTTATTATTATGGGTAAGCTATTGATATGCCTACCACAATTTCTTTTGTTTTATAATAATTGGATAACTCCCCTTGTAGTCTATCAGAATTTATCCTAGTGTGCCAACAGAATTAATCTATGAGGAAAGTTGAATAAGGACATTGTGGCCCTAGAAGTGGTTCATTTTTAAATTTTTTGGAGAACTCACTTCTCCCAGCCAAATTCCATACATATATTTTAAAGATTGTTCTAAAAATTTTGGTCTACTTGAGTCATAGTATATGTGATTTATATTTTATTTTATTAAGTGTTCCACAGTATTTGTCATCTAATGATATTTGGAATTAGCTTTTATGTGTATAGATAGTGCCAGGAAGAGGGAAAATTCATTATGAGGAAATAGGTTTAATCTAAGTTTCTGACTCTGGTGTCCTGATTGTTCAGTGTCACATTCCTGTAGGAAATGAAAATGTCTTGAAGAGCTTACTGTCGTCACTTGAACATTAATCTTTCAAAATAAAAATGTCAATATTAGTGATTCTGTTAACATTGTCTCTGGTTCAAAATTTACTTGAAATTTTTAAGTCTTTTGACCCTGGTCATGCCAAAGGCAATGAATTAAATGAAGGTAATGAAATGAAATTACCTTGTTATCTTTCTGTTTCCCCATTTTCTTCTACATCACATCCATTCCTTCCACCCTCAAAGAATCAGGAATGGCTGCCATGGGGAAGCCAATTCTTTGTATTAAAACTCTGGGATGCTGTTTGGTTTTTGCACGCCTACCTCCACCTCGGCGCTCACCAAGAGTATTCTCCACATAGTGGAAGTTAGGTATCAGAGAGGGTAATTAATCATGCCCAAGAACTCATGTCAATATTCACCTCTGGTTCAGCCACTGTAAAAAGCATTATTATTCTTCCAACTTCGTGCACATTATAACCTGGTCTCTACAATGTTAGAAAATGTACTCCTCTCATCTGTCCTGTAGGAAATGGCCCATGTCAGAGATACACTCTTAGACTGCTGTTTGGCCAGTGTACCAAAAAAGAGGTGAAAAATAGTTGATATTTTTAATGCCAGAATTCTTGCATGATGACTCCTGAAAGCCTTGATGCTCTGTAATCAGTTTTTTGAAAAGGTTGGACACAAAAGAATGCACTCTGGAAATCACTTACTTTTTCTCTCTGATTCCTGCCTTTAAGCCCATTTCCCTTCTGTTCCTAGATAATATCTTGGGTGGCTGCCAGAGTTTTTTAGCCACTGAAAAAAATTTATTTTTATACAGTTTTTAAAGGTTACTTTCCATTTATAGTTATTATAAAATATTGGCTATATTCCCCAGGTCATACAATACATCCTTGAGTTTATTTTACACCCAGTGGTTTGTACCTCCCACTCTCTGATGCCTATATTGTAATATAGCCACTTTTGAATTGTCTCATAGGAAACGAACATCAGAACATCACCTGTTATAAGCAAAAGCTCCTTGCCTCTGTCCACCACAGATCCTCACCCAGGCTTTTCCCAATCAGCACAAGGGAAAGAACACACGTAGTTTGTTCATTTACTCGCCTCCCTCTACTTTTTCTTTTACTTGTGGTTGGCGGGTGTAAAGGGAGAGCAGAGTAGGGGAAAAATACAGTCTTCATTGTATTGCCCAAGTGCTGGCTCTCTCTTATGGGCCCTTGGTTGGCTACTTTGACACCTTCCCACTCCTACACTGAGCCTCTCCCTAGTAGCTGACCTCTTATAACCCATCCCTACCTGCTCAGTTCTTGCTCCCTGGAGTACACTTCTGGCCAAACTGGTATTCAGCCAATATGGGTCTGTACTGGGTTACCATTTGCTGGAGTCCATCCTCATTGTTTGGTGCTGGTGTCTTACTGGTATTTAAAATATTGTCCCTACTTCCAGTCTTTCTTCTTCTGGGGGCACTTTCCAGCCTGTGGTCCTCCTGGGTGATCTCCTCTCAAGATGACTCAAACCCAATTACCTTCCATGGGATCCACTTAGTTTATGGCAATGACACTGTCAACACAGCCAGGCTTTCCAGCAGACTCTCATGAGCATAGCCAGGCACCAGCCTCCATTGTGCCCCTCTTCTCAAATCCGGGGAACAGGTATCAAGTTTCCCCAGGAACTCTTTAACCTCACCCTTCTCTAGCTGCCTGGCAATATCAAAGCCAGCAAAGCTCTTCATTTGAAAGGAAAAGTGAAAGAAGGAGAAAATACACAGTCATTTCCTGCTCTTTGTAATTCCTACGAAGACAGTTTTCTGACACAACCATATTCACTATTGAATTCAGGTCTCAAAGTTTCTTATGTCCCATACTGAGTGCCCACTATGAGCAGAAGGGTGTTGGGCTAAGTGCTGCTGGAATAGCCAAGAGGATTTTGTTCTTTAGTCATGCAGTCAATGCCCTTGGAGGTTAGAAGGTGGCAAAGATAAAATCCTGACATGAATAGCTCAAAATCTGATCATCATAATAACAGAGGTATAGTAAATATGCTGTGAAAATTCAGAAAAGAGAAGTTAATTTCAGCTCAGACAACCAGTGAAAGTGTCATAGAGGAGACAGTGCTTTTTATCCAGTAAGACTGGATGAGCTAAAACAGTGGCTCTTAATCTGAAAACCAGCAGCAAACACTGGAGAAAGTTAATTTATTAGTAAAACACCTAACATTTTTGAGTCCTCACTGTGTGGTAGGCTCTGTGTTAAGTTATTTATAAGTAAAGAATTTAATTTTCACAATGACCTTTTGAAAAACATGCCATGATTATCTCCATTTAACTGTTAGGAAAACTGAGACATTGATTAAATTAACCTGACCAAGGTCATGCAGCTAGTGAGTGATGGAGCTGGGATCTGAGTCCAGGGTTTTTCTGACTTTGAAACCCAGAAGTTAGAATCTCTCTAAAAGGCAAAAATGAACAGAAAGGCATGAGTTCATAAATTAAGGAGAATGCCCGCTAAAGAAGACCGGTTGGCTACACACAAATGTTACAGTGTTTAGTCTAGCTGATCCCTTAGTCCTCCCAGGGTGAAGCTCACCCCTGCTTCTGGGCCTCTGTTCACATAGCTCTTACATTCTCAGATGTTCTCCCCTATCTTCTCTGCTTAGACCAATCCCATATTTCTTCAAGGGCTAAAAAAGACTCGTCATGATGAAGGCAGCCTTGATCCAGCATCCTCATAGGCCCAGGTTTCTGTACTTTTCATCACCCATTGTAATCCTAGCTCACATCACTAAGTACTGGTTGACATACTTTGTCTATTATTTCTCATTTAACTGTTCAGATAAACTATAAATTCTTAGAAGATGGAACTATATTTTATGTTCCTTTTGTATTTCTCACAGTGCCTGGTAGTTCTGCTGATTGATTATAGGGTTGGGGGCTATTTTTAGAGTAGAATTAATTGCTGGTATCTAAAGTTCTGCAGGAAAGATTTGACCTTCCATTTTTCAAAACTTGTGGCAGGATAAAACTACAGGGTTGAGAAACTTCTTGTGAGTTCCAAATGCACTGGAGTATAAGGAAATTGAGAGGATGCTTGTAGTGCTGAAGAGTCATTAAAGATGCCTCCACAAGGGAGGATGTTGGGTTTGATAAGATCCAAAGCAACAGCAGGGAGAATCCAAAGATTTATAAGATCAGTCTGCACAGAGGAGTGTGAGAAACATGAAGGGCCGTTGTTTTTGTCTCAAGTGTTTCCCTTCCCAGCAAATGATCCAAGGGAATATGTGGTTTCAGAGCTTCCCTTCTGTTCTCCAGCTTTTGTGACACCCTGGCAAATGCAAAGTATTGTGCGTGCATGAATTTCTTAGTTGAACAGGAAGAACTCGGGAGGCAGTGACAAATATTTCACAGTAACTCCCTGGCATCTGAGATGGTTTTCTGAGAGAACACAAGCTCCTATTTAGTGGATTCTCAGGGGACATCTGTGGGAGGAGCTTTCCATAGCAAATATGTACAGTCTCACCATCCCCACAGTGCAAATGCCATGAGACTTGTAAAATCTGGTGCAAACCAAGAACAATTAAGGGAGAGTTAAGGAAGTCGTAAGGAAAACTCATGACCACCCACTTTGTCAAGAATACTGCATGGTAATTAATTACATAAATCATACATGTTGTTTTCAAGAAATCAGAGTGTATGTAGCAGAAGGAAACTCAGGAAGGCAGCAGGTTGGGGTAAAGCAAAATCCGTATTACACTTATGAGGAAGTAAGAAGCACCTTTTGAGAACTGCTCATCTTGAAAAATATGACAGTGTCAGTCTTTAGAAAAAAAAAAAAGGCAATCCAAAATACATCAGTCTTCAAATAGCAGTAGAAACCTGGATATGACTTTATTGAGAGTCTCCCCATCCCCCAAATTAAATCACAGTCACATGTCTTAACAGCTAAAGAGCCATGGCTGCTTATCATCTTGGCTGATATATTTAGATTTTGTTCAGCACATGCTTGGTGAATTTATACTTGCCAAATTAATTCAAGTTGACTTGAATAAGAGCTTAGTCATGTGGATCTCAAAGTGGATGAAACTGATTAATAATAAATGTCAGAATTTTAAATAATGAATGAAATGCAAGAAATGTAGATGAGAAGGCAGACTTTTGACACTACCTCTTTCCTTTCAGAGCAGTGTCTGTTTGCTCCACCCTCACCAAGGAGGTAGGAAGGCTGCCAGGAGAGGGATAGCTAGAGAATGATAATTATTTTGTGAGTTCATCTTGTCCCTTTGTATATGTGCACATGTGTAGGAATCATCTAGTTGTCTTAGGTGCTTTAGTTTCCTGAGTTCTGTGACTGCCCTTGGACCCTTTTCCATATTGTATAGGACAATGAGAGTATCCAGCGTGGGATCCTGCCAAACTCCCCTTGCCCCAGAACTTGACAAAGGCCTCCAGCATGCTCTGAAGGTGGAGTAAGATAAGGTTATGGTTAGCCTGGTGTGGTGGGACTATGCAATGGAAAAGCTCTATCTCCAATCATGGCCACTGATCAGTTCTTCCTTCCTTCTCCTTGTATTTTGGCCATGCTTGTTCATCTCCTGAGCCTGTTGCTTCAAGTGTAGGAAATTCACTCATGATTTAATGAATTAACTCAACAAAGATGTATTTTTCTGACATCAAGAAGAGACAAAGAAAAATGAGACAAGAAGTTCACAGTCTGGAGGAGCAAGAGCACAACTACAGTTCAGGGAGACACATGCTATGTTAAATGTGTGCACAGCATGCATGGCTATGCATAGGGGAGGGGCTTACTCCAGCCAGGAGAGCATATAAAAGGGTTAGGGCGGCTTTCACAAGGGGGCGATGCATGGAGTGAGGTCTCTTGAGAAGTGAGAAAAGGGCATTCTGTTCATTCATTCATCAAATATCTCTTTAGCACCTGCTAAAAATCTGGCATTTGACTGGTTTCTGGGGAAACATCAGTAAACAAGAATAGATATAGCAGGGCCAATCCAGACATGCGAGCAAGCAATCAAACAAACAAATTAAAGAAAGTGCTTTAGATTCTAAAATGAATCTTGCTTTAAACACCCTATTCTCTACCAGTAGGGGTGGAAGATGGGAGTAAACTTGCTAAAGTTTAAAGGTTGCTATTTCTTTTGGCTCAAAACAGTCTCTTGTAGGTACACTCAGTTTCCTTTGGGTACCTGGTTGGCCTTTCAGAGCTTTCCTCCCTTCCTTTTCTTTCTTGCTATGAAGCATCTGGAAACAGGTGGAGTTTATATAACCTACTGGAGTTGTGGGGCTGGAGGTGGCAAAGTGAGTTTGATCCTGGGAGTGTCCTTCTCTGTTGGTTCCTATTGACCTCAGCTTCTCTCACTCAGTTCCTGGAAACTGACTCTGTCATCACTTCATCTACTGTGTATACAGTGGGTAGTATTTGATCTTGGCACAGGGGATGTGTGATGATAGTGGCTTAGGAGCTTGCATATCTCATTCTACTGAATAGGCATCACCTGAGTTCTTACTAGGGATGTGTGACCTGTAAGGTCGAATTATGACATGTCCAAATCTTGACTCCTCTAGATTATGACTCCTGCACTCTTTGCTATGTGGACATTTCAACCTTCACCTTAACAGGGTCTTAGTTTCTACCCTCAGCCATCTTCCTTTTCCTCTTCCACCTCTTCTGTTTGGAGTATAATAGAACTTTAAGTTCCTTCTACATAACATGGAAGACAGGGGAGACTTGGGGGCACCATTTTCTTTTTACTCTGCTGTGCTGCCTTCCCACGATTCTCAATGGAAATTGGGGTTCAGTCTCCTACTGCTTTTGGCTTCCCTCTCAACCTGTCTAAGATTTCTATCTTCTTGACCCACTCCCCATGGTTAGGGGGCCCAAGCATCATCTTTACCCTAGGTCTATACTGGCTCTTTCCTTCAACCGGAAGAGCTATGTATTACTTCCATGGATAACTGAGAGCCTCCTTTGTGTCATATCCTGAATTCTCTCTGTCTATGGCTTGTGGTAAAATTCTGTTAAATTCCTAAGTTTTGTTCTTGGTGTGTAAAAGGATGCTTCTGAAAATTATAAAATTTTTCTTTAAAAGGACTAAAGCCTGGCTTTTAAAATTATTGTGTCATGCTGGCCTCAGAAGCTTATTTTAGAGGAAAACAATCTGAACATTTTTTCCTTTCATTGAATTTCTGCTATATCGATTCTAATGATTCCTCAAGTATTATTTGCCTCAGAATTGATAGAGGGGAGTTTGACATAAGAAAGAAGAACAGAAGAGGACTCATTAACATTTTATGCAAATTATTTTCCTGCAAACCAGATAAGTTACTGTACCTGCTTTCACTGAGTTTATATTTAGTCTCAGGAAACTAAACATGTAAGATGTTTCCTGATATTGGTAAAAGCAATTAAGATAATACGAGAAGTAACATGATAGAGTATGACTTCATGTGGGGTTGGGATGGGGGTTCCCTTTAGACTGCCTTTTGTGCTTTGTTGTTATGCATTTTAGTCTACATATATTTAATACCCCACGCTTATTGTTTTGTAAAGTTATTATTTGTTTTTATTTTCTCTTACAGTTACCTTTTCTTTGCTGTTTACTCATTCTTGCATTTTAATGTTTTTGTCTGGGATTTTTGCCTTATACTTAAAGAATTCCCTTTAGTATTACTTTTTGGAGTTGGTCTGATGTTGATGATTTCTTTCGTGTTTTGTTTCTCAGAGAAGTTCTTATGTCGATTTTCTCTGGGTACAGAATTCTAGACTGACATTGCATTTTCTTCTGGCCTCCATAATTTCTGCTAAGAAGTCAGTTATCTGGATTATCCAATTTGTTGGCATATACTTTTTCATAGTTGTCTCTTAATGATTCTTTGTTTTTCTATGATATAAGTTGTAATGTCTTTTCTTTCATTTCAGATTTTATTTACTTGAGTCTGCTCACTTTCTCTTAGTCTAGCTAAAGGTTTGTTCATTTTGTTTACCTTTTCAAAAAAACCAGCTCTTATTTTTGTTGATTTTTCTATTGTCTTTCTGGTCTTTATTTCACTTATTTCTGCTCTGATCTTTATTTCCTTCCACTAACTTTGGGCTTAGGTTGTTCTTCTTTTTCTAGTTCCTTGAGGTGTAAAGTTAAATCGCCCACGTGACGTCTTTCTTTTTTCTTAATATCGGCATTTATCACTATAAACCTCTCTCTTAAAATTGCTTTTGCTGTATCACACAGGTTTTGGTATGTTATGTTTCCATTTTCATTTATTTCAGGATATTTTTTGATTTCCCCTTTGATTTCTTCTTTGAACCATTGGTTATTCAGAAGTGTGTTCTTTAACTTTCATATATTTGTAAAATGTCCAGCTTTCCTCTTGTAATTGATTTCTAGGTTCATACCACTGTGGGAGAAGATACTTGGTACGAATTCAATCTTAAATATTCTTAGCTTGTTTTGTGACCTATCATATGATCGATCCTGGAGAATGTTCCATGCACCCTTGAGAATAATGTGTATTCTGCTTCTGTTGGTTAGAATGTGCTATATGTCTGTTAGGTCCATTTCATCTAACTTATGGATTATGTCTATTTCCTTTTTGATTTACTGTCTGAATGATCTGTCCTATTGTTGAAAGTGGGATATTGAAGTCTCCTGTCATTGTATTGTTTTCTGTTTCTCCCTTCAGATCTGTTAGTATTTACTTATAATTAGGTGCTTCATTGTTTGGTGTGTAAATTGTATATTTACTATTGTTATATCTTGGTAAATTGACCCCTTTATGATTATGTAATAATTTTTTTTGATTTCATTACAAGTTTTGATTTAAAGTCTATTTTGTCTGATAGAAGTATAGCTACCCCCACTTTTTTTTGGCTTCCACTTGCATAGAATATTTTTTCAATCCCTTCACATTGAGCCTATGTGTGTCCTTAAAGCTGAAGTGAGTCTTTTTAGGCAGTATATAGTTGGGTCTTGTTTTTCTTTATCCATCTAACCCCTCTATGCCTTTGGATTGTAGAATTAAATCCATTTACATTTAGAGTAATTATTGATGGTTAAGGACTTCCTGATGCCATCTTATTGTTTGGTAGTTCCTCTGTTCCTTTCTTCTTCTCTTGCTGCTTTCGTAGTGGTATGTTCTGATTCCCTTCTCTTTCTTTTTTGTGGAAAGAGAGAAAGGTTTTTGCTTTGTGGTTACCATGAAGATTACATAAATTATTTATAATATAACAATCTATTTTATACTGATAACAACTTAACTTTGTATACAAAAACTCTGTTCTTTTATTCACCCTTTTATGTTTTTTGTTTTTTGTTTATTTTTGTGGAACGGGTGCCTCTCACTGTTGTGGTCTCTCCCATTGTGGAGCACAGGCTCCGGACGCGCAGGCTCAGCGGCCATGGCTCACGGGCCCAGCCACTCCGCGGCATGTGGGATCTTCCTGGACCGGGGCACGAACCCGTGTCCCCTGCATCGGCAGGCGGACTCTCAACCACTGCGCCACCAGGGAAGCCCCTTTTATGTTTTTAATGTCACAATTTACCTCTTTTTAAATTGTGTATTCATTAACAAATTATAGTAGCTATAACTTATAGTAAATATAAAAATATAAAATATAGTAGATATTGTAATTACTCTTGTCTTTTAACCTTATACTGTAGTTTAAGTGGCCAACATACCACCACACTATAGTATTAGAATATTCTGAATATGACTGTATATTTACCTTCACCAGTGTGTTTTATATTTTCATGTTACTAATTAGTGTCCATTAATTTCAGCATTTTTTGTAAGACAGGTCTAGTGGTGATGGATTCCCTCAGCTTTTGCTTGTCTGGGGAAGTCTTTATTTCTGAAGGATAACTTTTCCAGATAGAGTATTCTTGGTTGGCAAATTTTTTCTTTCAGCACTTTGAATATATCATTCCCATTCTGTCATGGCCTGTAAGGCTTCTGCTGAGAAATTCACTCATAGCCTTAAGGGGATTCCTTTATAGGTTGCAATCTTCTTTTCTCTTGATGCTTTTAGGATTCTCTCTTTGTCTTTGATTATTGACAGTTTTATTATAGTGTGTCTGGGGAGGATCATTTTGGTATGAAATTAGGGAGTGACTTATTTGCTTCAAGAACTTGGATGCCCAAATCTTTCTCCATGTTTGGGAGGTTTTCAATCATTATTCCTTTAAATAAGCTTTTTGCCATCTTCTCCATCTCTTCTCCTTCTGAAACTCAAATTATACACACGTTGGTTCTTTTCATGGTGTTCCATATACTTTCTTCACTCTTTTTTATTCTTTATTGTTGCTCTCCTCTAACTGAGTAGTTTCAAATTTCCTGTCTTTCAACTCACAGATTCTTCTGTTTGGTCTACTCTGGTTTTGATGCTCTCTATTGCAGCTTTCATTTTATTTATTGACTTATTTAGCTCCAGAATTTCTGTTTGGTTCTTTTTTTAATGATTTCTATCTCTTTATTAAATTTCTTATTTTTTGTGTGTGTATTGTTTACTTGATTTTGTTGAATTGTCTTTCTGTGTTTTCTTGTAACTCACTGAGTTTAGTTAAAAAAAACAACTATTTTGAATTGTTTATCAGGTAAATTATAGCTCTCTGTCTTTGGTTTCAGTTACTGGACGATTATTGTGATCATTTGATGATCTCATGTTTCTTTGATTTTTCATGTTCCTTGGAGTTTTGCATTGCTGTCTTCACATTTGAAAGCATAGTCACTTCCTCCAAACTTGACTAACTACCATCCTGGGAGTAATACTTTCCATCAGTGCTGCTTAAGATTTTGAGGTTTCTCAGCCATTGTATGGATACATCTGCTCCATGCTTCTTGCTCCCTGTTCTGGCAGAATTCTTAAATGTGTATATCTTGATCCTACAACACACCTGTCTAGCTGCTGATATCTTCTCTTTTGTTTTCTTAATGGTGACACTGTAGCTTAAGTTTGTGGTTTCTCCCTGGCCTACAAACCCTGGCCTGCTTTTTGCATGTGCTTCCTAGCTATTTATCGAAGCTCACTCTTGCTGTCATGCTCAGGAGTGTACACAGGGAGCTGGTACATAGTGAGGGGTATATGTGGGTAAGGCATGAGGAGCATTGGGGGTGTGCACCTACCAGTTGGAATCTGTAGGTGATGGGTTTCCCCATGGCTTGTGGACTAGCTTCCTGATGGAGTCTACAGTGCTGTCAGCAGGA
>NW_006777583.1:4351141-4381367 GCF_000442215.2 Lipotes vexillifer | reverse complement strand
AGCAGGAAGCATGTCCCTTTAATGCCCTCCAAGAATTTTAACTACCACTTTCCCAATATTGTCCCTCCCCACAGTTATAGAGAATCTGAGCTGCAGGAGAAAAATGAGTCTCTTTGGCAGAAATCTGCACAGCTGGGGAAGCCAAGTGCTCACTCACCTGCTCTCCTTTTCTCCCTTGCTGCAGAAATCACAGGGCAAGAAGGTTTTGCTTAGTTCTAAGATGTGATGCCTTGGGGGAGGGGTGATACATGCAAGATCAAGCTGTTTCTCTTACCTACTCCAAACTCATACTTTTTTCCTTCAGTGGAGTGCTGGAACTTCTACTCTGGAAACCTAGATTTCTACAAAGGCTCTCTTGTCTGTGGTGACTGCCCCAGTCAATGTTCTCTGCTTCCAGTACAGTGGCCAAGAGGGGCTGGAACTAGTTCACAGGCCACTGCAGGGGCCACAGCCATGGAGGTCTCTCTGCCCATTACTTGATACACAGGTGGGTGAGACTCCTCCAGAGTCCCCTGGTGTATGGTGCCACAACTCCCACAGAAGCACTTTTGTTAGTGGATGAATCTCAAATTTTTGTCATTGTGGGGGTAGACAAAAAAAGAGGGACAGCCTCTGCCACCATAATGCTGACCTTATTTCTCTTTCTTCTTTTTTTAAATAGTGGCCATTTAATGGGTGGGAGGTGATGTCTTATTGTAATTTTAATTTTCATTTCTCTGATGATTAGCATCGAGGAGGATCTTTTCAAATGCTTGTTGGTAATTTGTATATCTTTTTTTTTTTTGAGAAATGTCCATTCATATCATTTGCCTATTGTTTTAATTAGGTTATTTGTGTTTTTCTTTTTTCTCTTTTTTTTTTTGTTATTGTTGAGTTGTAGGAGTCTTTATGTATGCTGGTTATTAACCCTGTATTAGATATATGATTTATAAATATTTTCACACATTTTACAGTTTGTCTTTTCACTCTGTTGGTTGTTTTCTTTGATATGTAGAAGTTTTAAAATTTGATGTAGTGTCATTTGTCTGTTTTTGCTTTTGTTGCCTGTGTCCCTTTAGCCTTTTTTGAAGCCCAAGTACACAGCTCCCCATTTAGCTACAATAATAGGACTGGAACACATACCACTTAGCACACAGAATTAACGTCTATGCTCCATCTTCTGAAAGGCAGTCATTTTGTAAGGTTTACGCAGGGCATTCCTCTTCACCTTCCTTTGAAATGCCATTGAACTATTCAGCTGTTTTTACAAGATAAAAGCAATTACCTTAAAATTTGAAATTACAGATGGTAGAGCAGTTTTGGTGAGAATGCTTCAGACTAGAAAAGTTTTAGAAATGTGTGAAGGATATATAAGCCTTTCTTTCCCTTCTAGTGTCCTGAAATTCTTTCTCTCATTATCTGTAAGTGTCTGTATACATGGTTTGGAAACATGTCTAAACTTTCAGTTAGATAAATTATTATTATTTTTTTAAAGTTGCTAATTAAATTGAGGGCTGAGTTTCACCTAGCCATAGTTTTCCAAACTTTATTTGTGTAATATTTATGTACCATACAAGATTTCTCAATCCAATATTACCTCTACTATCATTATTTTATTTAATTAAAAAATTGATTTCAAATGGAGTCACAAAATTCTACTTAACATTTCTGAAATAATTTGTTGCAACATATTAAATTAAACATATAAAAATAAAAATAAAATTTGTGTGTGACCTAAAATGACCTTGTGTGTAATGCACACCAGACTTCTCTATTTGCTCACCATTATCTCCTAGGTGCTGCAAAGTCACCTCAAACTCAGCTCCAAACTCAGGCTGCACCAATCCCAATCGTCCTCATCAAACTCTCTCAGTGTCTCTTATCTCAGTGAACAGGACCATCCTCCAACCAGCTGCTCAAGCTGGAAACCCAGGAATCATTCTACCCCTACCTTACCCACCCCCGTATCCACACCTTACCCACTCCCCCCACCCCCACCCTGCACCATATCCACTATATGTAATCCATCATCAAGTCTTGTCAATTTTACCTCCTAAAATTTTACCTCTTGGATCCATCCTAGTCTGAAATAACATTATCTCAGTCCTGCCCTCCTGACCGGTGTTGAATGATGTTTCAGTCACCCTCCATTTGGCCCTGAGTACTGCAACCAGATTGCTCATTTCAAAGAACAAAATCCTTAACAAGACCCTTCTGCACCTCCAGCCTAATTTCACATGGTATTCTTTCCCAGCCTCTTTCACAGCTACAGGCCTCTCTCAACCTCTTTTGCGACTTACACTCTGTCTGGTTATGGGATATTTTCACATAGTCCTCTCCCTTCAAAACCTTTCTCTCTTTTTGCATTCTTTAGCCCAGTTACTTCCTACTCCTCTTTCAGGTTTCAGCTCAGTTGCTACCTGCTTAGGGAAGCTCTTTTGACTTCAATAACTAGGTCAAATTGACTTATTTTCAGTTCTCCAACGGCTTCAACTCTACTTCATTCCACTCACCAAACTTACAATTTTACATGCATTTATGTATTAATTTGGTTAACGTTTGGCTCCTTCATTAGACTGCAGGGCACGACCTGTGTCTAGTTTGATCTTTCTTGTAAAACCGGTACCTGTCATTGTTTCTGGCACATAGAATGGCCTCCCTAAATATTTTCTGAATAAAAAATGGATGGATTCATAATGGGTTGTGGAGATGGAACATGAGAAAGACACATTAGGCTGCAGGATTTGCCAAGGGAAGAAATTCAGTGAGAGCCCAGTTTTAAATTTTCCCCAAGAACAGATTGGTTACATAGGCAAGGAACTGTTTGGGAAGCTTCTCTCATCAACTCTTTAAAGATTGATTGAAACATAATCAAACATTGAGTTTGACGGATGTTTCAGAGAAAAGAGGAAGGAAAGCAGAAATAAAAAGACAGATATTGATCAATGAGCACAATGTTGAGAAATTGGAGGAAGCCTGGAAGGAGAGTTGAAAAATAGGTTAGAGGCAGAGTCTGGGAGTAAGAGCTGAAACAGTGGGCTTAATCTGAGGAATCAATGACTGAGGTGTCATTTAGCAAATGCCCTTAACATATCACTGTGCAGACCAGAGCCAGAGAAAGTGGAATGAAATTGCACATAGGGAGTTCTGTTTGATAAAGGAGGGTCTTCTTGTCTTTATGGATGACTGCACCATGGAACAGACTAATAGGGGTGGCTGATGAATCTTGGAGATCCTTTAGGAATGGAAAAGACAACCATTTATCTCGAGTAAAGGCAGGTGATAAACTAGTCTCCCTCAACTCCTTTGTGCTTTTGGAATTGATGGTTGTCTCACTAAGGAATTTTTTCCCACCTTTTCTGCTCAAATCTACTCATAGAGGCAAGAGTTTTATCTAGGAATACATTACAGTAAAGGAAATGCTCAGCTATTTCCACCTTACAAAGGAAATAAAAATCTTTCAACCACAGAGTCCACAGAGCTGCCATCCTGTCTGTCTTCTCTTTTCAGGCAAATTTCCTTAAAGACTTGTCTGTGTTTGTCCACCTCACTTCTCCATTTATTCCTCTACCCACTGCATCCTGACTTCTTCTCTCCCTTCTCTGAAGCACAGACCAACATTACTAACGTGGACATTCTCATTAGCATATTCAAAGGTGTACTTTTTATCCCTTATCTTACTAAAACTTGTAAGAGCAACAACATCCCTTGACCAGTCTCCTTCTTGAAACACTCTGTTCCTCAGGTTTTTTGTTGCTAATTTTTTTATTTTAGTAAAATGTATATAACATAAAATTTGCCATTTAAACTATTTTAAAGTGTACAATTCCATGACATTAACTACATTCACAATGTTGTTCAACCATCACCACTATCTATTTCCAAAATTTTTCATCACTACTAACAGAAGCTCTGTATCCATTAAACAATAACTCCCCATCTTCTGTTGGATTTTGTGACACCATACTCTTCTAGTTCTCCCTCTCTCTCCCTCCCTCCCCACTCCCTCTTTCTCTCCCCCTCCCTTTCTTCCTTCTCAGGCTTCTTTGTGGGTGTCTTTTTCTTTGTCCATTACTTAAAATCTGCACTTTTTGGATACTGTCCTAGACCCTTGTCTCTTTTTATTACATACATTTTCTCCGGTAAATTTCTATCTGTTCTGAAGCTTCAGTGAGCATCTAAAGCTCAGATCTCTTTCCTGAGTCCTTTGATATAATTTCTTACTTATCTCTTGCCACCCACCAATGCTACCAGCTTTTTTGTCCCTATGTTTTACATTATTTTTAATTTTTTGCTTTATGTTATTTTTTCTTTAGCAGCATCCAGTTTGCCTCATGATTAGTGAGTAGCTAAACAAATTGAAAATGTCTGACTTTATTATCAGTCTTTACTACAAAACTGTAAGATCTTTGAACCCTGGGAAGCACATCTTGTTCAGTGTATTATTCCAGGACCACCCCCAGTGAGGCCTGTTGAGACCCTCATATACCGTGAAAGGAGCTAAGGGTGCTGGACCTTGAGTGCATGGAACAGGAATTTTAACTCAGGTGGTCCAATTCCAAAGTTTGAAGCTTCACCTCACCAAAAATCAATTATTGTTAAGTGGATTTAAAAAGCATTGGAATATATGCCATTCATAAAAACCCTTCCTTTTCTTGGAGAGCTTTACATAGATCATGACTTGTGTGTGATTTACTGACTGGTACAACCTGATTGCTCCTTTTGTTTTTCCAGTGGGACTGTAAACTCCTCAGGGTAAGGATAGTGCTTTGTTGTCTTTTTTCATCCAGTTTTATTGAGATATAATTGGCAAAGTTTTAGTATTTTCTTTTCCTTACCTTCGCAATTGCATTTCCCTATACTTGGAATTTATTTCTCCCTTTGCTTACTTTTCTTCATATTCCTAAGATCTCAGCTTGGAGGTTACTTCTCCAGGGAGCTGGTTGGAAACTCCTCCCAACTTCTCTTACTATGTTGTCGTTGTCAGTCTTCCTTGCTGGTCCCTAAATTCCATGACTGGTATAGATGAGAACTAGTATATCTATTATGTATTTCCAGTCTCAGCAATCATTAACTATTTGACTCAACAGCAATGACTATTATTGAATGAAGTTATAAGGAAGTATTCAGGACATCTAAGTATCTTTATGCTGACACATGGATACTAGAGGTTGGAGATAAGTGATTTGGTCTGGCCCTTGCTTTTTTTGTGTGTGATACCAAAACACTTTACATTTTATTGAGAAACAATAAAAGTAATGACAAGGCTTTTATGGACAATTAACTAGAAGCTTCAAAACCTTATTTGAGACTTAGCTTGATGGGTACATTAGCTTAATTGATATTCATTAAGCTAAAGTCCTATCCAGCACTGTTTAAATTGAGGTTCTACCTTTCCTTTTTAATTAAGAAAAAAAAAGAAAGAAAGAGCTCCTATGAAATAGAGTTGCCTCTGCTCTGTTATTTATAGAGCGTGCAAATTTCTGGATGCTCTTGCTCTGTGAACTACCAGAAGGAATCTGTAATGGCCTGTTCTGATGCTGTCTGTGTTCCAGGCACTTTGGAGGATGTATATTTGCTTTGAAATAGACAGCGTTGTTGCATTTCATGTGGAGAGGAGTCTTGTTGAAGAAGATCCAGTTGCACTGATCAGGGTTATGCAAGGGCAGTGTGATGTTATACATTCTACAACAGCCCATAATTGTGAAATACATACTTCCAAGCCCTTGTTGATAGGAGTTCTATAAAAAGGACTTGGAAGCATTTTCTAACAAAATTTCCATAAAGTATATATATATATTTCAGATTTTATTTTATAGCCATAAGCTTAGCCTTCAGTTTCTTTATATTTAAAATGCCTTAAGATGTTGGTGTCTTGAAAAAACTTCCAATAGGTTTCATGACTGAAAAATGTATTGTTTAAATTCCTTTTTATGAGATGATACTTTAAAATATAATTTAAAAAATCTAAAAAGCCAGACTTAGGAAAATATCTGCAAATCAGTTTTAAAAAAAAAAAGGCAAGTGAGGAAAATGGACAAGGGAAATGACTAATTTCCAATATAAAAATAATAAATGGTTAATACATATGAAACAGTTCAATTATATTTATAAGGCAAATGCAAATTAAGACAATAAAACTGAATTGACAAAACTCAAAGAGTTGTAAAGATATAAAAATTAAAGATAATTTCCAGTGTTGGCAATAGTAATGGCTAGTGATTATTGAGTGCTTACTTCATGCTAGATATAGTACTTAGTTCTTTGCCTTTACTAATGTACTGAGCCATCATGAAAAATATTTGAGGCAGATGTTATGGTCAAGTCAGATTTTACAGATGAGGAAACTGTGGCAGAATGATGATGAAAAATTGCTGAAGGACATACAACTAGTAAGAGATGAGACAGAAAGTTTGATATGATATCCATCATACTACACTGCTTGGTGAGCTAGTAGGTTAATAGATGCTGCCATAAATGGCTACTTGGGACGATTGTTGTTATAAATATTCTGGAAATCAATATTGGTCTCATTTGGGTTACAGAATATGTGGTTTAACTCTGCAGTAGATGATCATCTCTGTTGCTCTTGCTCAATAAATTTCTTTATATCTTTTTCCTGTATTCTTTATGTTTTTTGTTCCCCTAAATATTATCATTATGACTGCATCTTACAATTTTATAATCCATGTCAACACACATCTGCCCAAGAATTCACTTACCTAGGTACTCATCTTTGGTAACTATCATATTTCAAATCAGTTTTATCTTAGAATATCTTCTATCTTAAGCTGAATCACACCTCAGAGCAGGAAGAGACAAGGCCCCCAGTGGACTGAAATGACCCCTATTAGAAGAGATGGGATTGTACAAAAGCCATACTTTACAACTGTGCCCAGAGTCAGCTGTGGCCTGGTTGATTGCGTGGGGCTGATAACTCAGAAAAGGAGAACACCTTGCTGGGGGATGGCAGATTTCCAATCTCTACCTATGTAAACATCTTGATTAGACAATCTTAACCATGAGGAGCAGCGGTCCTGTACATTTTTTGCTCCTCTGCACCCAGGCTGCTCCTTAGACAGAGTGCACCTCAAGTTATGAGTCATTCCCTACAGCTCTGCCCCTGTCTTTTGTACTCAGGAAAGTATATCCTATGCTTTTTCAAGCTACACATTCTCCCCACCCCATCATTGTAGCATATACCACCACCCTTAGGAGTATCCCACCCACGTGCACCTGGAGAATTACTGCTCTAGATTAAGAGAAAGAATTTAGAAGAACGATGACTTGATCTGTTTTGCCAAATCAGGAACTTGCGAAACTTAAAACAAAATGGATTTATCTGGAGTGAGCTCGTGCTCCTCCATATCAAGCTGCTCAAGGCCTGAAAGACAGATGCGTTCCGATCTGATCTCCTTCTCTCCAGCCTCCCACCCAGCATCTGGCACTCCCATTCCTTTGAGTGTAATTCCATTGCATTAATGAAAATGTAGCCCCTGCAACTTTATTTCTAGATCTATAAACAGTACCCAAGAATATTCTCATGGGCTGTGCTTATTTGAATATGGATATGCTTTAATTTATAGTTAGATTAAATGGCTTAATTTTATCCATAATGGGGATAATTCAAGGTGAGGAGTTCTGAGTTATTTATCTGAGGGAGTTTAGTTAGCTATAGCTCGAGGAAAGCACTGTTTAAAGTCCTTTGAGAGATATTTATCTAGGGGATCAAAGAGTGGGATGTGTTTGAGCATTTTGGAAAAACGCATCTTCTGTATATTAAAAACAACACAGGAAAAAGATTGTTTGGTTTGGAAAGTAAATTATGTTACTTTCAGATTATGTAAATTCAGAACTTTGTTAGAAATTAAATAGGAATTAATCAGAAATAATCAGCAATAAAAATTAACTTATCTAAATTCAAAATATGTGGATTTTAGCAAATTAAATAGATGAAGTACCAACACCCAAAACTATTATTATAGTAAAATTAATAAGATATTTTTCATTCATTATCCTTATTAATTTGATAATCAAAACAATCTCATTATGACCTTAATTTACATCTCTGATCACTACTTGATCAGGTTTTTCATATATTTATTTTTTCAGGCTATGCCCTCTTTTGGGAATTGTCTGTATCCTTTGCTTATGTACCTATAGAGATCTTGTTGTTTTTCTGATCAATTTACCACCTTTGTTGCAAATATATTTTGCTCTCTATTTCATGGTCAAGGGTACTACCTAGCACACTTACAGGTGTTCAGTAAATATTGCTTTCATTTAAAAAGAGCATTTTTTGTATTTAGAAGTATTTTTTCCTTGTATTATTGATTTATTTTACCTAGTACATGAATTAACTGATATATTTATTACTTTAAAATACATTCTAATTTTATTTGTATACCTCCAGAGCATTCCCTTTGGAGTTGTTATTTTTCCAGTTCTAAAGCTTTCCATGATTAATATAAGTGCAGGAGAAATTTAAAATGTTCCATAAGTCTGAGTGGTTTCAAAAAGAAGGCAGACATATCTGAATTTGGGTTGCTCTTCTTTCTGCTAATAATAGCTCTCTGCTTTCCATGAGATGAGGTTTTCATGGTGCTTCAGGGGGTTGAAATTGGAATAGAATGTAATATGTTGATAACAGAAAATATTTTTTTAAATGATACATAATTTGTCAAAGTTTTCTTATTTAAATGTGTTTGAGCCATTAAATTGCCTATTGGCTTCATAGGGGCAATAAAATCTCCAATGTTATTTCAAGTCAAGTTGGTCTTTACCATTTTTTTGCTTTTCTGGCAATGTTAGGGACCATGACTAATAAGGGAAATCTCTTTGTAGGAACATATTTCACCTCATTATGTTGAGCTCATGTCTAGGCCTCCAAATGATTAGATTTCCTGGTGCTGAAACACAGCCAAACCAGTCTTCCCGGGACTGGATTTCCACGGTTACTACTAGACAGTCACCATCATTGGCCTTTCCTGCTTTGACCAAATGGTCTTATGTACCACCTGTTTTTTTCTCCTACAGGTAAGTTTCCTGATTTTGCTCTTAATCTCAGACTCTTGTCTTTGAATGTCTTATGAACTAAAAAAGCTCATGTAGGACCCTGTGAAAACTTGTCTTCTTTCTTTTTAAAAAAATTTTTGAATTTTATTTTTTTGTACAGCAGGTTCTTATTAGTTATCTATTTTATACATATTAGTGTATATATGTCAATCCCAATCTCCCAATTCATCACACCACTCTCCCCCCGCTTTCCCCTCTTGGTGTCCATATGTTTGTTCTCTACATCTGTGTCTCAATTTCTGCCCTGCAAACCGGTTCATCTGTACCATATTTCTAGGTCCCACATATATGCGTTAATATATGATATTTGTTTTTCTCTTTCTGACTTACTTCACTCTGTATGACAGTCTCTAGATCCATCTACATCTCTACAAATGACCCAGTTTTGTTCCTTTTTATGACTGCCTAATATTCCATTGTGTATATGTACTACATCTTCCTTATCCATTTGTCTGTTGATGGGCATTTAGGTTGCTTCCATTGTAAATAGTGCTGCAATGAACATTGGGGTGCATGTGTCTTTTTGAATTATGGTTTTTTCAGGGTATATACCCAGTAGTGGGATTGCTGGGTCATATGGTAGTTCTATTTTTAGTTTTTTAAGGAACCTCCATACTGTTCTCCATAGTGGCTGTATCAATTTACATTCCCACCAACAGTGCAAGAGGGTTCCCTTTTCTCCACACCCTCTCCAGCATTTGTTGTTTGTAGCTTTTCTGATGGTGCCGTTCTAAGAGGTGTGAGGTGATACCTCACTGTAGTTTTGATTTGCATTTCTCTAATAATTAGTGATGTTGAGCAGCTTTTCATGTGCTTTTGGCCATCTGTATGTCTTCTTTGGAGAAATGTCTATTTAGGTCTTCTGCCCATTTTTGGATTGGGTTGTTTGTTTTTTTTCATATTGAGCTGCATGAGCTGTTTATATATTTTGGAGATTAATCCTTTGTCTGTTGATTCATTTGCAAATATTTTTTCCCATTCTGAGGGTTGTCTTTTTGTCTTGTTTGTAGTTTCCTTTGCTTTGCAAACCTTGTCTTCTTTCTTGCATAAGCTGTAATGACCTCTATACTATACTGTATAAATGAAACCAACCCCGCTATTGATGATTGGGTCACGTATGATAAACAAGTCAAACTTAACCATGACAGGGTTGAATATGCGGAAGGCCAGCAACCTCTGAGATGATGGCTTTATCTGTTCATTCATTTATTAATTCATTCTCTTCTCCATTTGATAAATATTTTAGGGCTGATCATGTTATAGGCATAGCACCTGTAACTGTGGCATTCTTTTTTTTTTTAACATAGTCCATTCTCATTATTTTTTAATTAATTAATTTATTTTTGGCTGTGTTGGGTCTTCATTTCTGTGCGCGGGCTTTCTCTAGTTATGGTGAACAGGGGCTACTCTTTGTTGTGGTGCACAGGCTTCTTATTGGGGTGGCTTCTTTTGTTGTGGAACACGGGCTCTAGGCACACAGACTTCAGAAGTTTTGGCACACGGGCTCAGCAGTTGTGGCTTGTGGGCTCTAGAGCACAGGCTCAGTAGTTGTGGTGCATGGGCTTAGTTGCTCCACGGCATGTGGGATCTTCCTGGACCAGGGCTTAAACCCGTGTCCTCTGCATTGGCAGGCAGATTCTTAACCACTGAGCCACCAGGGAAGTCCCTGGCATTCTTCACAGATCGTATGTGGCTTATGGTGTCTATTATCAGCACCAGGAAAATGTCGGTAATGTTTTTCCCTTCCTTCAGACCAATGGTGAACTAGCTCAGACCAGGAGCTGTGTTACAGGATGGCTCTGCTACAGAAACATGGAAATGCTATTTAATTTATGCTCACCATTTGGGTAAAGATTCTGCCTCTTTTTAAAGGTCTTGGGAGGCTTGACAAAAGCAGTAACCACAGTTATCCAGAAGACTTTTTTTCATGATGAGTAAAGAGCCTGAAATGTTCTCATACATTACATATATTAGAATAATATGGTTTTTGATGACTTCTTAATTTTGTAATAAGCTTGGTTTCTAAGCTCTACTTCTGAACATTGTTAGAAAATTTTAAAAGAGCCAAATATAAAATAGGTTTAAATGCTTTTAACTTAGTTAATATCTAGAATTAGAAAAAGTTTTTATCAATATATAAGGTTAAAAATGGCTAGCCTCTCCCCATCCTTTCTTATCCACACTGACTCCCTTGAGTATTATTGCTAAAAATATGTTATTGCTGAGGCTATAAGTATTTGCTATTATTTTTATTATCTTTTTCTATACAGTCGTATATATACACATACATATATACACATATGTTCAAATACACACACATATATACTTTTTTAAACACATAGCATTACATTGTATATGTTGAAAATTTGGTTTCCTTTTTATTTATTTTATTACATTGTATATGTTATTAAATATTTGGACATCCTTTCATGTCAGAATATACAAATATAATTGATTTTGTTTAAAGACTGCATAGTATTCCTAGTTTGAACAGTTCATGTTTTATTTAACCATTCTCAAACTGATGGGCATTTAGATTGACTTCAGATTTTTGCCTTTACTAAAAAATCTTGCCATGGACATCACTTGTCCACTTACTTTGGGATACTTGTACAAGAATTTCTTTAGGGTGTATTCCTAGAAGTAGAATTGCTTGGGCAAAGGTTGAGCATATTTAAAATTTTCAAAGATACTAAGGACAGAACGTTAGAGAATTGGAAGTGCTTCTTTCCCTCTTCTCTCCCCTCCAGAAAGGAATGTATCCATCACAGTTTGCCAGAGCTCTGCTCTAAGCTAAGATATCTGAGGATAAACTTGTATCAAGGAGAGTCAGCCAGCTAGTTCTCCAGCCTGGTATAAGAGCTTGAATTTGTAAATAGAGAGGGGAATATTGAATTTGTTATTACTCAAGCTGTTATAAAACTTCTTCTC
This sequence comes from Lipotes vexillifer, assembly GCF_000442215.2. Taxonomy (NCBI): domain Eukaryota; kingdom Metazoa; phylum Chordata; class Mammalia; order Artiodactyla; family Lipotidae; genus Lipotes; species Lipotes vexillifer. The sequence continues at coordinate 4,369,382 of NW_006777583.1, read as the reverse complement.
AGATATTAAAAAAGTAATTTGTTTTGTTTTTGAGCCCAATTTCAAATGGTGTAGCCCTTATGTGCCTTGAGAAGATTGTCTCTGAGTCTCACAACTCTCCTTCCTATTGGTCAGGTTTGGCTCTTCTTTTCTTCATTGGATCATCTTCTTCTTGTTGATTATTTTGTATTTCATAAGTAATGAGTTTGCTGACTCACTGGAGGTCCTAGGCTGCTCTATATAGTTTCACTCCTATCAACTTAAATGACATCTTAGAAACATCATGATGGTAAAGGTACAGATCTTCTTTAAAGTAAAAGGAAGAAAAAATATATTCCCATTTTCATGCTATCTTGAGTTTTCTTAGCTACAACAATCCAAGTGATGTCAGTGACCTTGGTTTATTCCCTCTGCCCCGATTTTAATAGGTCTGACATTCTTATTAAAACCAGAATGATGTTTATGTTCATATATAAGTAGCTCAGACACATAGACTGATTTTTACTTACCTCATCAATTTCAGGTTAATGTCCGCACCATTTTCCTCACTGACCTTTAGGCTCTCTGGGAGCATTACTGATTTCTCAGTTTCTGCCTTATATTGAATATGTTTCTGCTAATTGTATATTCCTTTAGCTGCATAATTTTTCTTTTAGTTTGTTTTACTATAAAAGTAATAAACATTTTTTTATAACAGAACATACTTTATTTTTTTTTAAATTTATTCATTTTTGGCTGCGTTGGGTCTTCATTGCTATGCGCAAGCTTTCTCCAGTTGCAGCGGGTGGGGGCTACTCTTTGTTGTGGTGTGTGGGCTTCTCATTGCCGTGGCTTGTCTTGTTGCAGAGCATGGGCTCTAGGCGTGTGGGCTTCAGTAGTTGCTGCACGCGGGCTCAGTAGTTGTGGCTCGTGGGCTCTAGAGCACAGGCTCAGTAGTTGTGGCACACGGGCTTAGTTGCTCTGCGGCATGTGGGATCTTCCCAGACCAGGGCTTGAACCCGTGTCCCCTGAATTGGTAGGTGGATTCTTAACCATTGTGCCCCCAGGGAAGTCCCATAATAAACATTTATTAGAAACCATTTAGAAAGTATATACATGGGATTTTTAAAAAGTAGCCATCACTCTACTCCTCAAAAAGATTAGCTGTTAATATTTTGTGCATTTTCCCCTCGGACTTTAATTTTTTTATTCTACATAATTTAAATCATCCTATATATAAATTTTTTATCTTTATACATTTTTATCTTTACACATTTACTTTTTATATTTTGTATTGTGGTAAAATATACATAATATAAAACTGACCATTTTAGCCAGTTTTAAGTGTACTCTTAAGTGGCATTACATACGTTTACATTGTTGTGCAACCATTACCATCATCCATCCACAGAACCCTTTTCATCTTCTGCAACTGAAATTCTATACCTATTAAACAAAAACTCCCATTCCCCTCTCTCCTCAGCTCCAGTCAGCCACCATCCTACTTACTATCATTATGAGTTTGACTATTCTAGGTACCTCATAGATGTGGAATCATACAGTATTTTTCATTTTATTCACTTAACATATGTCTTTAAGGTTCATCCCATGTTGTAGTATGTGTTACAATTTTCCCCTTGTTAAGGCTGAATAATCCATTGTATGTACATACCTCATTTCTGATCTATTTACCTGTTGATGGACACTTGGGTTGCTTCCACTTTTTGGTAATTGTGAATATGGGTGTAAAAATATCTCTCCAATCCCTGATTTTACTGCTTTTGGACATATGCAAAAAAGTGGAATTATATGTTTGATTTTTTTGAGGAATTGCCATACAGTTTTCTGTAGTGACAGCACCATTTTTTGTGCAACAACAACCGTCCACAAGGGTTCTAGCTTCTCCACATCCTGACCAACACTTGTTCTTTTCTTTTTTCTTTTTCTTCTTCTTCTTTGTTTTTCTTGATAATAGCCATCTTAATGTGTATGAGGTGGTATCTCATTGTGGTTTTGATTTGCATTTCCCTAATGATTAGTGATGTTGAGTATGTTTTCATATGCTTCTTGACCACTTATAAATATTCTTTGGAGAAATGTTTATTCAGGTCCTTTGTCCATTTTTATTTGGTTTTTGTTGTTGTTGTTGGAGTTGTAGGAGTTTTTAGATATCTGGATATTAACTTCTTGTCCTTAGTCAGTTGGTGCTGCTATTCTCCTTAACTTTTGAAGGATAATTTCTCTGCTTACAGAAGTCTAGATTGGTGGGATTTTTAAAAATCTCGCTGTCTTAAATATTTCACTCCACTCTCTTCTTGCTTACATGATTTTCGAAGAGAAGTTAGATGTAATTCTTATCTTTTCTCCTGTCTAGGTAAAGGTGCTTTCATTCTTTGGTTTATTTCAATATTTTTTCTTAATCTTTGATTTTCTGAAATTTGGATATGATAGGTCTAGGCATATTTTTCTTGGCATTTAACCTGCTTGGTGTTCCCTGAGCTTCCTGGATCTGTGGTTTGGTGTCTGACATTAGTTATCTCAGGCCATTGGATCCTTTCTTACTCTGTTCCAGTCATAATGCCTTCCCTCTGGGCCTCAAGTGCACCAAGCTCCTTTCTAACCTTAATATCTCCATTCTGCCATTCCTTCTCCTTGATAGACTTCTGTCCTAACTCTTCCCCTAACTTCATTTCATCCTTCAGGTCTGAGGTGAAACATTTACTTCTGTAAGAAGGAAAAAAGTAGGACGTTGACAGGTACAGGCTCTCTGGCTCAGGCTCTCATCTACTTTCTATTGCTTTCTGCAGAGTCTCAGGAAGATGTGGGTTTTAATAATTTGCCAGGGAAAACTTAAGGGCAGAAAGTAGACAGTTATTACAATTTTGAAAGATTTATTTTCAGAGAGTAAAGTTTGTAAGATAATGTTCTGAAGAGACTTGAAGAACAGGGATCATGTTATTTAATTCTTTTGTGTTTATCATAGCAATGGTTCATTATTTGAAAAGTTTCTTGACATTTGCCATTAACACTATGGTCATTACAAGAAACACTTATTGGTAGGTTGATTTCTAAGTATTCCTATTGCATTAAGAGAGATTTACTGGTAAGTAGTCTAGTTTCTAGACTGGTCTACTGTGTTTCTGTATTCTTTGGGCCTCTAGTAATGCACTCATACCTGATTCATTCATTTACTTAATCACTCATCCATTCAACACACATTTCTTGAGACCTTTACATGGCAGGTGATATTGAAATTACAAAGAAAAATAAAGAATAACAATTGGCTCTGTCCTTAGAGCCCACAGTTTGCTGAGGGAGACAGATTTTTGGAGAAACCTCTATACTGTGGTATCCAATATGAGAACCAAGAAAGAATGTTAATCAGGCTTCACTCTAGAGATAAAATATGAATACGTTCTGAAAGGAGAAGTGCAGTCTTGGCAGAGTGAGTGGTGTGAACCAGGGCAGGAGGCTATAGAAATGATGCACATGTGTGGGAACTGAGAATGGTTTAATGTGACTGGAGTGTAAATTGTGTGTGGGAAGAAGGGGAACGGCAAAGGAGGAAGCGAGAAAGACAGATGGGGCCAGATGGGGCCAGATGGTAAAGTAAACCCTTGAATACTACACAACTGTGTTAAAATTTTCTCATGGACTTGATGGACGGTGACAGTGGGAATGACCTAATCCAATTATTGTTTAGAGATATAATTCTGGAATCAGTGAGGAGAATGGCCTGCATCAGTTGATATAGCATGGACTCAATTAACTACCTTGTTTGTGTTCTCAGATGGTGAATGTATAAAATCTTGTTGCCACCTAAAAAATAATACAGCCACCCCTTTTTATGGAAAAAAAAAGGTAAATGAGAATAAGACAGTGAAAGCAAAAAAATAATAAGTGTTAGTTCCTCTCTGAAAAAAATAATTTCAGTTGATGTGTTTTTTTATCTCCATCAAATTATTTTTCTCTATATAATTAGGTTTTCTTTTCCATTTAGACATTCCACCATAGTCTTTAAGAAGACCTGTGCCTTATAAAACTGAGTGATTATATGCTTACCAAACAGATTTTAAACTTGTCAAGACTCAGGAACTGGTTTTGGCAGAGGAGAGATAAAGCCAGCGCTTAGGTGTTTACAACATAACGTGTCTGTCAAGAGTAAAAAAACTGCAGCAGGCAAGCCTTTGCGAAGGCCTTTTATATTCTGTCACATACTTTTCACACTTCTTCATTCAGAACATTTATGAACAAACTTGGGAGATTCACAGCCATCCCCTAACAGTCAGTGTGTACATTTATGGGTCTAAATGAATATAAAACTACTTTATGAGTGAAAATTCCCCTTCCATAAGAACTGAGAGCTGTACAGCTGTTTTGTCAGTGGCATTTTATCACTTTTCTGTATCATTGGCTTTAAGTAGATGCAAGGGGAAACAAATCATTTCAGTGCTTGGAAGCAATGCCAATCATTTTGAGAGAATAAGAAACATCAGGATTGATTTCACTTTTTTTTTTTTTTGCGGTACGTGGGCCTCTCACTGTTGTGGCCTCTCCCATTGCGGAGCACAGGCTCCGGACGCGCAGGCTCAGTGGCCATGGCTCACGGGCCCAGCCGCTCCGCGGCATGTGGGATCTTCCCAGACAGGGGCATGAACCCGTGTCCCCTGCATCGGTAGGCGGACTCTCAACCCCTGCGCCACCAGGGAAGTCCTGATTTCACTTTTTATAAAAGGGATCACTCTCATCGAATGATTTAGAGTCGATTTTGAAGAAATGTGTTATTTCTGTGAAAAAGGATGGTCAAAATCTTCAGGGCTAGAAGGGACTTTAAAGGTCATTTGATGTTGACTCTCCTCTCCAACATTCTAATCAGTTCCTCCTGTAGGGAGCTTCCTGGTTCCTTGGGCTACCTGTGTCTGTACTTGTTATGACACATGGACGTTTTTTCCTTATTTCTGTCTAAAATCTATTCTTTTAACTTTCATTCTATTTGTCCTACTTATGCACTCTGGAGCCTGGATTAGAGCTCAGTGTTTAGACCAGCACTTCTCAATTTGGGCGTGCTTAAGAAATTATCACAATACAGCTTCCTGGGGCCAATCCCCAGACATTCTGATTCAGTAGGTTTGAGGTTTTGCCAGAGCATCTGCATTTCTAACAAGCTCCCAGGTACTGCGGCTGCTGGTCTGTGGATTACCTTTGAACAGCTGATTTAGACTCTTCAAGATTCCTTCTCCCTTCTTTTGGGAACTGCACCGGGTTTTCCTTTGGGGACTAACTTGTCTCCTACTACAGGCAGACTGGTTGGTACTGGCAGCCAAGCCATTTACCAGCCAAGTGGTAGGCATGTGACACAAGGTAGGCCAAAGGGACGCTGATTCTTGAGAATGTGAAACGAGGCTAAGGGAGGTAGGAGCTCCATCATCCTGTTGACCACAACTCCTACCTGGGTCCCTGGGCCTGTCCTGTTCCCCACTGCTTCTGAGTCTAGAACTCAGGTTTTTCTTCTATTCTTTGAACTACCCCATATCTCTTCAATAAGTGATGGTTTTTCTTCTAGTTCCACTTCAGTTTTTTCTCCTCTTCTTTCTCCTCCTTTTCTTCCTCCTCTTCCTCTCCTTTTTTTTTTTTTTTTTTTACATTAACTGTTTAGTTTCTACTTCTTGCCACCAACAATCTGAACAGGTAAAAATTACAAAGAATACATCTGCTGTCTTGACCCTAGTCCACACTTCTACATAAAGACAATGCCGACTTGCTTCTCCAGGTCCAGATTCCCTGTGCTTTCACTGATTCTTTGTAGAACACATGTTTTAAGTCTCCACATTATGATGTTTTCTTTTGGTCCATCTACTAGTTGTCTCCAATCCTTTGCCAGTTCAATATAGCATGATCCAGACTGCAGAGAGGAAGGAGATTTTTATTGCCCCTGCTGTGGGCACTATACTCTGATTAGTGCCACTTAAAGCAGAAAAAGAAAGAAAAAAAGGACAATTACATAGTAGTTTATTGATCAGTGTCAACAGTGAATAGAGATCATCTAGGTTCCAAAGTGGATCTTCTGTACTGAATGTTTAAGTTTGGATATGATTCCTCCCCTACCCTTAGTGCCATGTTGCCCAGACAGAATACCAGATGTCTCTCGCTTCTGCTGATAGGCAAGCAGGGAAATGGGCCTTAGATGGCACAGAAAGCAAGGGTTTCTTCGGACAGCGTGTGCTCAGGGCTGGTCTTGTATAAAGGATGAGACTCAGAATCATTATCGTGTGCTTGGGGAGTGTGTTGGCAGCCTGAAAAACAGTAGAAGAAAAAGGCTTTCCTGGGATTCTTCTTAAACGCAGACAAGACAATTATTTATGGGCTGTTTGGCCTTCTTCATTCTGGGAGAGTCAGAGAAGTCTGCGAAGAAAGCAGGGATACTCAGGAGCATTAGGAATTAAAAACAAAAACCCCGAAGTATTATTATTGCTATTCCATGTAAAACCTCAGAAGTTTAACTTTTTGACTTGATATGCATATTCATAACTAGTCATTTCTTGGGCGGGAACTTCTCAGGCAATAACAAATGGTCCTCTTTGTCCTCAACAGTGATTCTGAATTTAAAGCAGAATGACACAAAGCATTTGGTCCCTTGCCATAACAATGGTAGAAAATAGAGGAACAATACGTCTTTGGATTTTTTCCTCTAACTTGCTTAAAATTGCTGTCATGTGTTCCTGAGATTTACGTTCAGGCTGCTTCTGTCCAGCAGAGTGAGGTTGGACAGAGGGAGGGGATGGAGTGTGATGCTTTTGCAGCAAAGGCCTCTGCGGAGGCATGGGAAGGTATCCTGTTAGGATGGTCCATCAGAGTTGTCCCAAACTGAAGCAATGGGGCTGAGCCTTTGTATTCCCTTATCAGCTGGTCACTGGATGCAGGCTACTCTCAGCAGGGGGTGTGACCCTGGCTGAGGTGGTGTTCTCTCTCTGACCGCAGTTCCCACAGAGGGCCTCAGCTGAGAGCTGTCAGATGGCCACAATCCCAGCAGCTGGCCATTGGGTCCTGACCAGGGGATACTGACAAGGAGCTGGGCAGTGCCCCACACCCTCCACCGGTTCTGGCTGTCCCGGTGGATGCCTGGTGGGTCTGGGTGACACAGAGGAGTTAATACTCTGTCGAGAGGGTTTTGATGGATGATGGGAGATGGAAAGGCACTAACAGATAAATCCTCTCCTTTCTTTCCCCCTGTCGATTGTTCTGAGATGAGGTTCCTGAGACTGAGCGGTGTGCTGTATTTGTTGCAAAGGTGTGCCTGGCTTGATGACGTCCTTCCTTGTATGTGTTCTCCCCCACTTCTACACCTCATTTCCCTATCCTTCTTTTTACCCCTGAGGGTGTACACTTGCACTGAAATGTCAGCACAATACCTTTTGCCTTAGCCCCTGTTTTCTAGGGAACCCTGGTTAAAGCTGAATGACCTTATTGAAATTCCTGGAATTATAGAACTTAAGTTAGCAGGGGCCTTAAAGATCACCTAGTCTAATACTGCCCATTTTACAGGTCAGGAAACAGAGGCTCAGAATGCTTCAGCTATTTAAATGCATTGCAGACCCAGAACCTGGGCTTCCTGATTCCTGCTCCCATGCTCTTCCAACCCGGTCATACCTTATCTACATTAACCCGCTTGGAAAGTGACTTTACCCCAGAAAATGGCCTTGTGATGGGATTATAGGAGTATCTGGGACCCATCTTGGATACATGTGCACTTGATCTTTTTGAGGCACCTCATGTGAATGCCTCCCAGGGACTGTCAATAGTCTAGTCTCTAGACTGTTAAAGCTGGTAGAAATCAGGGGGATCAGCGAGCCCTGTGTTCCCACCCTAATCACCATCAAGGATCCCTTCTGTTACTTTCCTTCATCTCTACCCCATAATTAGTTTAAAAAAGATTTCTTCTGAATTGCTTTATTAAGACGTAATTACTTTTCTACTTTAACTAAAAACTTACAACACTTCAGCCTTTTATATTGTGGATAAATATACGGCTTCTATTTAACTCTTCAAAAGAGAGGAGAGAGTGATAAAGCCACCTTTACACAATCCTCCCAGAAGCCCCAGGGATGGAACCACTAATCAGATCTGCCCCCCGTACCTACCCTCCACTGCCCCACCGAACAGAGGCCCAGCAGATATCAGAGCCTGGACTAGAATCTGGGTCTCCTGACTTGAGGCTCTTCCCAAGTTTCTGGCAACATTCCTCCTCAAGAGGCTCCCAACCTCATCCGTCACGGTCAAGGTCCTGACAGTGGACTATTAGTTAGCAGACACTCTCACTGCCCAAATGTTTGTGCCTGTGGTTCCCTCAGCCTCCCTGCTCTGTGGAGATTCCTCTGCTCTGTCCTCCGTCCTCGGCTGCCATCCCTCGTCTGGGAGGCTCACCCAGGGGAGAGCATGCTATGGGGTCTCGTTAGTTAAACTCCAGTTGTTCTTTATTCCTTTTTCCAGAAGCAGTTGTTGGCGAACTAGCCATACCACACTGCTCAGCTCCAAACTGCATGTATGACCAGGAGAGAGGGGACACAGGTAAGTGGCCCCTGCCTGTCACTTTCGGGTCTGTCTGCATTTGGATTTCCCTGAGAAGACAAGCACTGAGGTTCAGGGAGAGAGGAGTCTGTGGTATGACTTTATGGGAGACATTTTGCTAGAGCTGAGTTCCTTTCTTTAGTTATTGGGACTAATTCATTCAACAGATGGATTCTTATTAGCCTCCTAACATTGAGCTGGGAATCAAGAGAACTAGGTTCTGGTCTTTACTCTGCCACTCATTTGCAACGCCATCTTGAGAACATCTCAACTTCTGTAGGGTTCTGTTTCTTATTTTATAAATGGGGATAATAACCACCATTTTAGCTTCCTGACAGTTAATCACTCTCTCCGCCGCTGTATCTTGGTTCAAGCCATAGTCATCTCCCCTTGGACATCTGCAAGATAGGCTCCCAGCTGCTTCTACTCTTCCTTTATAGAAAGTCTGTTCACAGAGAAGTCAGAGTCATCTTTTAAAAATGTCAGACTATCACTCTCCTGCTTCAGTGTCTCCAATAGCTTCTTCTTGGACTTGAAATGTGTGTGTTTTGTTATGGCCTTCTGTGGTCTAGCCTCTGTTTATCTCTCAGTCCTCACCTCCTCCCTGCTCTTGCTGGCATACCATGCTCTAGCCACATGGATGTTTGGTTTGTTCTTGCAAAGCACCAAGCTTTCTTCCTGCCTCAGGGCCTTTGCATTGCTGTCTCCTCTGCCTGGAATGCTTTTCTACACCTGGCTGCCCCTTTGTTGTCAGTCAGGTCTCAGCTCAAATTATTTCCCCTGCGAGGTCTTTCCTGACTGCCCTACTTAAAGTAGTCCTTCATACCTACCCTTAGCTCTTCTTTTTATTCCATGATTACTTATCCCTGTCTGAGATGATTTAAACTTAATAAATAAATAAATACTACATTTAGTAAGTTTTCTTCCACTAAAATGCAAGCTCCATCAGCCAGGGCCCATGCTGGCCTGCTTCACTATTGAATCTATTTCAGCCACTAGACTCCCAGGGCTGATGTTCATTAGTAATGTGTTGAATGCTTTTGTTCATTTCATGATGCTTATTGAGCTCCTGCTGCATGGTAGCTACTGCTCTAGTCATGAGGATTATCAGGGAACAAAACAGACAATGCCCCTGACCTCCTGGCACTTGTATTCAATGGGAGCTGGTTTGGAGGAGAAATCAGAAAGTATAAATAAATTAACAACTAAATAAATGCCAAGAGGTGTAGAGTAAAGATAAGACAGAGTAGGAGTTTTGGAGTGTTGGGGCAGGATGGGGGTCAGGGGAAGTCTCTCATTTGATGAGAGACTTGAGGAGAGTGGGAAGGCAAACGGTGAAGGTTGGAGGCGGTGGCGAAAGAATATTCTGGGCAAAGCCCTTGAGGTGGGTGTGTGTCTGGTGGGTTGGAGGAATAGCGTGAGGCTGGTGTAGCTGCAGCAGGGATAGCAGGGGAAAGCAGGAAGAGTCAGAGGGTGGGAGACCAAGTCAGAGCTCCTGGACTGTTAGGTCATGAAACATGCAGGAGTGTGGGCTTAACTCTGAGTGAGAAGGAAACCTCTGGAGGCACAGGATCAGAAGTGACATATGATCTGTCTTACGTTCTAGAAGAGACACTGGCCATCATGCTGAGGATGGAGTCGGTGGAGGGTAAAGATAGGGAAATACTGAGGAGACCAAAAGAGGGGTGTTCTGAGTCAAGGTCTATTTCACAGTGAAGCAGGCAGGATTTGGTGATCGAGGGAATATGGGATGGGAGAGAAAAGAGTCAAAGTTTGTTCCCAGGTTTTGGCATGAGCAATCGAAAGAACAGAGTAGGGCTTCCCTGGTGGCGCAGTGGTTAAGAATCCGCCTGCCAATTCAGGGGACATGGGTTCGAGCCCTGCCATGGAGCAACTAAGCCCGTGCGCCGCAACTACTGAGCCTGTGCTCTAGAGCCCGTGAGTCACAGCTAACCAACCCAAGTGCCACAACTACTGAAGCCTGCATGCCTGGAGCCCGTGCTCCGCAACAAGAGAAGCCACCGCAATGAGAAGCCTGCGCACCGTAACGAAGAGTAGCCTCGGCTCGCCGCAATTAGAGAAAGCCCGTGCTCAGCAACGAAGACCCAACACAACCAAAAATAAAAACAAATAAATAAGTAAATTTATATATTAAAAATAAAGAACAGAGTAGAATAGACAGCATTTGGGGGGCAAGAATCACAGTTGATCCTTGAACAACACAGGTTTGAACTCCACAGGTCCACTTATATGCTGGTTTTTTCAATAGTATAATAAATACTTCAGTAATATAGTATCCAGGTTGGTTGAATCTGTGAATATGGAGGAACTGTGGAGATGGAGGGCTGACTCTAAGTTAATGAGGATTTTTGACTGGAAGGAAGGTTGGCACCCCAAACCCCCATATTGTTCAAGGCTCCACTGTATATCATCTTAAGGTGGTGTTGTTATTAACATGATTGATTCTAGACCTGCCTTTATTTAAGAAGTATTCTTAGTTTTAAAATTTCTTAAAAATATATTTACATGTGTGTGTATGGGTATGTTTTGGGGTATATATAAAATTTCGTAAAAATATATTTGCATATGTGTTTATGTGTGTGTTTCGGGGTATATATAAATGGCTGGAGGGCATGAATAAATCATATCAATAATTGATAGAAGCCTACATTTGCTATGTTGCTAGCTGGGATGGCCTGCCTACCCTGCTTCCCATCTCATTTTGGAGAGTAGAAAATCAAAGCCCAGGGAAGTGAGGTGCTCTACTTGAGGCCAAATAACTAGTGAGTAGTGGAACCAGCCCTGGAACAAAGGTCTCTGCTCTGTCTGGCCTCTGCTCCTTCCACAATATCACACTAATTCTCTACTACTGTTACATCGCATTACAGCAACTGGCATTTTTTGAGAGCAAGGATTAGACATAGATTGAGTAAAACATACACATTGTTAAAGATCACTGTGTCCTCAGAAATGCTCAGAATCTCCCAAAAGTCAGAGAGAGGGGGAGAGAAGGCAGCATGAATGTTTACAGTCACAGGATGTGAAGCACTAAGCATGTGTCTGTAACTTATCCCCAAACTTGAGTATTTATTTCCTCTTCTTTATGCTTGTAAAGCAGCAAGAAGAGACAAGCTGTTCCATTCAGAAACCACAGAGAAATGCTTCCGTGATCTGAGGCTGCCTGTAGCATATGGGATAAATTCTTTGGATTTAAGATGCAAACATTCAACAGATCATCCTTCCCTCCCAGAGTCTCCGCCTGTGACACTGGGCCCTTGGGAAGGACTGGCTGGCTGTGCTTGCCTTGGGAAGGATAGGTCTTTCCCTCCCTTCCACCCCTACCCCAAGAAGGGTCTTTTCTTGGCAAAGCTGTGAAAGGTCAGTAGTAAAACTGGCACGCTCAGACTCTCCTTGGCTGTTTCTTAAGGTTGGAAAGTGAACGATATAAATGTCTAATTAGAGAAGAAAGACACTTGCACATTTAATCTTGGTGGGGCCTGGGGATCACACTCGGTCTCATTCTTGCCTCTGCTACCCCCGGTCTTCCCTGATACTTCTCCTATTACTTTCCGACAGCCGTGCCAGTCACTGCACTTGAGCAGCTGAGCCACGGTTTGCTGCTGCTGTCATTGATATAGACAAGACATGAGGAGCAAAGCCTGGGTCAGGTTTCTTTTGTACTCCATGGGAAAAAGCCACCAATTCAAATTCCGTCAAGGATCATCATGAGACTTTAGGCTCTGCTAGATTCATCTATAGAAAATTCCCTCCCTAAAAGACAGACTGAAGTGTTCAGATAGGTTTCAATAGAAACTACCAGGCTGTCATCTTCTGGGGAGGCGTGATTTTTTAAAGCAAATTAGCCACCGGTATTTTGATGAGTTTCAGCTTCTGAGCTTTTTCAACAATGTGTGGCAACTTTAGAGTACTACTCTTTAGATTTGAAAGCAAATATGTGAATACTCAACAAGTGTTCATAATTCCCAGTCCTGTAGGGGTAAAACACTGGGAAGAGCATATAAAAAAACAAACATCAAACAGGCCCAAGTGGAAGTGTTAGGCCATTTTGGGGTTGGGACAGGTTCATGATCTTGTCTAATCACCGATTATCCCATTCATTTGAGAGAAGAAATCTCAGTCTTTTTCTTGCAGGGTGTCAGGGACCACATGGCAGAGTTAAGAAAAAAAAAAAAGTACAATTAACAGTAGAGAGTTTACATTTGGTTAAAGGCTTTTCAGCCCAAATAGCAGAAATTATCCTTTGCATTCCAAGAACTTTGCCAGTAATTCAAAGGGATGAGGATAACGACAAGCTGGGTTTCATGCCTGATCACCTCTCAACGCTTTGTTGAAGAAACCCACCATGTACCTGGATGGCTGACTTCAGACACCACAGTGGTATTTTGAATTCAGACCTCGGAAGATGCTCCCTGCTAGGGGTAGCTCCCAGCGCTGCTTGGTGGGAGGCCTCAGCACCCACGGCTTAGTTTTTCACTCCCCTTCTGGCAAATTAGCATACTTCAGTTAAAAAAAAAAACACCAAAATCTTATTAAAAAAAAAAACATAGAACAAAAAACAAAACAAAACAAAACAAAACCGGAGACTTGTTTCAGGAAGGACGCAACATCGCGCAAGAAGGAAAATCCCCGTAGCGGACAGGGAGGCCCTGCAAGGAGATGCGCGCTGGGGGCCCAGTCCGGGTGCTGCTGGGAGGCGCACACAGCACGGCGGAAAAGCAGGGCGGCCGAGGACCAGCGTGGCCGCGGGCACTCCGCGTTCGCACCGAAGGCGTTGCGTCTGCCGTTTTCGCAGAGCGGGAACAGCCGGCTCCACGCCCTGCCTGCTCGCAGGGAGGGTACAGGCTGTACGGGGACAGGGAGGAGGCAGATGGCGGTTGGCTCTGTCATGACAAGGACTGAGCTCTCCGTTGGAGCAAAGTGTTTTCTTCGTGACGGAGGTGGTTATGCTCCCAGGGACCCCGCCTTCTTCTCAGCTGTTGTGGGTTTATCCCCCCCACAGGGCTTCTTGATCTCCTAGAGCAGCTCCATTCCTACGCAGAGGATGAGCCACGGGCCTCCCTCCTACAGGGGATCAGCCCCGGGAAGCCTTCTGTCTCCCACTCTCTCCTTTTTGGCCTTTCATGCAGATTGTATCTTGATTTAAAACTCATCAGAGGGGTAACAAATGAAATCAAAACGGCAGAGAGCCAAAAGGGAACAGCCTATTAATAAAGGGATAATAATTGGAGTACAGATAAGGATCAAAGTCAGCAGACAGAAAGCCAGGATGGGTGGCCAGGTGTGTTCTCTGTATTTTAAGGCCTGCTCTTAGGCGGAGGTTTTGACACTGGTGATGTCCTCGGAATAAAGTCCAACCAGCGAGAAATGTTTCTGCTTGGGCTTCTCAGGATGCATGGCATCCACTTAGGGCTTCCCACATGTAATCTATACAAACTTCTTGAAATCTCTTTCTGTACTTTTAGGCTCCTTTTATGGTATGGGAAGGATTTTAAACCACTCTCTGACTAAGCCAGGAACAAGTGGTTTCTTTTTTAAAGCTCTAAGTGCTGCCCCAAAGCCATTTAACAATTATCTTGTTAATTGGGAGATTTTAGATTTTGTTAATTGGGCTCCAGTATTTCTCCATACCCTTCCCAATTAACCCAGTTTCATTTTGAGACAGGGAAATTCCCCAGTGGAGGTAATCCGTTTTTGTGCAGGCTTCTCACAAGGCAGAGATTTTATTTTTCTAACAAACAAAACAAAGCAGGAAAACCTTAGAATCGGCCATTGGACATGAAGCCCATAAAAATAGGTGAGCAGAAATGAAGTTCCCAGTGTGCTGCAGGGGCCAGTGGCTGAGCGAAAAGGACAGAGGTCTTGGGATGATGATACCCTGCTAGAGTGGTTCTCGCAGAGTTGAATTCCCAGTGTCCCTACCAAGCGAGCAGGATAAAGAGGGAAGAAAAATAGGAGAAAGAAGCAAATGAAGCCCAAACCAGCTGCAGGCTCAGATGATGCAAAGAGTGGGTGATTGAGTGTTCTTCTCATGGATTATGACAAAGTCTCGAGATGGTTAATATAGAGCTAAATTTTTCCCCCTAATTTTCATTTTTCCCCGTAATTTTCCCCCTAATTTTCATTTTTCCATCTTCAGCTTCTTCTCACATTTATTTTATTTATTTATTTATTTTTTTAACATCTTTATTGGGGTATAATTGCTTTACAATGGTGTGTTAGTTTCTGCTTTATAACAGAGTGAGTCAGTTATACATATACATATGTTCCCATATCTCTTCCCTCTTTGTCTCCCTCCCTCCCACCCTCCCTATCCCACCCCTCCAGACAGCCACAAAGAACCGAGCCGGTTTCCCTGTGCCATGCGGCTGCTTCCCACTGGCTATCTACCTTACGTTTGTTAGTATATATATGTCCATGTCTCTTTCTCGCCCTAACACACCTCACCCTTCCCCCTCCCCATATCCTCAAGTCTGTTCTCCAGTAGGTCTCTGTCTTTATTCCTGTTTTACCCCTAGGTTCTTCATAACATTTTTTTTTTCTTAAATTCCATATATATGTGTTAGCATACGGTATTTGTCCTTCTCTTTCTGACTTACTTCACTCTGTATGACAGACTCTAGATCTATCCACCTCATTACAAATAGCTCAGTTTCGTTTCTTTTTATGGCTGAGTAATATTCCATTGTATATATGTGCCACATCTTCTTTATCCATTCATCCGACGACGGGCACTTAGGTTGTTTCCATCTCCGGGCTATTGTAGATAGAGCTGCAATGAACATTTTGGTACATGACTCTTTCTGAATTCTGGTTTCCTCCGGGTATATACCTAGTAGTGGGATTGCTGGGTCATATGGTAGTTCTATTTGTAGTTTTTTAAGGAACCTCCATACTGTTCTCCATAGTGGCTGAACCAATTCACATTCCCACCAGCAGTGCAAGAGTGTTCCCTTTTGGTTTGGTTTTCATTTCCCATATTTGGTTCGTGTCCTGTCTCTGAATAGCCCACTGTCTCATGTCCTTTCCTATATACTTTATTTTCATTTTCTAGTCTTTTTCTATTCTCCCATGATTTCCTGAGCCACTAGCTTTCCAACAATTGAGAAATAAAGCATCTTTCTACAACAATTTTTGTCTTTTATCTTAGAGGCAAAGCTTGTTTGTTTATTAAAAGACATGAGTTCGCTTATTAAATAGTCACAGCAGCTAGTAGGTTCTAGCCACGGTTCAAAATGCTGGGAATATACATTTGAATAAGGTAGTAAAAGCAGCTACTTTTTACTGACCATGTACTCTATTCCAGGCACAATGCTTAATGGTTTCTATTTTTTTTCTCTGCTAATCCTCGCAGCCAGCTCTATGAGGAAAGTTCAATTTCCCGCATTTTCAGACCATTGCCTTTAAGCATTGGGACCATAGTGTGAACCCAGCAATTTGGTTATGGAGCCCTGCCTTTAACAGCCTGCTCTACCTTCCTTACTCCCTGCCATAGTGTAGCCTGCAGTTCAGTGGAGGTGACTGACAGGTTAAGTGAGGAGTACTGCAGTAGAATGTGTGGGTTGCTGTGCTGAGCCATCACGTATAGTTGGGCAGGTTGCACACTGCACAACTCCAGGAAGTGTCATTTATATATCCCTTAGAAATATATAGTGCTCTATCAGGAGACACAAACCATACAAATAATTTAAATGTGGAAAATTTAATAAGAAGAATTTTTACCTAGTAATGGAGATTAACTGCTAAAGGAGGGTAAAGAGATTTTTAAAGAATAATAGGAATGGCAGATATAAGACTTTAGTATTCTGATTCCTCTGAAATCAGAAGGGGCTTATAGCATGAAAATGTTTTTTCAGCAATTGTAAAGAATCTTTCACTAACATCTCAAATGCAAATTAAGACTTTACATCACATATCCAAATGAAGAGGTGTCAACAGGAAATAGTGTGTCTGAGAGATTTTATTTCCCACAAGGAAACTGACTTCAGCGTGCTCATGTGTGCTGCGCCTCCAGACCAGAACTTCCTCTGGTCACAGTCAATGTCCAAACCACCACTGTGGGTGAAAGGACACAGGGACCAGTCATATTTAAAAGTTAGCCTGATGTTGCTTCCAAGAGTTGTAAGATAGCTTGTATTGCGATTAGCATTCACCCCTCACATTATGTGGAACAAGTAGCTTATTTAAGAACCAGTGAAATCAATTTGTGGTTATGTTCTATTTCACCTTTTTTTTCTGGGAAGACTTAGGGCTCATAGTTCAAGGATGGAAGTAACCAGAGGACCTTGTAGAGGATAACATGACAGCCTGTTTTTTGCAACGTGGAAGCCTCTGCACTTCATTCAGTCTTACTGTAAATGCAGTTTCCATAGGGTAATACTGTGACTGCATCATCGTGACCAGGAATTGGCAAGCACATCCTAGGAACAGGTGGATTGGATTGCTTAGGTAGGTATCAAGACCTGAGTCATTGTACCAGTACATTTGGTGCCTGCTGTGGTCACCAGCCCCGTTTAAATGGTAATTTCTTCCTCTAGCTTCTACTCACTTATTTCTCTACGTAAGCAGACGCATTACTGGACCACTGAGGCACCCCCAAACTTGAGGCTGGAAAAACCTCAAATGGCCAATCTAAAAAATAAAAAAAAAAACCCTAAAGCAAAAACCATGACCTCTCTCTCCTCCTGTTCATTTTTTCCTATTAATTCAACAAGGTATCCTGTAACAGCATCATTGGAGCCTTCCTCCATTCCATAGGAAACAGTGTTAGCATGTACTATTCGTTACTTGGCTGGCTGCAAGTTAATTACTCTGCTTATGGTGGGGAAAGTACAAAAAAGCATTGAATCAAGGCATGGCAGGCAGAACTTGCCCCTGTCTTTTTCCTTTTTCTCTTGCCGCAGTGTCATAACGAACTCGTGGATTGCAGAAGGCTGAAGATTTGTTTGTTTTGCTTTTATCCAAAGGCAAAGCAGTGCGCTTCGGTGTTTGTATTTGTGAAATTAGAAACCATAGCTCAGACTATCAAGAGAAGGTGAGGGTTGGGAGTATATGCCCATGACTTTGCATACTGTATTTTTCTAGGTCTGTGATACATTTGTTCTTTGAAAAACAATAAACATGATTTCATGTAGAAATTCTGAGAATAGTTTTTTTTTTTTTTTAAAGTAGAAGGTGAAAGATTTATTTGATCTAAAGGGAAACCATAGTATAGTCTTGTTTTTTCAGTGTAGTGTTGAGATGCCAATTCCTATAGACCTTGAGGGGACTAAACAAACAAAGCTGACAGAATAAAGGCTAATGAAGCCAAAAAGGGAGAAAACTGCATTTGCATGTTACATGTATATATGGGTTTTCACTGGGTAAACACTGCCCAAGAGGGAATGGAGGAAAGATCACTTACAGAATAGGACCCAAGAAAGTGTTTGTGAAATATTCTGGTAGCCTCCAGTGCTTGTCTGTTTGCCATTCTCAGATCTGGGTGCTTTTGCCTGATTTCCCTTTTCAAAGTAAGGCTTAAAAAACCCCCAGCTTTATTGAGGTATAATTAACGTATAGTAAATCACACATTTAAACTACGTCATTTAATATGTTTCACATATGTGTACAGCCTCACCACAGTCAAGATGTTAGATGTTTAAGTGACTGAAATTAATATTAAAGGCTAAGCTGATATGCATCAGGGAGCCTCTGAAGACCA
>NW_006777583.1:4350163-4351131 GCF_000442215.2 Lipotes vexillifer | reverse complement strand
CCTGCTGAAAGCAGGGCTGGGATTTATGGAGTGAGCAGAAGAGAGGGATACATGTCCTTGTGCTGTGGCTCAGACAGACGTCTTAGTTTTTAACTGTTGTGAATCTCACAGCTGGAATCACCAGAGATTATTCCCTTCTTGGTGCTTCTTGCTCAGGACAGTGCAATCTCATCCAGATAACTGTCAGAACAGTTCTCCTCAGAGCTTTTTTTTGTAATCCTTATGCTTTGTTAGTCAATGTTTGGGGGAAGGGAGGAGTAGCAAATAAAAGTGAGGGGGAGGGAAATGAAAGGCATTAAGGGTCAAAGCCAAGGGAATCTGGGGTCTTGCTGTCATGATTTAAAAAATCCTTTTATAAAGATAATATCTATCACCCTCAAAGTTTCCTCATGCTCTATTGTACCTCCTCCCTCTGACTTCTCCCCACAACAAGGCCATCGCTGGTCTACTTTCTTTCTTTCTTTTTTTTTTTAAAGAAGATGTTGGAGGTAGGAATTTATTTATTTTTGCTGTGTTGGGTCTTCGTTTCTGTGCGAGGGCTTTCTCTAGTTGTGGCAAGCGGGGGCCACTCTTCATTTCGGTGCGTGGGCCTCTCACTATTGTGGCTTCTCTTGTTGCGGAGCACAGGCTCCAGATGCGCAGGCTCAGTAGTTGTGGCTCACGGGCCTAGTTACTCCGCGGCATGGGGGATCCTCCCAGACCAGGGCTCGAACTCGTGTCCCTTGCATTAGCAGGCAGATTCTCAACCACTGCGCCACTAGGGAAGCCCTGGTCTACTTTCTGTCACGTACATTAGTTTGTATTTTGTAGACTTTTATGTAAATGGAATCTAACAGTTTGAACTCTTTTTGTCTGTCTGCTTTCATCAGCAAAATTATTTTGAGATTCAGCCATGTTGTTGTGTGTACCAATATAGTTATTCCCTTCTTTTTTTTTTTTTTTTTTTTTTTTTTTTGTCTTAGCAGCCC
>NW_006777583.1:4320046-4350097 GCF_000442215.2 Lipotes vexillifer | reverse complement strand
GGACCTCTCACTGTTGTGGCCTCTCCTGTTGCGGAGCACAGGCTCCAGACATGCAGGCTCAGCGGCCATGGCTCACGGCCCAGCCGCTCCGCGGCATGTGGGATCTTCCTGGACCAGGGTACAAACCCGTGTCCCCTGCATCGGCAGGCAGACTCTCAACCACTGCGCCACCAGGGAAGCCAAGTTATTCCTTCTTATAGCTGAATGTCATTCCCTTGTATGGTTATATCACAGTTTGTCCATTTACCTGTTAGTGGAGTTGTGGGTTGTTTCTGCGTTTTGGTTATTACAAACAAAAACCACTGTGAACATTTATGTACAAGTCTTTGTATGGACATAAACTTTTATTTCTCTTAGTTACATACCTAGGACTGGAATTGAAGGATAGCTGTATGTTTAACTTCAAAAAGAAAACAGTTTTAAGAAATTGCTAAACCCTTTTTGAAAGTGGTTTTGTCATGTAACATTCCCACTAGTTGTGTATGAGGGTTCTACTTTCTCTATATCTTCCTCAGCACTTGGGATGGTCAATCTTTTTAATTTTAAAAATCCTAATATGTGAATAGTGCCACCAAATTATGGTTTTAATTTGCATTTGTCCTAATTGCTGATGATGGTGAGCATTTTTTCAGGTGGCTATTTGTCATCTTCCTTGGTGACATGTGTGTTTAAATCCCTTTGTCCTATAAAAAAAAAGTGGGTTATTAGCTTTCTTGTTATTGAGTTTTGTGAGTTCTTGATCTATTCTGGATGCAAAGATTTTATCAGATATGTGATTTTCCAGTATTTTCTCCCAGTCTGTGGCTTATCGTTTTGTTCTCTATATCTTTCAAAGAGCAGAAGTTCTTAACTTGATGCAGTCCAGTTTACCTTTTTATTTTTTTTAATGGAATGTTCTTTAGATGTTTCTGAGGAATTTTTGCTTAACCAATGTCACAGAGATTTTCTTCTATGTTTTCTTCTAGAAGTTTTATTATCCTGTTTATATTTAAGTCTATGATACATTTGGAGTTAATTTTTGTATAT
Organism: Lipotes vexillifer; assembly: GCF_000442215.2. Lineage (NCBI taxonomy): Eukaryota > Metazoa > Chordata > Mammalia > Artiodactyla > Lipotidae > Lipotes > Lipotes vexillifer. Next base: position 4,349,071 of record NW_006777583.1, on the reverse strand, counting down.
AGTACAAGGTATGTGTCAAAGTCCAGGCTTTTTTTGGATATGGATATCAAATCATTCAAGCACCATTTGTTGAAAAGATTATCTTTTCTCCATTGAATTTACCTTTGCATCTTTGTCTAAAATCACTTGGCCATATATGTGTGGTCCTATTTCTGGAATCTCTATTATGTTCCATTGATCTGTTTGTCTGTCTTGGCACCAATACTGTACTCTCTTGCTCTCTGTTGTTTCATAATAAGTTGAGAAGTAAGGTGGTGAAAGTCCTTCATTTTTGTTGTTTCTCAAAGTTATTCTGCCTCTTGTAAGTCCTTTACATTTCCTTACGAGTTTTAGAATCATCTTGTTAACGTCAACAAAACAGCCCTCTGGGATTTTGTTGGGATTGTGTTGAATCTGTAAATTAATTTGGGGAAAATTGACATCTTAATATTATGGAGTCTTTTGATTCATAAATGTCTATTTCTTCACTTATTTTGGTCTCCTTTAATTTCCCTTAGCAATGTTTTATAGTTTTCGTTGTATAGGTCTTGCATGTACTTTGTCAGATTACTTCCTAAGAATTTTATGTTTTTTGATACAATTGTAAATGGTATTTTAAAACATTTTACTTTTCAGTTATTCATTGCTAGTACATTAAATGCAACTTTAAAAATAATAATAAACTTGTATCTTTCCACTATGCTAAACTCACAAGTTCTACTAGATAATTTTTTTTTTTTTTTTTTTTGGTACACGGGCCTCTCACTGTTGGGGCCTCTCACTGTTGTGGCCTCTCCCGTTGCGGAGCATAGGCTCTGGACGTGCAGGCTCAGCGACCATGGCTCACAGGCCCAGCCACTCTGCGGCATGTGGGATCTTCCCAGACTGGGGCACGAATCCGTGTCCCCTGCATTGGCAGGTAGACTCTCAACCACTGCGCCACCAGGGAAGCCCCTACTAGATAATTTTGTAGCTATCATTGGATTTTCTACACAGGTAATCATACTGTCTGTGAACAATGACAGTTTTATGTCTTCCTTTCCACTGTGCATGCTGAGTTTTCAATTTTACATTGTAGAGTTCTGTATATCTCTATAAATGTTCTTGAGCTTTGTTCTTTTTTTTTAAAGTAATTAATATGATTTTTGACTTTGATTTTGGAGAATAAGCAACACAGCTACCCTCCATACATCAAACCCAGCTCTGACCATACCCGTGCTATCCTCTTTCTTCACGACTCTTCGTGAAGTTCAACCAGGATCCATTTGTGGGTCTGGGTAAAGGGGCTGGGGTCACGAGGAGGTGAGGTGAGGTGTGGATTATATGGTGTAATTTGAGGGGAGCCACGTGCAGCTCTCTAGCTCCATCCAGACATGAAATATTTCCACCAAGAGATTCATTCCTGAAGGTCAACAAATGAGTCCTGTCTCTTGAGAAATGTAAATATCCCAGAAAGGGAAGTTGAGCTTTGTTCTTGGGTATAAGTTGTTACTTGGAAATAGTTTGATCTTTTAGGATCAGTTCTAGGCTTCTGCAAACTGTTGGGCATCTCATTCCACCGTGCTATTAAGAGCACCACATTTTGGGTGTGCTTCTGAAACTTATGAGGGAGGCAACAATGACAATCACTTCATTTCCCTTTTACTGTATCACCTTTATTTCCTTATTTACTGCGTCAGGAGCAAACCCATGTAAAAGCAATCTTGAAACAAAACTGAACAATCAGTCTTATCCACCCCCTGAAATGTATGGCCTAGTTCAACTCTGTATCTCTTAACCTCTCATACTTTCCCTTACTTTGTCTCTCTATTATGCATTATAGGTAACTTCTTCAGTTGTAACTTCTAGTTTAGTAATTCTCTTTTCAGCTGTGCCTAATCTGTGGTTTAACCCACCCACAGAATTTCTTTTTAATTCTTTTTTAGTTTTATTTCCTCTGAAAATTTTCAATGGTTATTTTTCCTTGTTAATATTTTTATTCCATTTTAGTTTATTTAAACATTATTTTGTGTTATGTACATATCTGATAATTTCTAGGGCTCTAATTCTGCTGGCAGTTGTCTCTGCTGATTCTCATTTATGACAGTTTAAATAATTATGTACTTTTGAATCCATGTTCTGTGGTGCTTTATCTTTGGGAATCTTTTGAGCTTAGATTGATGACATTTCTCTCCAGAGTTGATTCAGGTTTGCTTCTAACTGGTGCCCTAGGTGGTTATGAATCTTGGAGTACTTTAGGTTAATGTTTTGCCTATTTTTTTCGTAAACCACTTTGGTGGTACAAGTTCAAATCTTAAACCCTTGTGAGGGCAAGCATGGGGTTACATGGGCTTAGAGAGATGTTTCCCCCCCACTTCCTGAGTCCAGACTAAGGTGGACAAATTTTCTTATCATCTCTATTTGTCAGCAAGCAAATTTTATTTTCGTTTTTTTCTATTCCAGTCCTCCACTGAATGCATAGCCCTGATACAACCTGGATTTTATGTCAGGGTCTCAGTTCCAACTTTGACTTTCTCCTCCTGGCTCCTGTGTGGTGGTCAAAAGCAAGGCTCTTTGTTACCAAGATTGGCAAAGATACACACATTGGCTGTAGCAGCCACTTATCACCTAGTTTCCAGCATCTTCTTCCCTTTTGCTCCTGACCTTTTTCTTATTTTATTTCAAGCTAAGTTCTGCATTTCAATAGGGGACAATTATATTTTATTCAGCATTTCTTTGGTTTTTGATTTTTGTATTGGAAGGGATTTTACTTTTTTACTCTATCTAGCATACCTTTATGTAGTAAATCAACTAGAAAGAAATCAGATTTTTTTTCCTATTTAGTGTCCAGACTGTTGCTGGAATGATTACCAGGTCCACATGTCAGATGGCCAGATGTCATATAATCATGAGGTACTGCAAGGGATGGGAGGGGGTTCCACTACATGGGAGAGTGGAGTTGACAATGGTGTTCTCGTCTACTTTGTTGCTTTCAGTGTTTTGTAGAGTATGTAGGTTTACATGCATGTGGTTGTATGGGTTTATGTTTACATTGTCTAGTTTAAATTAACCACCACACATGGCTTAAAAAGATTCCTGCGAAAAACCAGGGACTGAGACAACGTTACCTGTGCAAGCACATGGAAACAGCAAGAGAAAGGCAGAGTTTATGCTCCTGCACCTAAGATGAGATCTTCATCAGCCTCATTTTTAACCACTACCAGAAGTTGAGGTCATTTCTTGTTTTTTCTGTTTTATTTTCTGTGAAGTTTGGTCTAATATAATTGCCAGGTCTATGAAATTCTTTCCTACCTAGCTTTTCATTTACTCTCATCAACAGTGGTATCATGTAGAGGAGTTAGAATATATGTGAGTCAGACTTCTGGGTTTGAATTCTGGGGCCACACCTTTCTAACTTTAAGACTTTAGCAAGTTTCTTAACCCCAGTGCCTTAGTTTTAATCATCTGTAGTAATATCTACTTCACAGGCCTCTTGTGAGGATGAAAGAGGATGTGTAGAGTGGTTACAACAATAGCTAGCATGCAGCAGGTTTAAAAAGAGTTACCCTTCCCTCTGTCTTCCTGTTACAGATGTGTTATGATGTAAAGAAATTGTATGTAAAGTTGCGTTGTAAAGGGTGAAGTGATATAACAAAAGAAAGGATTATGACGGTTAACTCTCTAACCCTGGTGCCTTTCTCCAGAGTACATCAGAGTTATAGAAGGGAGAGGAACTTGTTTAGGAAGGCTCTGGTCCAGTAGAACTAAGTGAAAAATAGAAACTGTGTTATTCCAATAGTAATATACTCAGTAGTGTTACTATTCAAGGTATTATAACAAATATCTCATTTGCTAGGAAGCTTGAAGGGATTAGTTTCTGGAAAATACTCAAAACCCAGTTGAATATCTAAACCTTTTGGAAAAAAAATAAAAACAGGCATTCAAATGTAATTTCTGACCTTCATCTGGAATTAATACTTTCTCTCTCTGTCAGCCAGTTTTTAAAAACTAAATTGTGGTAAAATAACCTACTGTATAGCAAGGGGAACTCTACTCAACACTCTGTAATGGCCTTTATGGGAAAAGAATCTAAAAAAGAGTGGATATATATATATATATGTACAACAGATTCACTTTGCTGTACACCTGAAACTAACACAGTGTTGTAAATCAACTATACCCCAATAAAAACTAAAGAAAAATTTTACTTAACATCAAAAAACAATTGTGGTAAAATACACATAACATAAAGTTTACACATCTTAACCATTTTCAAGTGTATAATTCAGTAGCATTAAGTATATTCACATTGTTGTGCAAGTTCAAACCGATCTTTGAACTTTCCATCTTGGAAAACTGAAAGTCTACACCCATTAAACAACAGCTACCCATTTCTCTCTCCCCCAAGCCTGTGGCACCAACCACTCTACTTTCTATTTGTACAATCTTTCAGTCAATTTTTAAAACCTCAGGCTGTTTGAGTAGATTCAGTGCCTAAGAAGGAACATGCCTTTTTGATATATTTATTTTATGATCGAATTAGCTCTTAGAGAACTGTTAAAAATGTTGAAATTCTCCTCTTCTGTGTTTTTCTCTTTGAAGGCATTGCCACTTGATCTCCAGTTTGAAAGTTCGATGGCTCTTAGCCATTGGAACTCAAAATTCAGGGCCTAGAACAAGACCCTTTAAGGGATGCTTCAGATCTCTCACTCACTCTAGTGGCCATAACTATGGGATTCCTTTTCACCTCAAAGCCACAACACCAGTTTTTAAGGACAGTGACTAGCCATTTGGGCCTCTGTAGGAATCATATAATTTTTAGATTTTTCTATCATACTATTTAAGTCACCTTGAAGACTTTTGATTTCAAGAAATTTCAGAGCAGAGTGAGAGTAGACTGGTATCCATTGCAGTATCTGGTGCATATTAAGTACTCAGTGAATATTTATTATAAGTGATTATGTGATAATAAATGGCTTATTAAAACCGTTACACTGAAGATACATAGTAGGCTAGACAGCCACCAGAAGGATCGGATCATAAAATAAATAAGAAAGTATCATATTGAGATAATTATTACAATTACTTACAGCATGCATTAGTACCTCTAAATCTATCTTTCACATGGTAATCCATATAGGGGATTTAAATATTTAAATTAAAACTTATTTAAATTTTAATATGAAAAATAGGTTTGATGTTTATACTATAGGGATGGAGTCCATGTCACAATTTGGATTTTTTTCCTCCTCGGGAAAGCCATTTTTAAACAATTTTAATGTTTTTATTGAAATATAGTTGATTTACAATGTTTCAGGTGAGGGCTTTTCTATTTTTAACTCATAGAAAGGAAATAGGTGGCAAACTCTGCCTAGTTATCTTGCAAACATTCCAGTATTCTGGGAGTCAGAGACAGCTGTATTTTTATTGTCTCCCTGACTCTGACTGCTGTGTGAGCTTGGGACAAACATCCTACCATCTCTGTGCTCCCCTTTCTTCTCCACGTGTGTGGAAGGAAGATCCCAGTGTCTTTCTTGAGTGAACCTCAGAGCAGAGAATGGACATTTGTTTCAATTTCAGCTTAAGGACAAACATCCTTTCTCCCTTTGGCAGTTGCCAGCAACATAAGCTTGTCTCTTCTGAAAGAGGCAGCCTTCTGTGTGGTGCGGAGCTGCGCTGTGACGGAGGCCTCTTTGTGGCATGTCCTCTGCCAGGGTTAGGCACCTTCGGCTATTCGTCAGATTTTGTTGTCTATCTAAGTCAAACCTGGCCCCCACCTTTTCCCGCCGTGGAACTCCTCTGCCTGTGGCCTCACATCAACGAGGCAAGATATTGTCTTCATGGTCTACCACACTTACTGTCTGTAACTGGGCTTCTGCAATTCCATCAGGCTGCTGACAGACAGGCAGCTGGCTCCTTCTAAGTGTCTTTCTTTTGTTGAAAAAGATCATCATCTACAGTCTTTGATACAATGAAAAAAAAAAAAAAAACGGGCAAGGGTATTTTAATTATGTAGGGTTATTCCCAGGTCAAGATTGTGCCCATAAACACAAAGGAAAATAATTAAAATAATGCCACATTCTTTTACAGTTTACTTATCTAACTTTTTTTTTTTCTTTTTTAGTAGTTACTATCTTTATCTTCTGAGAAAATGGTGAGGAGCTTTGTGAGGAAAAGGAGAGAGGAGAACTATAAAGTCTGTATGAAAAAAAAAAACAACAATCAGAAAATGAGGTGTCCTTGACTTAGCAGACTTTTGGCAAGTTTCCTAGCCTGTCCTGCATGTGAAGGGTCTGGTTTGGGTGAAGGAGGGAGGTATGCTGTTACTTTCCCTTTGCGGAGGTTGTGGCTGGCACTCAGAACTCTGCCACTTCTGGCTATGTGACATTAACTAGATGACTCAGTCTCCACATCTCTAGAATGGGAGTCATAATAGCATCTTCCTCATGCCATCGTTGGTGAGAGGTCCGAATGAGAACTTGTGGATGAATTGTTTTGCTCTGTGACTGTCACACAATAAATACCCAATTAATGATCACTTTTATTAGTTCTATTCTATTACACTTTTAAATCTGCTTCAGAAAGGCTCAGACTTAGTTCCCTTTTTCTTTATGCTTGGTTCTCCTTTCTCCCAAAAAGGCATTCAATGAATCTTGAGTCTGGAGCATGTAGATGATGATGGCAGTGATGATGATAATGATGATGATGATGATGTAAGGGTACCATTATAGGTAACACAGAATGACAGACAAGCCTATAGGGATTTTATGAGAGCTCTGAATAAGCGGGTGTATGGCAGGCAGATACTCACCCTTTCTCTCCTTCCAGTAACACCTTGAAGAAGATACAGTTACTATCCCCACTTTAGAAATGAGAAAACCGAGAATTAGAAATTTAGATAACTTAGTGTCACACAGCTAGACTAGGCAGAGCTGTCTAGCTGCTGAGCCCACACAATCGTGCAAAGAGGAGAACCCTGTTCTTCTATCTTCACCTGCTCTCCAGCCCTCACGCCAGGCCTTTGATTATTCTGGATGACTTGGAGCCAATGAGTCACCTCCTGGCATCTGGTTTCTCCAAGGGGGCTGTGAGACTGGGTTTAAAAGGAAATGAGAATGATACAGAGCATTTCTCAGGAGTCTTTTCAAAGCCAGTGGTCACTACTGATATAGGTGGATGCTAAGACACTACTTAGAACTAAAGGCCTCTGGAGTCGATTTTCCTCAGTTTCTCTAACTCAGATTTTTTGTTCTCCAGGTTTAGTAGGGTGTCATTGACCTCTTTCTTGGGTATTTGGATTCTTAAAATACTCAGGCAGAAGTTTTAGAAATAGGTGGCATGTTTTTGGAGATTTGAAATTTCTGTTATAGTGTGAAACCATTTCAGATCTGTTCAAACCCTGATGAGTCTATGGTATGAATACCAGCGAAACAGATTCTTCTGAAAGAAGTGTGCTTCTTCAACAGTAAAGAAAGTAATGTTTGTTAAGCTCCTGCTTTGGGCTGTCTGTAAAGAGTATCACAAAGTTTGCTCCATTGAATTTCTAAGATACCTCTGCATCACTGAAATGTATGTTTCTAGAAGGGCTAGCACTGTATGTTACTCATCTTTTAATCCATGCCTAGCATACTGTAGCACTCCATTAATTTTATGAACACTTGAATGAATGTGTCCTTTTTCACACATCAGAGTACTGACTAGGGACAATGTATCCTATGCTAGGGAGCATCTCTGCTAATTGATCAATAGCAAGCACAGATTCCTTACAGGCATTGGAGGCTCTGGAGTGTCTACATAGGAGGGATTTGGAGAAGACACTCTGGTTGGAAGGGAGGGCTTCAGGACAGGTCTAAAAACTCTCTTGGCATAAAATGCACTCAGCTTTATGTTTTTATTGCATTTATTTGGAGTGGCTTTGGAGGTGCTGATAAAGTTAATGCAGAGAGATGAGAAAGCGTTTCAACTTGCTTTTTGGTACCGTGATCATACGTAAGCTTCTGAAGAACTGCTCCCAGAGGCTAACAGGACCAACATGGAAATGTACTTAATCTGACTCCTTTAATCAACCCTACGTGAGTCAGCATCCAGTAGAAAAGATGAACCAGTAGTCAGCGGCAACATGATAGCAGACGAGCCCCAAAAGGAGTGGGCTGTCCCCTGCTCTTGGACTCAGTTGTAACAGGCACTTAAGCTTTCTTTGGTAAAGGAGTTAAAGGTTCTGGCTATGGCAGCAGAACAACTGACCATAGGCTGTTGACCCTTGCAGAAAAGGACTTTTGACCTAAAAGTTGAAAAGGCTATCCATGATGATAAGATGAGCTATAATCATTGAGTGCTAAGGACTTTGTAGATAATGTCTCATTTAGTCCTATCAAGTAGGCCCTGTTTTTAACTCTACAATGTGGGTAAGGAAGTCAAGGCTCGTACATGGTACACCACTTGCCCAGAGTCACACAGGTCATCCACGTGAAGCCAGGATTCAACCCTGGGATCCTGACCCTGTCTGGCTCTTGAACTGCTCTGTGTGACTGCTCACATCTGGGCCTAATAACACCACTACCTACCGGCGGTATCCTCTAATTGCAGGCCAACAGGAAGTTGTCAGGAGAAACTAAATGTTTAGCCGAGGACTGGGCTGTCAATCCTGACCTCCAAAGGGGTAATAATGTCTCAATAGCACGTTAGTGAGTTGTCGTGATGAGTATGATGTAACGTGTCTCTTCTGACCTTAGGATTCTACAAGCCATTTGCCAGAATGATTTAGGATTATTAACTTTTTGCTTAGGTTAAAAAAATTCAAAGTGCTCAAAGAGAAATAGATTTCCCTTTGCTTCCCAGCCCAAAATACAGATACAATTCAAAATCCTTCAAAATATCTAGAGATTGCTTTGTTTGGTATGATGAACACCAGTAAGTACCAAGATGTGCTCAAGGATTCTATCGCCAGTATTATAAGGTTTGAATTAACTGAAAAGCCTTTCCAACCTGCTAGACAGCACTATACCTCTTAAAACAAGAGAACACTCTAAAAGCATTACACCACCATTCAAGAAATTCCAAAAAATAGTCTCTGGCCCCAGCTGACTTCTGAATTTTTATTTTTGATGTTTTTGTTGCAATAAAAGCCTTCCTACGAGGTAGGTTGAACATGACGGTTGCCAGTTGACTGACTTGATCATTTATCTTTAATGTCTGAATGATAAGTGTCCCTGGCTTGGCAATGTAGTCCCTTGGCAGAGCTGACCAGGGCCCCAGGGAGCATTGTCGGCAGCAGCTATTACTAATTTAGTTGGCATCTTGCATTATATTTAAAGATCACCACTACTCAGCCAAGTGCTATGGGATTATAAACTGCTCAGGCCAAGGGGGGTCACTCACAGAGCCTCAGCCACAGTCAGAGCGCTCAGTCATATTGTGTTACAAAGATACAGTAAACAGCTCTAGCATTGGAAAGTAGGATGCAGCATAATTACATGCAATTAACTAAGGACTCCTTGGGCAGTAGCCCAACTTGAGACTTATCTGACAGGGCTGCAGGGCCGGAGAGACAGTGGGGAGAGACCTTATTTTAGCTGAGTTAGGGAAAATAATGTCAAAGGTTGTGGCTGATAGGAGTACATCATGTATAATGAGAAATGAAAAGCTTCTACTTCTGTCTTTTGAACTGACCATCTAACGGGAAAGGCCACGACAGTGAGAGGCCCACATATCGCAAAAAAAAAAAAAAAAATTATGAGGAAAGAATTATATAGGAATGAGAAAAAAATTATGTAGGCTCTTGGGAAATTAGGGTACCAGTTCTGTGCAAAGGTCAGTGAATGCTCACTGAATGTATTCCTCACTAGCAAACATTGCAGGAAAGAGTCCTGTGAGAAGTACTGGGAGAAACACAAGACACTAAGGGGTCATTCTATTCTTTTTTTTCTTTTTTTTTTGCGATATGTGAGCCTCTCACTGTCGTGGCCTTTCCTGTTGCCGGATGCGCAAGCTCAGCGGCCATGGCTCACGGGCCCAGCCGCTCCGCGGCATGTGGGATCCTCCCGGACCGGGGCACGAACCCGTATCCCTTCCATCGGCAGGCGGACGCCCAACCACTGCGCCACCAGGGAGGCCCTAAGGGGTCATTCTAAAAATCCAAGACGTAAATAACTTTGCTGCACTACATAGGTTTTACCTATTGTTCACTGGCATTTTATTTTATTTTTTTTAATTATTTTTTTTTTGGTGGTACGCGGGCCTCTCACTGCCGTGGCCTCTCCCATTGCAGAGCACAGGCTCCGGACACGCAGGCTCAGCGGCCATGGCTCACGGGCCCAGCCGCTCCGCGGCATGTGGGATCTTCCCGGACCGGGGCACGAACCCGTGTCCCCTGCATCGGCAGGCGGACTCTCAACCACTGTGCCACCAGGGAAGCCCTGGCATTTTATTTTTAATGGGCATATTCCGTCTTCATCTATAACTGGACTACTGGAATATTGTCTTTGCCTCAAACTCATCCCAGGCACAGAGTTTCATCTATCTTTTTACCTTAAAGGATGGGGTTTTCTCCTTGCCTAAGAATCTTCAGACCCTGGTATTTGGCTCTGGTCCTATATGTTTCTCCTCTTGCCGCTCAAGCTCTAAGCTGAAGTGAGACACTTTCTTTAATCACTAAAGAGAGCAGTAAACATCTACATTCTGTAAGTATGTATCTGGATCCTGCAAGGTCTTGCCCTCTGGCTCATTCTCTGCAGATGTAAAGGTGATGGATGAAATTATTTAGGTATTAAGGCTTTCATCTCCCTTCCTTCCTTCCCTTCCTCCTACCCTTTCCTCCCTCCCTTTCTTCCTTTCTTCCTTTCCTTTTTTTTTTTTTTTGAAGTAGGAAGAAACACTAATTGTCTTTTTTTAAAGTTTACATGTTATAGGTCAAATTTTGTTATGGCAACAGTCTCCCTGGGTATGATTTTCTAGCCTAGCAGAAGGACCACATTTTGAGGAAATGTTATTTGTGTTGGATATTGCTTGAAATCAGTTCTAAGACCAAGTTTCCGGCAGAACAAAAGAGGTGCCGTGTGGTAGGGGGCACCCTGGGCTGGGAGACATGAGGCAGGCCTGTACCTTACTCTCCTTGTGCGGAGAACCACTGTGCAAACCTGGGACAGTCAGTCCACCCTGGGCCTGAGCCTTCCTACCTGTGACACAAGAGCTTCAGATTTAAAGGAACTCTGTACTCTCTCCCATTCCTCAGAGCCTACCATTCTCTGTGTTGGTTGACAAAGATTTAACTGGACTTCAGAATTTTCAAGCTTCTCTTTTCTCTCTTTTTTTTTTTTGTGGTTCGCGGGCCTCTCACTGCTGTGGCCTCTCCCGTTGTGGAGCACAGGCTCCGGACGCGCAGGCTCAGCGGCCATGGCTCATGGCCCCAGCAGCTCTGCAGCATGTGGGATCTTCCCGGACTGGGGCACGAACCCCTGTCCCCTGCATCGGCAGGCGGACTCTCAGCCACTGTGCCAACCAGGGAAGCCCCAAGCTTATTTTTTCCTTCCTTCCCTCCCTCCTTCCTCCCTCACTCCCACCCTGCTTTCCTTTCTCCCTTCTTCAATCCCTTCCTCTATTTCTCCTCATCCCTCTCTCCTCCTTTTCTTCATTTTCCTCAAGCATTCGCCTTTACCTTTATTTTATTTCTCTGTTTCTTAGGGCCCATTATTTTCCAATAGGGAAATGGAGGATCAGAAGGGTTAAGTGATCTTCTTAAGGTTGCACAGTTAGTGGCTAAAACCCTGAATGCATCTTTAGGGTTGAGCCTCTGTGTCCCATAATTTCTCTCTTGCTTTGTCCTCATGATTCTTCTTGTAAGAAGTAATAAGAAGTCCTCCAAAACATAAGTACAGACCATCAGATTGTACTTTTATCTCAGAACACAGCAAGGAAGAGGCGAGAGAGGGATGGACCGTGAGAGCTGTACTGCGGCTCTTCACTCTGGGAGATGGGGAAGAATCAGGCTTGGGGAACCTAAGCAAGTGCTGGGGATGTTTGCTTCTTTAAGAAAGAGGGATGTAAGCGAGGCGAGGTGTTTAATAGCTGGAATTTAATTCGTGAAGGCAGTAGGAAAGAGTAACCATTGCGACTACCACCCAAACCACATTCCAGGCTTTGCTCCAAATGCTAGCTGGGTAGCGTGGAGCAAATGACTTCACAAACATCTTAGGGCCTGAGTTACTCATAAAATAATGGTTTGTTGACTATCAATATCAATAATAATAATGTAGAATCTGCCTCAAGGCAGGGAGACTGGATCCTTGAGGGCCTCTCTGGGCTCCATGTTCTAAGTTTTGATTTTATAACAGAAAAGTAAACTTGGACAGACATTGCCAAAACTGCTAAAAAGCCTGAGGCACTCTGTAACACAACGATGAACAAAATAATTGGTTGGAACCAGGTTTTCATCATTCTGAGCTGAAAAATGATAATATACCTTTGTACTTAAAAAGGTGATTTCTCCCCCTCTCCTTCTGGTTCTTTACAGCATTGCATGGTATTTAAAATTAGAAGTCAATTAAAATAATTTTTTTAAATAAACATTTTCCTGGCTCTCGCTTGCATCTACTAAGGCAGGCTTCCAGCAGCCTGCGAGGTCTCCCAGGCAGCTGCCTGTAAGAGTCCTGGTGTTTGCCCTTTCCCTGTTCCGTCACCCTGCAGCTGGGCAGCTGCCCACCTTCACTGTCTAGCGGTCACTGCTATCACTTAGATGGTATTGCTGTGTCAGGAGGTGCCCCAGCCCCCGGTTCCAATGCCACCCTGCCTTTGCTTTTAGACAAAGTGAGGCAGAATCCTTTGTGGTACTACATACCTCCAGAGGTTCCTATATGGGGCTGCTGGTTCTGGACAGCGAGACAGTACTCTGGATTTTTCCTTATTGTTTCTTGTTCCCAAATAGGAATCTAACTCTGTATGTTGGGAAAGAGGTAGGGAGGCTAAGTCAAATGAGAAACACCTCCATATACTCAGATCCAGGCTGAGGTTTTGTTCTTGGGTCAAGCATGCTGTGCTCCACAGATGACCAGCTTTCCTGGTCTCCTGGAATGGAGGAGTTTCCTAGACTGAGGACCCTCACTGCTAAGACCGGGGCAGTCCCCGGTGAACTGGGACAGTTGACCATCCTCACGGCTCCCTTAGCCTGCATCCCTTTCTGAGGGGTTCCTCAGAGGCCTGAGCACTTAACCATCTTTGAACCTCAGCAGTGTTTGTAGCTTAGACTCAAATTAGGATTGCTGCTTTCTATTTACACTAAATTTAGTATAGAATAAATAAATCTGAATTTCTTCATTTTTCCATATCCAAGGAGAACCACTGTACTTTGCACACCACGCAAAAGAGGCAGCCCTCCTCACCTGGGCATCAGTCAGAGTCATGGCAAAGTGCTAAGACCTCAGCAACTTCAGCAAATATTTACTAAGTGTCTAATAGGACCCTATGCAGACCTTGGCCTCTCTAGGGCAAACCTGAACTCTCTTCTTTCTAACAGAGTAGAAAGATTCTTCACCATTTCCACACCCTTTCCTTGAAAAAGCTCCCACCCCTAAAGGGGATTTTTGGTTCTTTTGTCATTATATCAAAAATTAACAATATTATTTTAAGTAATACCCCCTGGGAATTAGAACTAACCCGGCAGCTTACAGAGATCAATCAGTTTCTCAGTTTTTTCTTTTAAACCATGTGAAGGTAATTTAGCTCACTGCTTATTGCAATCTATTTAATTACAATGCATGCAGATGTAAAAGCAAGTGCTAACACAGGTTGCAATTAGAGCATCACGTCAAAAAGCTGTTGTGGGGCTTCCCTGGTGGCAGTGGTTGGGAAAAGGAAGCAAGAATATACAATCAAGAGAACACAGTCTCTTCAATAAATGGTGCTGAGAGGACAGGGCGGCAACATGCAAAAGAATGAACTTGGACCACTATCTTACATCATGCTCAAAAATTAACTCAAAATGAAATAAAGACTTGAATGTAAGATCTGAAACCATAAAACTCCTGGAAGAAAAAATAGTCAGTAAGCTCCTTGACATAAATCTTAGTGATAATCTTTTAAGTTTGACACCCAAAGCAAAGGCAACAATAGCAAAAATAAACAAGTGGGACTACATCAAACTAAAAACCTGCACAGTAAAAGAAACCATGAACAAAAATGAAAAGGCAACTGACTGAACGGGAGAAAATATTCACAAATCATTTATCTGATGACATGCTAATATCCAAAATATATAAAGAACTCATACAACTTAACAGCAAAAAACAAACAAACAAACGATACGATTAAAAAATAGGCAGAGCATCTGAATAGAGATTTTTCTGAAGAACATATACAGATAGTCAACAGGTACATGAAAGATGTTCAACATCATTAAGCATCAGGGAAGTGCAAGTCAAAAACACAATGAGGTATCACCTCACACCTGTTAGAATGGCTATTACCAAAAGGACAAAAAATAATACGTTTTGGGCTTCCCTGGTGGCGCAGTGGTTGAGGGTCCGCCTGCCGATGCAGGGGACGCGGGTTCGTGCCCCGGTCTGGGAGGATCCCACATGCCGCGGAGCGGCTGGGCCCGTGGGCCATGGCCGCTGGGCCTGCGCGTCCGGAGCCTGTGCTCCGCGACGGGAGAGGCCGCGACAGTGAGAGGCCCACGTACCGAAAAAAAAAAAAAAAAAAAAAGCTGTCGTGTGTCTGTGGTGGTAGAATTAGAGGATGGAGGAAACTTCAGAGGTCATTTAGCTCGTCCTATTGCAGGGCCTTCACGCCACATTTATATAATGCTTTGTGTACATCTCCTGTGATTGTTACATCACAGAAAGGTAGAAAGGATTGACACTAATATTTATTCTTTAGCCCCCAGCTATCAGACCTGATCTGGGAAGATGACAAAGACGATTTCACTGCATCTGCCCAACAGGAGGCACTTCACTCCTATTTGTAGGTAAGTTCCCAATGCTCAGAGAAATTAAATGACTTTTTCCAAGTCATCACAGATCATAGGTGGCATAGGGATGAGCTGAACTAGATAGGCTGGGTGTGGATGGCCACACTCTCACCACCCTGGAAAGCAGCTGCTCTTTTCTCATGGGGGGAGAACACGAGATTCAACAAGTAACTTGGCCAAGGCTCACTGACAGGATGTGAGATGTGGAAAGGGTATTGGAGGTTATGAAGCTCAACTTGCTCATTTTCTGAGTGATGCAATCGAGGTTTGGAGAAGCTGGGCTGAGCTTAAGGCATGCTGATTGAGGCTGGGAAGCCAGTATTCTCCCCTCTCCCTCCCCTTCCCCCTCCCTCCTCCCTCCCTCTTCCTCTCCCCACTTTTCCCCTCCCCCTCTCCCCCTCCGGCTCCTGCCCCATCAGTGGCTCCAGTGTTCCAGTTCAAACAGTCTCCCCTCTGCTCTCCTGGACAGCTCGCCTGTCAGAACTCACCTCTGTGTGATTAACTGTGCTGGGCAGACTGGTGCCTGGAGCTTCCTATCCCTCTAAGGAAGGCAGGGGAGTAAGTGATGCAGTTGTCTCTCTCTGTAAGAACTCTTCTGGTGCTTAGGAATTTGCCTCCACAATCTAGGAAAATGTGGCTATTCCCCAGACAGGGTGCAGAGCTGGGATGACTCTAAAAGCTGTGGCTACGCATACTCTAAGGAGGAACATCAGGCAGCATGAGCAGAGTTATAAGATGTTTTGCAAAACTGGATATAATTCCAATCTTGTGTGAGTGGAATTTTGTTTGTGAATAATGCTTTGTTTGCTGGTGATCCTCAAACTAGCTCACATGTGAATTCAGAGGGCCTGTAAAGACTCAAATGCCTGGGCCCTGAGCCCAGAGATTCTGATTCAGGCAGTCTGGGTGTGGCCCGAGAATTCTCATTTCTCACTGGGCTCTGGGTGATGCTCAGGCAGTAAGGCCTGAGGCCGGCCACACCCCATTAGTGCTGCTGCTTTCATGCACTTACCTAAAGCTAGCTGGGCCTCCACGTTCCAGCAGGCTCAGGACACAACAGATCCGAATATTTGAACGTGGCCGTGCTTTTTAAAGGTATTTAGTTTTCAGCAAAACATAATTTATAAAGAAAGAGCTAAGGATGTCTACCAGTTCGTCCATCTGTTGCTAATTTATTTTCCCTTGTAAACAAATGCAGATTCTACAATTTGTTATGATGCATAAATTTGGTTATATAATGGGTGAAATCCAGTCTTCTGAAATATGACAACTGTACAATACTGTAATACTTAAACAATAACATCATTATTCTACACAGTGGGTGATAGTGGTTTTTATCCCAACTCGAGTGTCTATAGCACTTCTGTTGTTTTTTTTAGTCTTCCGTGTCCTTCATAGCAGGTTCATTTGTAAACTTGCCTCCTTAGTAATGGCCCCAGTCTCTCTGATCTCCCTTTCCCTTAGTTCAAGGAAGACTAAAAGTCACAGGCAGAACTCTGTTTACATGGATTCGTTCCCCTTTTCAGTGGCCATTTGCTGATGAGAAGGTGTGAGATCCTGGCAGCATAACTAAGAAACATACCACCGTGAAAGAATGACTAATTGATCAAAGGAACCAAAGGCTGAAGTGAGGAAATCACCTTTTAAACTGCAACTTCTCCTTGACTTAATTTGCAGGAGCCCCGCCAAATATTTACAGCATAAAAACCATTGAGGGGAAGGAAGCAGTATGTTGTTTTCCCTACGCCTCCAGAGATAATTGTCCATGCTGATTTGTGATTTATTGCTTTCATTGAAAACTTAGAGAGGGGGAATGCATTCAGGTAAACAGAAAAAGGAGAATCCCAAACAAGTATTTTTTAATTACTGGAATAAAATGAAGCCGCATAAAAAGACCTCTTGACAGCCTGCATGATTAAATTTGATAAACAGTTTGGGAAATCTTAGGACATTTACTTGCAAAAGTTACCATAAAAGAGCAGGCTTCTTTGAGAACTGAAAAGATCTGATTTTCATGCAGAAAATGACATGGTGCTTTGACGTGGGAAAGTTGAGAAACTTGCAGAAAGTTGAGTAGGGCTGTGCTCTTGACTCTGTCCACTGCTCAGCCTCCTGTGCCTATGCCTACCCTCAACTCCTTTCTCCTGTTTTCTTGAATTATGTCACTCAGTTTCCAGTTGTGCTTTTCTCACTCCAAGAAGGAAAAAATCGGGAAATGATTGCTGCTGCTTTTGTAGTCTGCTATTTTGGGAGGTATTTGAGGCTGTCTTTGAAACTTATTTTATTTAAGTTGTTTTTCCATGCAAATGTTTGCTCTCTACCTAATTTTGGTCATTTCTTTGCAATGCCTTCTCAGAACAAAACCAAAAATAGGTGCCAGTGTCACTGTGTGGGTTTGTTACCCAAATGTCCTAATTGTACTTAATCCACTTCTCTCATATTAGAGAACTATAGCTGCTACTCCTGTTGAGAAAGATTATTTTCTCTGCTTCTGACAGATTCCTCCCTTACTGCCTTGATCCTAAGGCCTCTAATTATCGTTAAGTGTCCTGGCCTTATGATACCTGAACATAAATCGTTCTTTAACAACTAGGTTTTCTTTTGGCAATTCACTGTTTTGTCTTCTTCTTTCTTACTGACGGTTATATAAAAAGACTTTCAAATTTTAATGGCTATGACAAAATCCATTGAGCTAATGTATTACACTCCTTTTAACCATTCCTCAGTGATGAATATTTTAAAATTTTTCTTGTGTACCTGATGCTTTTCTACGTTCTGTTCTATTTAATCAGAAGACATTCCCAAGAGTGAGATTGTTAGATTGAAGGACATTATTATTTTTATAGCTCTTTTTTTTTTTTTTTTTTTTTATAATACACAATGTACTTATTTATTTATTTATGGCTGTGTTGGGTCTTCATTTCTGTGCATGGGCTTTCTCTAGTTGTGGCAAGTGGGGGTCACTCTTCATCGCGGTGCGCAGGCCTCTCACTATCGCGGCCTCTCGTTGCGGAGCACAGGCTCCAGACACGCAGGCTCAGTAATTGTGGCTCATGGGCCCAGTTGCTCCATGGCATGTGGGATTTTCCCAGACCAGGGCTCGAACCTGTGTTGTCTGCATTGGCAGGCAGATTCTCAACCACTGCGCCACCAGGGAAGCCCCTATTTTTATAGCTCTTGAAACAGTTTGTCAGATATATTCCACCATGTAACAACAGTTTCACAATGATGATGCTGGACTTTGGTGTTACTATTATTTAAATTTGTTTTGTGATCTTAGTAGATAGAAAATGGTGCCTATTATTTTTCCATTTTCATAACTAGTATCATAACACATTTTGTAATATATTTATTTGCCATTTGTATCTATCATTAAAAAAATGCCACTGTATATTGGTAAATATTAGTTCAGTGAATACTGAGTTTACTGGACACATTCCAGCCATGGGTAGGATGGGAGGGAGGGAGAGTGGAAGGAAGAGAGGAAGAAAAGGAAGGGACCCGGGGAAGAAGGGAGAGCTCGTGTTCTAACAATAGTCATTGGCAGTACTTGACCTTGCTCAAATATGGGCCCATCTTAAAAATCCTGTCCTGATTTAAAATTAGACTACTGTGGGGGACAGTCCATATATACAGGCTTTAGGAACTGAAGGCTTCTGTTTAACTATTCTTTGCTTCTTTGTTATGAATGTGTTTAGTGATACCATATGCTCCTCTCCCTTTGAGATGGGCATTTTGCCATGTGTATAACGCTTTGCGACTATTAATTACTCTGTATGAAATAAGTTATTATTACTGTGCTTTTCTTCTCTGATGATTCCAGTTCTCCAGGAGAAGTGGATTTTTGTTTTGTTTGTTTTTTAACAGGCTGCTTCTTATTTTGAGACTTAGGTGCAGTGACAGGACACACAGTCATGGTGAGCTTTCATGATAGCTTTCTGGGCTCTGAATAGTTTGGAGCAGACATTTGTCACTGGTGACATTCTTGGAAGACTTGAACCTGCTACATGGCTTCTGCTCTGCTTGGGGACACTCAGTATCTCCAGTGTGTTTTTTATGGCTAATGCCTGTGAGGACCCATAGACTTAGAGTTGGACAGTCTAGTTCTCTGCCTTTAGGTAGGGCAGCCAGCAGGTAGGTTTGTTCAATCATTTGTTCAATCATTCATTTGTTCATGCATGAATCCAACCCATGTTTATTGAAAAACTGCAATTCCAGGTACCTTCTAAGAATTCTGATTCAAGATTGTTTAGGGAAGGAAAAGCGGCTATGCTTTCATGGGTCTCCTGCTGCTAATTCTCGAATGTCTGTCAAATATTCTTTCAAAAAGTGGCAAACTCTTTCTAACAAGCTAACTTTGGCTAATACAACATGCTACCTCACCCCACTGCTTCAGCACACAGGGCTGATAAAATCCTTGAACAAAGAAAGGAGTTGGAGAAATATATAGGATGTCAAGATCTGAACATGTGGAAAATGGTAGCCTCATCAGAAATAGGATCAGAGTAGGGACGGGCAAGAAATTAATATTGGGCAAATACCAGGTGCTCTACATTGTTGTGAGAATTATAGAGGATGACAAATATAAAGCACCTGGTGGTCTGATTGCGTTTTCTGAGGGTCTGTGACTCTCAGGTTGATTGAATTGTTGGAGAGCAAGAGAGGTTGAGAGCGCAGGCAGAAGCTGTTGGAGTGTTCCGAGTGATGATGGCAGCTTAAATCACATGGTGGAGGTGGAGAGAGGTGGACAGAGTCCAGATATATTCCAGACATTTAAATGACTGCAGTTGCTGGATGATTGGTTGTGGAGGATGAGGGCAAGGAAAGACTGAAGCGGGACTTCTAGGTCCTGCCTTAGGCAAGTGGGTGTTGCCATTTAGGATCATTTGTGATCAGGAAGGACAGGAATGGGGTATGCTGGGTGCAGAAAAGTTTGGGCCTATATGTATTATGGGGAAAGGGGAAATTCCTGGACCATGACTTTGAGAAATCTGATCTATAGGTTTCTCCTGACAAGTAGGAAGAAATATGTTGGTTACTTATATGTGTGTCATCTTCCACAAAGCTGTCCTGATTGAATACCTGGGTTAGGTTCTCAAAGATTTCCATCTCCTTTAGCAAGATGTGATTCCATTCAGGCATGGAAGAAAGTCATGACAAAGAGAAAGAGGTATATTATAAATGTTTCTCATCCCTGAAATTTTCTCTTCAATTGTAGTGATAAGAATCACAGTGGACGTTCACATAGCTATCACGATGTGCCAGTCACTGTTTGAAGAACTTTGCAAATATTTCCTCATTTAATCCTCTCTGTAACCATGTTAAGTAGGTTCTCTTACTCCTTCTATTTTACAAATAGGGAAACCGAGGTACTAGGAGGCTAAATATCTGTCGTATTTTTATATGTCACATATAAAAATATATAAAGATGGTAAAAGTAAAAGTTAAGATTTGAACCCTGAAAGTCTGCTTTCAGAATAGATGCTTTCTATCACTAGATTACACAGAATAGAAGAAAATACCATAAGAATTAGGATCGTTTTCTCATGTTGAATGTTTAGCTTTAATAAAAGCATGCTGAATTTCTTGGCTTTTAAGCACAAGTTAATCTGTTTCTCTAGGGTCTGATATTGATAGATGCTGTTATGCATATTCCCCGGAGGGAGAAATATAGGAAACAAATTAGGAAGATATCCTATTTTTTTTGTGGTGTGTTTTTTGTATGTCTGGGTGGCTGTGTATATCCATATGACAAACACAAACACACATGTTCACTCACATAGGCATCTAAAACTATGGAATCTGGGTATCGTAAGGGAGCTCAGAGATCATCTTTTTTCAGGAAACAGCTTCAGAGGGTTAGGTGACTCCACACAACCTGTTGGTAGCAGAAGCAGCACTGGAACTGAATTTCTCAATTCCTAAACCACCTGTATTTTTCTCTTTCTCTTATATATGCTATGTCACCTCCATCTGCCTCCAAAGATGCTCCTTTTATGAGAATTCTGTGTGAGAAGTTTGGAGAAAAAGTAATAACTGTAGACAGTCATTCACTTAAAGGAAATCACAGATCCTCCAGAGTTAGCAATTCAGGTTGCAGAGAGATTTGGAGAAACCCTAACTTATGTCCTGAGATTAGTCATCCTCCTAAAGATCTTCAGTTAATTATTTCTGCCACTACCTCTAGGTGGCACTGTTTCCCCTTTAACACTATTGTGAGCAAGCACCATACTTTCCTCGTAATACCCCATAGCACAGTGGAGTTAAGACTGAAGACTGTACTTAAATTTTCAAAGATAGAAGAATAACTAAAAGTGTCTGCAACTCACAGAGCCAATCTACCCTGGTTCTTTTCCAGTTGCTGCAGCTGGACAGAGGGCTCCAGAACCTGGGAGCTGCTAAATTAGAGAAATCGAGGTGGTAAAATGTGTCCCTCTAGGGAGTATATGGGCAGATAGGTTTAGGTTGAAGGGATCCAGAGGAATCGTATTCAAAGTGCGGGGCACATGGGGAACTAAAAACCAGTATAGCAAATTCATTTCAAGCCCTAAACATGAAAGTTAAAAAGGGCAAGAAGAAGATAGGAGGCTAAGTGGAAGCTTCCTGCAAGAGAGACAAGAAATAGCTGGGACCCAAAGGGTATGGCTGTTAAGATGAGGAAGAAGGGAAAGCCTTGGGGATGGAGAAGAAAGCTGGGATTTGGTGAGAATCTGGCTATGCAGAGTAAATGCATGTGGATGTGGATGTGAAGAAATAAGCTTGGCTTCTAGTTTTGAGTCTTTGTGTAAATAGAGAGGAGGAGATAACAGATAAGTAGAGACACATGCCCCTTGGCAGTGGGAGATTTTTTGGGAAAAATCCCCCAGGAAGAGTTGTTAATGGTGCATCCTGGAATCAGGAGAACTGAGGGGGCCTGGTCCAGGAGAATGTATTGACTATTGATGTGATTTTTAGTAAGAAGGAGAGGATAAGTATGAATAAGGATAAACAGTACTTAAATTTTATCACTGCAAATTTAAAGCCTGTCCTCTACTCTCCAACATTACCTGTAAAGTGATACACAGTTATATCTTCAAGCTGTGCTTCTCGGGACCTGTTTACACATAACACAAAGAAAATACAGGTATGAATTCAGCTTCTTGTTTCTATTTTTCTTTCAGGAAATTATTCTTTTTACCAAAAGAGACTTTTGGTAAACATCCCTCACTGGAGGATGCTTGCCTATCTATGCTCACACAGAGGACTCAGAGGAGAGAGGCAGGGAGCTGCAGCATCCCCGGCACGGCTGGCACCTTGACAGTGTTGAGTAAACAAAGCCTCCAGCAGAAATCAGTCACTCTTCTATATGCTGGGCAAATATAAGCAAAGACCACGATTTAGTTACAAAGGCTTTGAAACAGTAAGGAATTACCCTGGAGAAATTGAACTTTTCAGAAAATATGCAGATAGAACAGCACAGGAACTGTTTCCTTAGGTTGAGCGCAGGCCTGGCAGCAGTTCCACAGGGAGGAGGGGCTGAGTACTGTAACTAGAATTACAGGTGTATTTTTTCATACATATATATTATGGAAAATTTCAATCATCTATAAAAATAGACTAGTATACCCATAATTCAACTTCAACAATGATCAGCTCATGGCCAATTTTGCTTCAACTGTATCCTTCTTGCTCCCATATTATTTTTGAAGCATAACCCAGACAGTGTATTAATTTATCTGTAAATATTTCAATACACATACATAATCAGCATTCAAACTTCTAAGTATCTCATAATTGTTATAATTTTTTGTTTAAGCCAGGATCTAAATAAGGTGTACTCATTGTGATTGGCTTATGTATCTTTTGGTCTTTTAAATTCTATAGGACCCCTTCACTCCCTTTTTTTGTTTATTCCTTACAATGAATTTGTGGGAGACAACTATATTATTATATATAAGTTGTTTGGATGTAAAACTCTGTGTGGCAGAGACTGGCTAGACATTCACCAATCCTGCTTCCTTTTCCTTCTAAGCACACAGCTAAACCAGTGTTCCCACCCTATTTTTGCAGTCAGATGTGAGCAGATGACTGAGTTTTGGCTAAGGGAATGTGAGTGGAAGGGATGGGAGCCACTAATTCTTGGCCTATAAAGACTTGCCATGTGCCCTCTCCCTGCTCTTTCCTCTTCCCTAGTGAAAAGGAAGCCATGCATTAAAGATGGTGGAGCCACGGAATAAAAAGAGCCTGCGTTGCTGAATCGGCACTTGGAGGATAGTTCCTGGCTGCCTGGGAGCACCTTCTATTTTGTTACTGAGATTTGGGGTTTGTTTGTATCATCAGCTAGCAACTCCTTGATAAATGAAATTTTATATGAATCTCATTTTAAAGTGATTCTCAACCCTGGCTGCATGTTACAAACACCATAGAAACTTTCAAAAAAGGCTGAACCTGGCCCAGGACAATTAAATCTGAATCACTGGGAGGATTTTGGGGCATTTAAACAGGGAATTTAAACAGAGCACAACATGTAATTCTAATGTTTCTGGGGTTGAGAACTACTGTTATTTGTTGTGAGTTCAATAATTTTTAGGGATACCTTTTCTCATATTTCTAAATTACTGAGCTGAAAAACCCCTCTAGATATTGTTTCCTTTGTCATGTACAGATAGCAGGCAGGATAAACATCCTCTGGTTATTAAGATTCTGGTGTGTAGTGTGGTATTCAGGTATACAACCTCTCACCCCCCAGTTGCCTTTATAGAACACCATTTTAATGGGACTGATTTCTTTCCAGACCATACTGGTACACACAGTCTTAAAATCTCTCCACTGCAGTCCTCTACTTACATGTACATTTCTGCAAGGAGAAAAAGGAACCTTCTTGGGAAGACAAGCTCTGTGTCCTATTATTGTGTCCCATTGACTGGAAGAGTGGCAGTCACATAGTGGGCTTTTATTAAATATTATTGATGAAGAAATGAGTGAATGAATTTATCACAAGGAGATTATGGAAACACCTGTACAGAGTAGTTCTTCCAGAGAGGAGAAATAGGAGTGAAGAGAAAGGAGGAAACAGTTGACTCAAAGCACGCAAAGCAAGAAGGCTTCTGGCAAGTTAGGTTTGAAGTGGAAGAGGGTACAGGAGAGAAGAATGAGATCCACAACATCATTAGAAGCATGAATAAGCACATCATAAAATGTTAGACTTGGTAGGGATGCAAGTATCAATCCAGTCCAACAATGCTCAATCTACTACAATATTTAATACCTTCCTAATACTGAAATATTCTCCTATGAGATTGTGGTAATGTTAATGAATATGATTTTTAAATGTCATACAAAGTAATGTGTCAGTATTTGAAAGATCTGAAATAAGGCAGTGAACCAATATTTCCAAGTGACCAATGCATGCTTTTACAAAATCATGTATCAGGGCTTCCCTGGTGGCTCAGTGGTTGAGAGTCCGCCTGCCGATGCAGGAGACACAGGTTCGTGCCCCGGTCCAGGAAGATCCCACATGCCGCGGAGCGGCTAGGCCCGTGAGCCATGGCCGCTGAGCTTGCGAATCCGGAGCCTGTGCTCCGCAACGGGAGAGGCCACAACGGTGAGAGGCCCGCGTATGGGAAAAAAAAAAAAATATGGAGGTTCCACAAAAAACTAAAAATAGAACTACCCTACAACCCAGCAATCCCACTACTGGGCATATACCCTGAGAAAGCCATAATTCAAAAAGAGTCATGTGGGGTTCCCTGGTGGCACAGTTTTTGAGAGTCCGCCTGCCGATGCAGGGGACGCGGGTTCGTGACCCAGTCCATGAAGATCCCACATGCCGCGGAGCGCCTGGGTCCGTGAGCCATGGCCGCTGAGCCTGTGTGTTTGGAGCCTGTGCTCCGCAACGGGAGAGACCACAACAGTGAGAGGCCTGTGTACCGTGGGAAAAAAAAAAAAAAAAAAAAAAAAATCATGTACCAGTAAAAGATACATTCAAAGTGCAAGATGAGCCCATGGATGTAACAGAATACCAAAAGTTTACTGATATGCCTTTGGCTTTGTAAATGATCTAAGAAACTATAACTTATGAAGTCCAGTATCGAATCATGGATGACGAATGACAATTATCTGGAAAGGCTATTAAAATACCCCTCCTTTTTTTCCAACTATATTTTTGTGTGAGGTTGGATCTACTTCATATACTTCAACCTAAGCCACATTTCACAATTGATTGAATACAGGAGCGGACGTGAGAATCTAGTTGTCTCCTCTCAAGCCAGATATTGAATAGATTTGCAAAATTGTAAAACAATCCTATTCTTCTCATTTTTTGTTTTGAAAAACAGTTACTTTTCAAAAATATGTTTTGTAGGTTAACATGTAATGGGTTTACTGCTACTGATTTAAAACACTTTCCAGTTTTAATTCCTAATATATTAAATATTGATGGATGTAGTCTACCTAAACGAAAAATTTTTGGGCTCCTCAATAATTCTTAAGAGTGAAAAGGATCCTAAGACCAAAAAGGGCTGAGGACCGCTGCTCCAGCCCATCGCCTCTTTGTTCTCATGGGGAAACTGAAGCAAGAACTACATTAAAAGATGGGGCATTAAACATCACTAGAGTAAGTTGCCAAAATATAGACGATAAGTGCTTCTTTTGCAGAAGAAAGCGCTTTCAGACAGAAATCAAACACACAAACAGTTCTTTGGTAGAAGTGTTTCAGTTGAGTCTTTTTATGACCTGGCAGTGCAGTTGTCATCAGTGGAGATTCTAAGCTTGAATAATGTGTCACATGGTGCAACCTACCAGAAACAAGTGATTTACGTTATTATTCTAAATTTAAAAACGGTCACTGTGCATCTCAGTCCCTTGTCCTTTTAGAAAAGTACAAAAGAAAACAACAGCAACAAAGGAGGATTAATAGCCATAGAAAAATGGGCAGATGAGCAGATGATGGTAATTCGAGCTGGTGAGTTGTTACCCTGTAGCCAGAAGTCCGAGGTCTTTGTTGTCAGCCCAGGTGACTACAGAAACGAGACCTGCTGCAACCAAGTTCTGAGACAGATGTGATTGAGGAGCACAGGATGCTTTAAAACATGTTTCCTGCAGGCCACGTCCTTGTCAGAGACACAAGAAGGTTCAGCCAATCAAAAACTCTCAAGGACCAGTGGTGATAAGCTTCAAGTCATGCAGAATTGTTGGGCACTGCTGGGGAATAGAAGCAGAAGTGTTCTGGGGAGGTGGCAGAGAAGAGGGTGACTCTTCACCCAGAGTTACTAGCATTTTAAACAACAGAGATCAAGGTCTCAGAACATAGACCTGGGGAAGAGGAGCCCTGTGTTTTAGAGGCCCACAAGCTAGCCTGCTCTAGCCATGTAGCTCCCCGCATACAGGGCCAGAATCTGCAGGGCCAAGGGAACTTTCACACACTCAGCCCATGCTATTCACTTGTTGGCCACATTCTGGGTTCAAGGCTCCTAGAAGTCTCTGCACAAACAACCCCATCCTGTATCCAGGCTGAGCCTACCTTGAGGGTAGGCCAGGCACTAATGTGTGATCCTAAGTCTGAGGGGTGGCTAAAGGGTTGACTCTTTGAAGGGAGTGTGAATGGAGCTTGGACATGTGGTCTGTGGTGTCCATGCTTAAAGACATGAGGTTCCTGTGGTGCAGACAGAGTCAGGAGCCCTGGGTGACTGTCCTCATGTGACATTATTCCTACACCAAACTCTGAGGAATCTAAGAATGCTAAGTTTGAACCTGACCTTCTCTAGTTCATCACCTTGTTGTTGTCAGGGTTAAAAGACAGAACATATATATATATTTTAAATAGTGGGGCTCCATTTGTTCTCTTGTCTGTGGACCCATGGATATTAGGGGCAGGTTTGTCCAAAACTGTTTGTAGACCTGCTGGCTGACCTTTAGCACTGGAATATTACTGGTGAGCCATGGTCTCTGTCTTTAGTCATTTGTTATCTAGAAACTTAAACTCACATTGTGAGTTCTTAGCAAAATAAATGTGTTTGTGTCTAGGCATTATATCAAAGAGTTTTACAACTCACTAAAGTTATTATGGGGTCACTAAACCCCTCCCTGAGTGTGACTCAACTGGGACAGTGCCCATATTTTTAGCTGGTGGACACAGAGTGGTCATCCTTTTGGGAATATCCGGAGTGTTTGTCTGCGTTGGTGCTGGAATCTTCCCATACATTCGTCCAGAGATATGGCAGCCCCAGGGCAGGGCCACTGCCATATCTACAGCTTGTAGGGAAGCCAAGCCTGTTAATTCATGGACTATCAGACCCAGAGGAGTGATGCACGGAACCAGAGCTCCTCAATCATGACAACGTCTGGGTGCACACCATACATTGGAGAAATGCCTGTTGACTCACCATCTTCACAGCAGATGGCTCAATTCACAATCCAAACTGTGGCTACTGTGGGGAGTTAAAGATAGGACATTCAAAATCTTTGCAAGTCAGTCATAAATATAGTTGCCATCGTGGAGAGCTACCTCTGTGCCACTAAGCGCGTCATTGTCATTGTTTACTTATTTTAATTTAAATTCACATAACCTGACTCTGAGCCCACACTGACCTAAGCATTTTATTTTTTTAATTAATTAATTTATTTATTTATTTATTTTTTCCTTGCGTTATGCAGGCCTCTCACTGTTGTGGCCTCTCCCATTTGCGGAGCACAGGCTCCAGACGCACAGGCTCAGTGGCCATGGCTCACGGGCCCAGCCGCTCCGCGGCATGTGGGATCTTCCCGAAACGGGGCACGAACCCGCGTCTCCTGCATCGGCAGGCGGACTCTCAAGCACTGCGCCACCAGGGAAGCCCTGACCTAAGCATTTTAAAATATCAATTCATACAATCCTGATAACAACCTTATATGGTAAGCACGATGTTAACTTCGTTTTATAGTTGAGGAAACTGAGGCACAGAGAGGTTAGGTGAAGTGCCCAAGGTTGTAAATTAGTAGATGGTGGATTAGAGGCATGCCCTGGGGCAGCCTGCTTCCAGGGTCCAGTTCTAATATATTTAACTCTCTTAGGGCAGACATTATTACCATCCATTTCACAGAGACTATGATGCTAAGCCCTCTAGTTTCTCCAGCTTCCCTGGCTAAGTTTGCAGAGCTGGTGAAAGGTGTTGGAGCTTGAGCCCTGTCTACTAAATCAGCTGGACTGTGGAGCTCCCTCACCCCTTTTCTGATAGTTCTGGATCCACAGGACTTTGCTGCATATTGAAAGACTGACAGTAGTTGATATCTGATCACTATGTCATTTCCATTCTCTCTAATGACTGTAGGATAAAGGCCTACAGATGGTCTGGAGGAGGCCCTGTGATAGCTTTGCAAAGCGCTTGAGATCTGCGAGGAGGAAAGATGGGCACTGGGGGGAGATGATGGCCCTTGCTGCCTCATGACTTTGGAGACCGGTGTCTGAGTGCTCAGTTGACATATGGCTTGATGAGAAACAGGTCGTATGGAGTGGAATGCCTCATTGTACAGTGAAAGGGCCCAGGTTTTGGAGGGTGGCAGACCTGAGTTTGGGTTCTACCTTCATTGTTTACTTGATCTGCTTGGAGTCTCATTGTTTCCTCCTGAGTAGAATAAGGATGGTGATGCTGACCGTGTGGGTGGAGGTGAGGGCAGGGCATAGAGCAGGCAGCCCATATGCGTGCTGGTTTCCTTCCCCTTTCTTCATTCAGAGCCTCACATGAGCTCTGAAAGGACCTGTAGAAAGCTCCCCATACTGGGGATCTGGCTAGTGGGGAGGGTGTCACACCAGCATATTTGTCCCCTGGACTCCGGAAAGCGGAGACCTCCCTGGCCAGCAGTGTGGCCTGCTGAGCCCGCTGACGCAGTGGCTCGGGCAGAAGGCCCAGCTCTGCCTGGCCCTTTGCCTGGGCTGCTTGAGCCAAAATGCAGGAGTCGGGAGGCCTGGCTGGGGAGGTCCAGGGCCTGCTGCTGTTCTTTCTCTTCAGCCCAGAGTCTGCCTATCCGGACTCAGAGGGATGCATGGGACATTTGCAAAATGGGGGAACTGGTGCCACATTTCTCCTCATTCTATCTTGCCGGTTTTATTTTGTGGTGTGAGGTAAAGCCAACTGGGTAGTAAAGGCATTCCT
>NW_006777583.1:4262547-4320029 GCF_000442215.2 Lipotes vexillifer | reverse complement strand
CATTCCTGAGAAGCAATCAAAATTGGCAGTTTGCTCCTGGGTCGGGGCTGCACGGGGCCAGGGAGCTGTAACCCTACAGTTTTTGTCCTCTTGAGGGGAGAGTAAGGAGTCCAGGTCTAGAACTATTTCTAAAGCATTTCCTCCGCTCGCCCAGCCTGGCTTGGAGGGAAGAGAGGTAGCAGGAGCATATGTTCCATACTGATTTGCATGTGCACACTTTCCTGCATCCATTATCTCACCTCATTAGGGCTTGGAAGGGGAAGTGGAGCCGAGTGTGGCAGCAGCATGTGCTTTCCTGAGCCCTGTGGAGAATTGTCCCAAACGGTAAATGAAACAGTTGCGAGGGCCGGCCAGGAGCCCGCAGGTGGCTGGGCATCTCCCGGCCCAGGCCCAGCAGTGCCTGGCCGGCTGCGAGGGTCCAGCTGCGCTCGAGTCACGTGGCCTAGCGAGGGCACATCCTGGCCAGGCAGCTCTGTGACGGATGATCCTGCTGGAGCTGCAGAGGCTCCATGAGGCTCTGTGGATCCCCACACGTCTGCTATCTTGGTTTGGTGTTCCTTGAGCAGAAAAACAAATGGTTAAAATGAAGCAATGCCTTCCCTCCTTCACTGACAGCCACCTTTTAAAAGTGGAGGTGGACAGAGAACTAATGTTTAGTTCTTAATGGAAATGACAGTAGGAAAATCTCAAGGTCAGGGCTGATCAAGAAGTGGGAGGCATGGTGATGGGCGGAGGGGGAGCAACTTTCTTGTGTAGCTTTCATGCACACCTCAAATTTGTAACCAAATGAGCCTCAATATTCAGTTGTATTTCATGTGAGTGTATGAAAATTATACATATGTATGTATATAATATGTATGTATATGCATGCATATGTATGTATATATGTATGCATCTATACACATATTTGTATGTATGCATATGTATATATGTATGTATATATGTAAATATGTGTATATATGCATGCGTCTATGTATATATGTATGTATATGTATATATCACGTATGTGTATATGTGTGTATATACGTATATGTATGTATATGTGTATAGTATGTATATGTATATATGTATATGTATATAATCAACCAAATCATTAAAATACAGGTATGGAAGTGGCCCAGGCCCTCACTAGATCTCTGAATAGGCCTGCCTAAGTTTATCCTTAAATGTTTGTGTGATTGTCACCTTTCACCCTTTGATGCCTGTCACATGGTTTGTTTCTGAGACTTTCATCTCTCACTCCTTGAGTGGCGACCTGTTTGTAGACCTGACTCTCATTCATCAGCTGTGTGAACATGATCAAGTCATTTGACTCCCCTGGGTCTCAATTTCATCTTTTGAGTAGATGGTGCCGTATTGACTGACCTAGTTATGAGGTTGAGGCCATTGAAAACAAAATGACCCAACAGTACCTGCCCCCATACTTTTATGGTGATAAAATGCTATGTAAAAGTGGAGTGGTATCATTTGAGAATGAATAAAGCCATTTTCCCCCTTTGCCTGTGAAAAATTATCTATTGATCATGTCTTGAATATTTCCCTTAAAGTGGTCTGGACTAACTTAGGGCCTGCTATCAACAAAGCATCGCAAAACCAAAAGCTGGTCTTTGGAAATAAAAAGATCCCTTCATAAGCTTCCCCAAGGGATAGGAATTAAGCAAATTCAGGGTTTACTGGAGAGGGCTGTGAAACAGAGAGGTGTCTGGTGGTTGTTCTCACCTCCATCCAGAATGGGAAGTGGGTGATGGAGCATTTGCTGCCCTGCCTGGTGGTCTCGAGGAGAGAGGGGTCCAGGCTGGAGGAATGTCAGGAAGGTCATGGAGAATCTATGGCAAGAGGTAAGGTCCAGCCAGCCGTAGGGCCATGGCATGACCCGAGCACAGGGTGGGAGAACATCATTTCATTGATTCTGACCTACACTGAAGAGACACAAGAGCTGTCAGGACTGCTTTTCACCCCATATCCTTGGAGAAAGGTTTCTCATGGGTCTGTGTTTTATCATCTCTAAATTAAATGGTTCACAGTGCCATTTGCTTGAAGACAAATTGAAAAGAAATCATTAGGCCCAGAACACACAGTACAGAAAAGTGGGGTGGATTAGAAAGTAAAATCAGGCATCAGGATGACAACAGTTTACCCTCATGGAAAGGAATATTCTGCCAACTGTTCCCATATACTTTTCTTTCGAACATCCCCTCATTACCATTTTAAGATATGTGCTTATTCAACTGCTCTCCAATTCTGCAGTTTGGCAAAGTTAAGTTGGTAGTATTAGCCCTTATGTCGTAGCTCAGGTGTGAGGCCTGCTGGGTCCTTGGCAACTCAGGGTGTGAGGGTGTGTGGAGGAGGAGTAGGGGGAGGGTGGACCCAGTCACAGGGTCCGGAAGCCTTTAGCCCTAGATACACAATGAGGAATGGGCCTAGCAGAGGGAGATGCAGGGGATGCAGGGATGGTTGCAAACCAAGGGATGAGGCAGGCTGTGGTTGCTTTTCCCAGGCAACAGGAGCAACCTGGCTTCAGCTTAGAGGGTGGCATCTCATCTTACAAGAAGGTTCCGGAAGACAGTAATAGAGGCCAGGTATCCAGACCCAGCCAAATGGACTGTGTCCTGGTTTGGGCTTGGGCATTACACAGGGCAGCAGGCTGTGCAAAGGAGGAACAGTCCCTGTGGCCTGTCGGGATCCAAGGGCTAACAGAGCTGGCTTAGGGGCCACATGAAAGCCCAGGCTTGGCCCTGTTTGCCTGGGCTAGGGGTCTACTTGGCAGGCCAAACAAAAGCCCAGCTGTCTTGATGGGGCTTCTAGTCACAGTTCAAACCCCTCTTGGCTGACACCAACTATCTGGTGATTGGATCAGGGACTGAGGCTGCCTGAATCTGAAGGATGGATTCTGCAAGAGATGCCGCTAAAGGACTTAGAGAAGATAGAGGCTGAGTTTTGGGGATAACGTGGCTCCCTTAAATATCGTTTGCAGGTGCTCAGTTTGGTACAACTCTGTTATAAAACAGAGAAAGTTTTCCTCTTTGGAATGACCATCTTTTACTCTTTTCACACTGTCTTAGATGAAGAGGAAAATCTGGTTCGCAGGGTACCTCACCCTTTCTCCCCACCCCTCCCATGATCATTTTCATGGGTTTGCTGGGCAGGTGGCTAGAGTTGAAAACAGTCCGTCAGCATGACATATAGCACAAGTAATGGGTTCAAACAGTACTTTTGGCCTTGGCCTCATTAACCTCAGGCTTTCAGCAGTTGAGCCAAAGTCTCCACTTGTTAGGGGTAGTTGTGACAACTGCTGTAGCTCTGAAGAGGCAGAGGCAGTGTGCATGGCTCTGTTATAACTGGGGAGGGGAGGGCTCAGGAAGGGGGCTGAGCTCAGGGACAGGCTGAGCTACCCATCAGTGTTGTGTAAATAGCAGGACTGGGAGGTAACACGGAATCTGAAGTAACAAGAACTTTACCCTTGCATTTCTGAGGGGAGAAGTCAGTCAGTTTGAAAATGTTTTTGGGTTCTGAGCAACGTTCTATCTTGAGAGTGACAAATGTACCTGGCTCGACTGAATACAATCGACATTTTTCTAAAGTCCTGTGATTCTTTGGCCAGTAATACCTGTGCGTAGGACCCGCACGAGCAACTCAACAGTGTGTGCGTCCTGTGAAACTCTCCAAAAGTGCTTAAAGTGACCTATAAATAATAAATAATGGTCAGCATAATGAAGATAGTAAGCACTGAGGTGTGTTTGCTGGACCTAAACTAATATATTATCCTGCTGAGGATGAAGCTTCCCGTTGGTTTGCTAAATTATTCTTTTTGTTATGTTTAAGGTGCAGTGTTTAGTGATTTACTCCTCTTTGTAATCAGGCTGGGTGATTAGAGAAATCTTGCAGTGACTCTGTTCTTCCCCTTTAATAACATGCTCACAGGGAGTCTAAAGGTGACGTGCTGCTTACTGCGAGAGGAACATTTGGAGTTGGGTCAGAACATTTGTGCAAAGTGAAAAGAAATGTAAATCTTCTCCAGAGGTTACCATCAATAGTGTCTGTCTAAAATGTGCAGCAAAATTCCAATGGCTGGTCTATCTGCCTTGAAACATGTTTGGGAAAATAGCTCTTCCAAATGCAGCTACCTAAAATTAGGTCAGACGTCTCAAATTTCTGAAGTCTTGCTCTAATATAAGCTTTTAGAGGGCCAAATATGATGCTAGAGTGATGTTATCATCTTGGCCTCACCTACGGAGATCTCATTTTCAGAAGGCATGTCTATTTTTTGTCTCTGCTGCTACAGATCACCTACAGCGTTTCCTTCAAAGTTGGACTTACACATGGAGGCTGTCTTTTGCATGGCAAAAGACATCCCGAATGAAGTCAAGGTGCTGATTGAAATTTTCAGTAACTTCCTATATCTGCTTCCTTTTTCCGTGTATGATATATCATGGAAGAGTCTCGACCTACAAGGTCCTTGGCATAGATCAGCTTTTGGGAAGCCTGTTTTCTTAGTGATTATATTTAACAACTTTGATAGCCTAGTAATTTTAGTCTTAAAGATGCACTTTTGTATTATCTGGGTAGTTTGCTCCTAGGATTAGAAAAGAGGGCACTTTATTGGGCATCAAGGGACATACCTGAATTAGTGGACCTGAGAGTTCTTGTGAAGTTTTAATGGGAATCGGCAGCATGTTTGTTCATGAGAAAGATGGGAAATACAGTATGGTGAATCAAAACCACGTGGTAGTTTTCATTTTAATGTTCCCAGAGACATAGCTCCAATATTTTTTCATTTATGCTCTTCCCAGATCTTACTTTCCCTCGGTATAACTCCAGCATTTTGGGAAAAGTCACTTATGTTAAAGGTGACATTGCTTCCTCTTTTGGAACATGCATTTGGCAAGGAATTCATTAGCCAGACAGGTGTTTATGTCACTGTCAAATTGCAATTGCTATTTTTTTGTTCGTTTCTGCCTATGGGAATAACACAGCTATTAGTTGTTAATAAGAAGCAAATAACTTTCTACGACCTTTTCTAAGTTTAGGCGCCTGAAAGAAACAGCAGCCATTATTTGAAAGGTTGCTTACTATTATTGTTTTCTCTCTATAAATTTAAAATGACATGCGCCTGGAGGTAACCTGGGATACGTATGCTTGGAGACTAGTTGAAAGAGCATAAAATCAAGAGTATAAAATCAATGCAGGAGGCAGCTGGGAGCCTCTCATGAGAAGTAAAAATATCAAATAACACATGAAAGACTTGATTGTTGTTGTATAATTATATATAGAGGATGGGAAAGGAAAAAAGGGTAAGGAGACTACATTAGCAAGAATGGAGAAGTTTACACTGGAAAAATTTATGCACAAGTAAACATGACATGGATGGAGGCTGAAACAAAGGGAAATAGAGGAACACATTTAAGTGCTATCATTCAGCAGAACTTGGCATTGGTTAGGCTAGTTCTGCAGGCAAAATAATCAAGATCATCTCCAAGGTTAAGACATTAGGGAACAAACTGGAAATGCCAGCTATTAGAGGTAAGATCAGAAGATGGATAATAAGGGAACAAGCTGTTACTAATTTTAAATGGTAGTAAAACATTGGAAGGGAAAATCCAGAAAGTTAGAGCTGAAGGAAGCTTAGTAATCATTCAGAATGCTCATCCCAGAGAGGAGACTGGAGAACAGCCAAGGTCAATGAGTTGGCCAGTTAGTGAGACACCTGGGACTACGACCCACGCTTCTTAGTTTGTGTTTTATACCAAAGTGCTTTGTCAATGCCTCATGGAAAAATAGATGAGAGACAAGGATATACTAATTTTGGGGGCACCCATGTTACAGGCCAAAATAGAAGCCAGGATTGCATGTATAAGCTGGACACCAGTGGTTTGAGTATGAAGCAGCGTCCAGGAATAGATGCTTTAGAACCAAGTGTGTAAGATGGAATATGTGATGGAAAGGACATTTGAAAGGACAATAAACCAAAACTCCAATAGTGAGGCTGTGCAACTGCAGTTCTTAGATGTTTGGGAGTTCCTGGGGACCTTAAGTGTGAGGTGGAGCTCAGGATTTGGGCCAGGGGTGCAGGTTTGGGGGCTAATACTGAGGGTGCTCCATGTAGCTGTAACATATCTAAGAATTTTAAAATGGTCCCATGAGGCCTCTCCCACCCCCGACCCACCAAGTCTGGCCAATATGTTACAGTGTTAGGTCAGATGTATCTGTTGCCTTGGTTACTCCGACTGGAGATTTAGAAATCAGCCTGGTGAACTTGAGGAGTCTCACTGAACCATCAGGTAATACTAGAGAAGACTCTGGGGCCTTAGTTAATTCCTTGTGCTGGTCAGAAGCCAAGCCTTGTTACTTTGAAAGTTGGAGGACTTCTCAGGGGGAAGTGGGGATGCTAACTATAGTTAATAGACAGTGACTCCAAGGGTTGACCTTGACTCTTCAGGGACGACGTTGGGCAGTCGGTGTCTACAGAGTTGCAGAGCGTCTCCTAGGGCCTCACATAAAACTTTCCCTGTGAGCTGTTGCTGAGGGGAGCTTCCAGCTCTGCTTAGCAGTTCTCAACCAGTTTCTCTAGGCTGGGCCCCCATGCTTTATCTGAGACTGGCTTATAAGTGCACAGCTCAGTTATGTGTAGGAGGCTCAGGGAGCACATTAGGGTTGGTTTCAGAGGGCTAACTAATGAAATGATTTCAATGATAGTATAGCCCAGTGGTTAAGAGCATTCAGACTTGACCCTGACACCTTAGTTCTATGATCTTGGGCAAGCTGTTGTACCTCGCTGAACTGCAATTTCATCATCTGTAAAATGGGCATAATAAAAATACCTGTAAAATTGGGTTTTAAGGTTGATTAAATGAGATACTGTATATGAGGTGCTTAACCTTGTGCCTAGCTTATGGGAGGCATTCCTTCAATGTCAGGTGTTATTATTGTGACTCCTGATGAGTGAAGGGTCTGGACTGTAGTTTGAAGACTGCTTTGGAAGTCTCAGCCCTGGAGTGCTCTGCATCTTCAACCAGCAAGCAATCTGGTCTCTCAGGATATAGTAGGAAAAACTTCCCTGGGCCTAAAGGAAACCCACTGACTGACTCAAGTACCCATGAATTTCAGAAGGAAGAAAGAACATGGAAGTAAGAGGTGAGCTTAGCACAACCTCCCCTCACCCCCAGAAGAATGGGGTCTGTGTGTTTTGCAAGGATCTGAACCCTGGAGTTAACTGGTCCCCAATATTAAATCACCATGAGCTTCAAGGGTGGGGATTTCTGGGTCTGAGTACCAATAGGAACAAAAGTATTTGGATGTTTGGGAGAGGTTTAGGAAATGGCCCAGCTTCAATGGCACAGAGGCAAGAGACAGAGTCCACATGAAGTGCTTGTGGCAGTGGAAATAGTGGGCTTCAGAAATGGCTAGGAAGTAGACGGCTTCACTTAATTGGGGAAACCCAAGGCCAAGGTCCTGACATTCTAAGAGATGACTAGAAGTGAATTCCTCCTACGTTTGGCTACAGTCTCCAGAGACTCAGACCACTGGGACAATGACGGGTGGTGCCAGGCCTTGTTGGTGAGGCAGGTGTGCCAGCATCAGGGAGCCCTGCAGGGTCCAGGGGGCCCTGAACAAACAGAGAGCTCCTGTTGGCCATGGAGGTGTGAAGAGTTAACAGCAGTGACCAGTAACGGTGCCTCTTCTATTTGCCTGATGCTTTGCAGAGAGCTTCATGTTGAGGCATAAAATATCTGATCATTTTGCTAACGGGCATGAGTTTCTTTTACAAAAGGAATTGTATGTATGTATTAAATGCTTTGTCAAGTGTTTGGGGACAGAAGACAAGGCCCCAAGGGAATGCATTTTAAAGAGACAGAGAACTGTACTATTTTACATCAATGGACATAAATTAGGGGACGGTAGGGGAGAAGAAATATGAGCTGGGACTGAGGGGGCAGGACAGAAATAGGGCTTCGAACCACATCTTGGGCACCAAATGCCTGTCTTGCTAAATAGGGCCCGGGAGACACTGGAAACGTATCACATATTTAATTTTAAGTTGTTTTTCTTGGTGTGTTGTAATCCCCCTCCTTTTTCTCAACTTTCCATAACGTCTGCAACTTACCCAACAGCCCTGGTGAGCGTGTGCGAGCTGTGTGCAAGACAAAGGAAATGACCTGGATCTGCTGGCTGGGTTGATGTGGAGAGGAACCCACAGCTGGGGATCGCCCCTCAGCCGCTCTGTGCCCCTGTGGGTGCCAGTTAGGAGAAGTCCCGGTTCCTTAGAGATTTCATTTGTTCACCAATTTAACATGGAGAAAGAGACCTTTTAAACACTAGAATAAAAAGAATTTCTTTGATAGAATTCTATACCGTGGCCAGCTTTCTCAGGGACCTCATCAGACAGAAACTCAGGTGAGGGAGACATTGAGAACTCACTGTCCATCGTCAGGACAAGCTGACGGATTCTGTCACTGCTTTGAGAGGGGTTCTGTTCTGGTGACTGTTCTGCAGTGAATCATCGTGTCTGGAGGGATCTTACAACCGCATCAGCATTTTCCTCCCAGAGATCACAGTTACCCTCCTTCTGTTATCATGTATATAGTCCAGAAGCAAATTATTTTACATCTCAGAGTTCTCAGAGATTGTAATACAAAGTCACACCACGTTCAATATAACAGTTTCAGATCTTTCTAGTTTATGTATTTTCTTGCGGGGGATGGGGGAGGTTGGCATTCCACACCAGTTACTTCTTTATATCTTCCAGCACATTTTGGACAACCTCCTTGGGTTTTAAGAGTCGCTGCCAAATGTCAGCCTTTCCAAATCTCTGGGTAAAGCTAGGCCTCCCCTTCCTCTCCTTCACAGTCCATTCATGATCCAATCCAGTTCTCCACTTAAATGACATCTCTAGTGATTTGTAAGCTCTGCTACTATGAAAAATAGTGAGAAATTCCATATTAGCTCATGCATCCTTACAGATATTTTTCCTAGTAAAAAAAAAGCTTTTCATTCTAGCATACAAGCTAAAATGCCTTAAAAGTGTAAACTATATGTAGTTTTAATATTATAACATGCTTTTTTTATCTTCCTTTCATTTCCAGCTATAATGTGTTTCTCTTTGATTGGCTATCTGCTCTTCTATGTTTTAAACATCAAATTCCTCATACAAAGCTTAAAAAGCAATGTGCTGACAAATTATTGGCTTCTTTTTTCTTTTGACCCCTTGGTTCTAATTTTCTTTCCATTAGATTCCTATCCAACAATCATCAGCAGCATCAGGATATTTGGCCTTTAATATGAATGATCTTTGAACACAAGAGACCTTCAGAGTAACTCCCACTGATAAATTTGCTTCTGAAAAAATATTCTAAAATTTGTTAAAAAAAATTTTTTTTAAAAACATCTTTATTGGAGTATAATTGCTTTACAATGGTGTGTTAGTTTC
Organism: Lipotes vexillifer; assembly: GCF_000442215.2. Classification (NCBI taxonomy): domain Eukaryota; kingdom Metazoa; phylum Chordata; class Mammalia; order Artiodactyla; family Lipotidae; genus Lipotes; species Lipotes vexillifer. The sequence goes on along the minus strand of NW_006777583.1, from coordinate 4,310,605 downwards.
TGCTTTATAACAAAGTGAAGCAGTTATACATATACATATATCCCCATAGCCCCTCCCTCTTGCGTCTCCCTCCCTCCCACCCGCCCTATCCCACCCCTCTAGGTGGTCAGAAAGCACCGAGCTGATCTCCCTGTGCTATGCGGCTGCTTCTCTCTAGCTATTGGTTTTACATTTGGTAGTGTATATATGTCCATGCCTAAAATTTTTAAAAATTTGTTTTTAAGTAATATGTTCACAGCATTTTGAAAAAGACATCAAAATCCTTATTAATGTACAGTATTGATTGTTTTCTAGAGTTAAGACTAACAACATGTTTCAATAAGTAGAATATGAAGGAGGACAATACAGAAGTCACTGTTATTTCTGAGGACAAGATGGCTATCATTTATTTTTAAAATAAAAACATCTCCTAGCATATTCTTTCACAAAAACAAATGTTAGATTTTCTTAAACCCATAGTTTGTGGGCCCTGGTGGACACGTCCCCTTGGCCGCAGCTCTTTAGTGGGTGGGATGGGCAAGGCCAGGGAAGGGCCAGAGCAGCGTTCTCTGAGCGACACCCAGGGCAAGTGTCCACTTGTGCAGAGTTCAAGGGCTGTCCCGTGTCAGAGGTGGAGGCTGGGCAGTGACACCCGAGAGATCCAGTAAGATACGAGGATGCAGCTATATCAACTCTACAGTGGCTAGATTTTAACCAATGAGGATCCCTGGTCCTGATGGATCTTGAGTTTCCTTTCACTGTGAAACAAACAAACAAAAAAGGTAATTAACTGTAACCAATAATAATATGGGGTCACACTTTCATGTTCTGGAATGACTCCCAAGAGGGTCCTCAAAGAGAAGAGCTGTTGTAAACACATTTTAGTTATCTATTTTTGTAAAGTATTGCATGATCCCAGTACAAAACTCAAAAGTTACAAAAAATATTCAGTGAAAAATGTCTTTCTTATAATCTTAGCCCAGCCATCCAGTTATTTCCAAAGGCAGCCATCGTTACCAGTTTTGTGTGTAACTTAAAAAAAAATATTTATTTATTTTACTTATTTTTTTCTTTATCATTATTATTTTTGGCTGAGTCAGGTCTTAGTTGTGGCACATGGGATCATTTTTGAGGTATGTGGGATCTTCTTCGTTACGGCATGCGGTCTGCTTGGGTTTCTCTCTAGTTGCGGCATGTGGGTTTTCTCTCTCTGGTTGTGCTGCAGGGGCTTCAGGGCGCATGCATTCTCTAGTTGTGGCACACAGGTTCCGGAGCACGTGGGCTCTGTAGTTTGTGGCACATGGGCTCTAGTTGAGGTGCGTGAACTCAGTAGTTGTGGCACATGGGCTTACTTGCCCCACAGCATGTGGGATCTTAGTTCCCCAACCAGGGATCAAACCTGCATCCCCTGCATTGGAAGGTGGATTCTTTACCACTGGACCACCAGGGAAGTCCCTGTGTATCTTTACAGAGGTGGCTTTATGCATTTACCACTTAAATATAAATATATATATGTATAGATAGATAGATATAGATATAAATATTGTTATGCATCTTGTCTTTTCCCCACTTATATAGCTTCGAGATTCCACACCATATTGGTACATTTAGAGTTGCCACAGAAAATGATATTTTTGTCTTCTGTCCTCTGTTTTTCCTGATAGCTGAATAGTTGTAAAGATTTAAGAAAGAGGATTTTACAATCTGCCCAAAAATCTATAAAACTTTTGCCTCGTATTTTCCGTATTTCTTCTCCAAGCACTACCTTCTGAAGATTTAATATAAAACTTGAGAGTTAGAAATTCAAGAGCATCTCATCCGGAGCCAGATTTAGATTCAATTTCTGGTTGTGGTTTTCACTAAGTAGATGAAATGCATAGACAATCAAAAATAAAAACCGAGTAGAAAATTGATACAGCCACTATGGAGAACAGTATGGAGGTTCCTTAAAAAACTACAAATAGAACTACCATAAGACCCAGCAATCCCACTACTGGGCATATACCCTGAGAAAATCATAATTCAAAAAGAGTCATGTACCAAAATGTTCATTGCAGCTCTATTTACAATAGCCAGGACATGGAAGCAACCTAAGTGTCCATCAACAGATGAATGGATAAAGAAGACGTGGCACATATATACAATGGAATATTACTCAGCCATAAAAAGAAATGAAATTGAGTTATTTGTAGTGAGGTGGATGGACTTAGAGTCTGTCATACAGAGTGAAGTAAGTCAGAAAGAGAAAAACAAATACCGTATGCTAACACATATATATGGAGTCTGAAAAAAAAAACAAAAAAAAACAGGTCATGAAGAACCTAGGGGTAAGATGGGAATAAAGACACAGACCTACTAGAGCATGGACTTGAGGATATGGGGAGGGAGAAGGGTAAGCTGTGACAAAGTGAGAGAGTGGCATGGACATATATACACTACCAAACGTAAAATAGATAGCTAGTGGGAAGCAGCCGCATAGCACAGGGAGATCTGCTAGGTGGTTGGTGACCACCTAGAGGGGTGGGATAGGGAGGGTGGGAGGGAGGGAGACGCAAGAGGGAAGAGATATGGAAACATAAGTATATGTATAACTGATTCACTTTGTTATAAAACACAAACTAACACACCATTGTAAAGCAATTATACTCCAATAAAGATGTTAATAACAACAACAAAAAAAAAACCGAGTAGATTTTCCATTGAGACTTGTGATGGAAGATACTCCATCAGAATTTCCCCACTATCCCTGATGATAAGAATCAACTGAGACACTTCATAAATCAACAGTTTCCCAGGCTGCTTCTACCTTAGGAAATCTCATTCAGTGGGTCTGGAATCGGGGCTGGAGATTTGTAGCTGCAACAAGTATATTTAAATTTACTACATTAGTTAACTATTACCTCAAAATCCCTCACAACTTCATGGCTTAAAACAACCATCATCAGATATTATCTCTCATGATTTTTGTGGGTCAGTTTCTCAGATGGGGCACAGTGCAGGTGGCTAGTCTCTTCTTCATGATGTCTGGGGACTCAGCTGGAAGACTCAGTTTGGGACAGGAAGCACTGAAGGCTGTTCAGTCACAGGTAGTTGATGCTGGTTGTCAGCTGAACAGCTAAAAGGAGCTGTCAGCAAGAACACCCACACATGACCTCTCTGAGTGGCCTGGGCTTCCTCACGATATGGTGTCTCTGTCTCAAGGACTATTATCCTCAGAGAAGGGGAGAGGAAATACAGCAGAAGCTTTATCCTTAGTATGTCCTAGTCTCAGAAATTTACATAGTATTACTTTGACCATATACACTTCCCCACTGATTGGGGCAGTGACTTCCTCCCCTCTCTCTTCCCTCAATTCAAGGAACAAAACATAGACCTCACCTCCTGGTGGGGGGAGTTCACTCAGTAAAAAGAGCCTGTGGGGTGGGATAAATATATAGATGTGGCCATCTTTGGAGACTGTGCTGTTCAGGGCACTTGATGGCCACAACAATTCATATTTCTCCATGTGTAGAATACATGCATCCCCTCCCCTGAGACCCCCAAGCCTCATCCCTTTGCAGCATCTGGCTCAGGATTGGGGACTAGAGGGTGGACTGTGGTAGGTGGCTTCCAAGATTGTCTGTCCTCACGAGCCTCATGTCACCTGGTATTCATGCCTTTGTGAGATCTCCCACATTGGGTCTGGCTGACCCACATGATGGAAAGAATACAGCAGAATGGACAGTGTGTGACTTCTAAGGGCAGGTTGTAAAAGGCATTGCAGCTTCTGCTTGGTCTCCTGTTGCTTGCCCTTGGGGAGGCTAGCCCCCATGCTGTGAGGATACCCAACAGCCCTATGGAGAGGCCCACATGGAGAGGAACAAAGGCTTTTCAACAACAGCCAGCTCTAATTTGCCAGCCTTGTGGGAAGCAGCACCTCTGTCCCCAGTCTGGCTTTCCAGTGACAGCAGCCCTAGCGGACGTCTGCCTACAACCCTTTGAGAGACTCTGAGTCAGAACTGCCAGCCGAACTTCTTCTGAATTCTTGTCCCTTAAGACACTGAGTTTTGAGGTGATTTGTTTCACAGCATTAAGTAACTAATACAGCTCCCCAGGTAAATCTCATCTTCAGTAAAATTTGACAACCCTAGGGCTTCCCTGGTGGCGCAGTGGTTGAGAGTCCGCCTGCCGATGCAGGGGACACGGGTTCGTGCCCCGGTCCAGGAAGATCCCACATGCCGCGAAGCGGCTGGGCCCGTGAGCCATGGCCGCTGAGCCTGCGCGTCCGGAGCCTGTGCTCCGCAACGGGAGAGGCCACAACAGTGAGAGGCCCGCGTACCGCAAAAAAAAAAAAAAAAAAAATTGACAACCCTGGCTGAAGACTTTACTGGTTATGCAGATAGAGTTCCAGGCAGAGGCAGGGCGGTACACCTTTCATCATTGTAAACAATCTTGTTAGAAGTAAACCGTGTCCATCTGAAGTGGAAATAAGGGTTCTGTTTCTCATTTTTGAGGTATGTCATGGAAAAGGATGAAGAGAAGTAGGGAAGATGTAACTTGTAACATTTTCAAGTATTTTGGAAAAAACAATTCTGGACAGCAGGTCCTTCAGGTAGAAAGCTCCATGATGGGCAACTTTATCGTCAGATTTTGATTTGAGTTTGTATATGTCTAGGCAGGTGTTAGCTCTGGATCCCGTCAGGAACAGAACTTTAGAACACCATGTTTAATTCTGTTTCTCCTGAGATTAAGTCCCATGCAAATAATAGTTTCCACTCCTGTTGTTCTTTCTGTAGGCTGCATGTCAGTTAGTAATTATTCTCCCTGGGAAAGTCTATCAGGCTGATTCAGCTCTTCATGTCCCTTTAATCTGCCAAGCAGTGGGGCTGTAAGTGTGTTTTTGAAGGAGTGGAAAGCACCTTCCTGTGAGAGAGTTTACGGTGATATCAGCTACAAAATATGTCGCCAATGTTGTAGGTCAGCAACGTTTTAACATATCAAATGATTCTTAAATATTCCATGATTTTTTTCCTTTGGAAAAGGAAAACTGAAATATTGACCATGATATTTTCCTACAGTAGGAGTAATATTTTAAGTTTAAGAAGGTAGAATAAATTAAAATTTTAAAGATAGAATAAATAGAAAAAATTTCCCAGAGGTAGTGGGAGAACTAAAGAAGTAGGTTTGAAAACCAAAGAGTAAACTAAATATAACACTTGCATCAACCATTAGCTTTGTCTTTTTTATCTGAAAACTTTGTGCTCTTTACTGCTGCCTAACATCCATTCTGTTAGGGTTCATGTTAGTGAGCACCCAGCCCGTGTGATGCTGGAGGGCTCATGGCTCTTTAGGACATGCTCCATGACATCAAGTAGCTGAGGCTCATGAAGAAGAAATAGAGACACACACAGAGATGTGTATGATATGAGCTCCTAGGTGACATAAATGATAAATGATTGCTCTGATATCCAAAAAGGAGACTGCTTGAAGATTGGCCCTTAAATAATAGCTAAGAGTTTTGCAAGTTGTGAAAATAATACATACTTATTATAGAAAATCAAACCAATACAAATAAGCAAATGGAAGAAGAAAATCTGTTGTTTGATCACATGGAAATAACCAGTTAACAGTAAAGTGTATAATCTTTTTCTCTTTATCTATCTGGTATCTAGATGTTATCAGTATATTCATTACATTTAAAAAATAAAATAGGGATTACATTATATACATTCTGTCATTTTTTTCTTAATATATAGAGAGCGTATTTCTACATGATTAAATATCTCTCCATAACATTTAAAAATGACTGCATATCTTATTGTCAGGAGGACAATACAAGTATATTGTTAAAAGGTTCATATACCATACATGAAGTTGTATAAGATCACTGGAAGATACGTTCTACAAACCCTAAAGCAACCACTAAATTTAACCAAGTAAAGGAGCTATTATAGAATCATAAAATAATTAATTAAAAGAATCAGAAAAAGAGGAAAAGAAAACAAAGCACAGATGAAACAAATGAAAAACAAATAGCAAGATGATAGATTCAAACTTAACCATATCAGTGATCACATTAAGTGTAAATGGTCTAAATAACATAATGAAGAAGAAAATATTGCCATACTGTATAAAAAAGTAAGATGGAACTTACTTTTATATCCTGCCTGCAAGAAGCACATTGCAATATATGGACACAAATAGCTTAAAGTAAATAATGGAAAAAGATTTCTGTTCTAACACTAACCAAAAGAAAGCTGGAGTGGTTATATTAATATCAGACAAAGTAAATATTAGAGCAAAGAATGTTACCAGGGTAAAAGAAGGTCATTTCTTAAACTTAGAGGTTGACTCATCAAGGGGAGATCCTAACTTAAATAATGAGGACACATGATCTCACATGACAGGGAATGCTGAGGTATCTGGTTCCAGGGTTGGCTAGTTCAACAGCTCAAAGACATCAAAGACTCAGGTTATTTCTGCATTTTTGCTCTGCTATCCCTAGAATGTCAACTTGGTCCTTAGACTGGCCTCCCTCATAAATGCAAGATGGCTGCCATCATTCTAGGAGTTGCATCCAGAGGAAGAAAAGGAAACTCTTTTTTTCCCAATTGCCCTCAGCAGACTTTTCCTTAAGTGTCATTTATCAACACTGGGTCAACACTTGTGCACCTGTAAACTAAACCAAACTCTGGCAAAGGGAACAGTATTATTAATTGGCTTAGACCAGCATTTAGCAAAATTTTTCTGTAAAGGGTCAGATGGCAAATATTATAGTTTTGCAGGCCATATGGTTTCTGTTGCAACTACTGAGTTCTGCAGTTGTAGCACAAAAACATTCATAGATGATACGTAAATGATAACATGGTTGTAGTACATTTTAATATACAGAAACAGCCAATGAGCTGGATTTGGCTTGCGAGCCATTGTTCGCTGGCTCTTAAACTAATCAGCTGGAGTGGAGACAGGGCTACCTTCCTTGGGGGTTGGATACGTAAACAAAATTAGTGTTCTCTAGGCTAGGAAGTTGGAAGGAATGGCTGTTGGGTAAGCAATCAGCAGTATCTGTCACATACTGTCTGTTCCACAGTCCCTGTAGTTATTTGGTGCTCAGTAAACACCAGTTGGATGAATGGTGAGTGACACATGCAATAGGAGGGTGAATGAGCACCTCTACAGACAGACCTAAGTTTTATAGGGAGTTGTTTCCACATTCTCACCTCTTTGTCCCAGGGCCTTGCACACCCTTGAGATGAGATTCGTTCTCCTTACAGTTGTTGCATGATGCAACTTGGGTAAGCTGGAAGGCAACCAGGTGAGGCAGAGAGATCATGGTGCTGAAGCGACATCCCCGCTCCTCCAAGATGACATCCTCGCCTCCCTCAGGTCCTTGACATCAAAGCTTCCCAATGGCAGCCTTACAAATAATAAATTAAAAGGGGAAAGATCAAGCATGGCCGCACATGGCTGAAAGGTTGAATTATGATGTTATGAAGCAGAAGAAAGCCCCTCCCCACTTTTAAACCTAGAGTTATAGTTCTTCTTCTCTTGGCTAGTGAAAACACTTCTGTTACTTCTGCAAATGCATTCTTTCTGTACTGAAAGTGTACATGCTGTGAAAATACGTGGGTGCCTGCTAGGATTCATTTCCCCAAAACACCTAGCAATTGGGGGAGTCATGTCACCCCATGTAATTGCAGGTTTAGGGCACCCTTCCTGCAGCTATCCAGGAGTTATTATATTCATGACCAATTTGTTGTTAATCCATCCAGGATCCTGGGGAATTCTGAGTGGGGGAGGCACTTTTCTCACGAACTGACAAATCGGTAGTTGGGTAAATGATTTTGTTACTGGGATGAATTCTAGGAAAGGAAACCTCAGGGTTGATTATAAAAATAGTTTGTTTATAGAAGTAAGAGCTTTCAGGAGTGTTGCCTTTAATTTAACAGAAACAGAAAAATTCCAAACATACAGAAGATGGCAGGTCCAGCTCCATGCCCCTTTCCTCTCAGTGCAAGGACATTTGTAGTAAGATGCAGTTAAGATGTGGGGAACACAGTGGGCTCAACTTTTTGGGTTCAGAATCTCAGCTCTGTTATTCACTAGCTTTATGACTTTGGTCAAGTTGATCAAACTCTCCGAGCCTCTATTTAACTTCAAAATGGGTGTGATAATAGCACCTACCTCATGTAGGTACAATGAAAAGAGTCCATCCATGTAAAGTGCAAAGGAAGGGAAAGTGACTGAGGTGTTAGAAAGAGGTACAGGGACCAGCCTATCGCAATAGGGTAGGGAGGGCCGGAAACGATGCTCTGGGGGTTATGCTTTCTTGTTCTTGCTCTGTATGCATCCCAGCCTGACTTTTCTTAATTGGCCTCCTGGGAACATGGGATTTTCTAAACAGAGAAAAAAATGCAAAGTATTTCCTGGGCAGTCCAGCTCCGGAAGTAAACAAAGGTGTGGACAATTTTCCCACTTGTTTGACGAGGTCCATAGAACTAGGATTCCAGGCGGAGCAAAAGTGTGTGTTCCCACTCTGGCTGTCTGAGTCAAGGCATTCTGTGTCAGGCTTTTAAAGATTTTGTTTGCTTTTCCATCTTCTCAAAGTTGAGCCAGCTCAGAAAAAACAAATTCCTAATCTGTGTTTTAACCTAGTGTAAACATTTGTTTTCTCAGACAACAATAGGAAATACCAGCCAATCTGGGGAAAGTTTTAAAGAAGACCATCAGCACGATTGTGAAATGTTTTATAGAATATTAAATTCTATGAATATGATAATAATCCATATTCACATTCTACTTGAGTTTTAATTTCAACTATCTACTTAAACCACTTAAATTTACATAAATATGTGTTCAGTTTCCTGAATACATGGTTTTCTTCAAATAGTCAATAGAATGACTATTTTCACCACTTTTCCCATATTAGATTGATATATTTATCATAATGCAGGCTTTCAGGACATCACATGTGGTTGTTTTTCTAAAATCTTGTCCTCACAGCTTCTTGAGTTAGTGTTGCTTCAGTTCACGGCAGCCAAGGCAGTTAGAATCACTGTCTCCAAAGCTGTTGAGATAGTATTCTCTGTCTTTTCCAAAAATAATAATAACCAAAGTAGTTTAGTGTGGTTCCTGGTGCCAGCAGATGTTTTCTGTATTATATTCCATCAGTTACCTTTAACTCCGTCTTTTCCTTCTTTTATGTTTACTGATTGAAGATTGAAGTACATTTCATATATGAGTTTCTGTCACTTTAAACATGGTTTAAACGTGCAGGACACATGACAGAGAAGAGACTGAAGCCTTAGGGACGAAGGCCTGAGTGCCAAGGCCGACCCCCACTGTCTATTGGTGGCCTGATCCTGAGAAAGTCACTTTGTGTTTCTCAGTTTTATCTGTAAAGTGAAAATAATTTTAACTTCCATACTGTGGATTAGTTGAGAGTATTAAGTTAAAATCTTTACATGAAACTGCTTGTATTTGTTTGGCTACATTGGGCTCAGTTTCTTAGTGATCTTTGCTAGTGATCTGTCTAGTAACCCAAAGTGCCCATTGCTTAACTCAATAGTTCCTTACAGCAGCAAGAAAAAATTTCTACCCAAAGGATTTGGGTTTCCTGCTCCCAAGGCTGTGGTCTCTAATACCTCCATCACTGCTCAGATGTTCATTTAAATTGTAGGAATTCTGCTTAGGTTCTCTCTGTCTCTCTATTTTCTTTTCTTTCTCCTGGTTTTTAAATTATTATATATATATATATATATATATATATATATATATATATATATATATATCATATGTATATGCAACTCAGGGTGCTCCTGCATAGGAGAGGGTGGGGCTGCTACCCAGGGCAGCCTGGAGTTCATCAGGAAGTTGGCCTGGATCACGTGCTAGGGCTTGTGGGTTCCCGGAAGAGCTGTTCTAAAGAATGGTAATAAGGAAGGCAAAACTTAGATTCAGAGGAAGGGATATATTCCAGGATAAGGCTTTATTTTGATCAATTTCCACATGTCACTTGGTTCCTGATGTAACAGTGACATCTTGTTCAATCTGAATAAGCGGCTGTGCAGAAGAGGAAATTGCAAAAGGAACACGAATCAGTATTATGCCTTTCACTAATTTATGCATGCAGGGCTCATTTCCTCCAGCAGAGTCCAGGATTAGAAGTGATGGATGCCTCCCAGGGGCCCCAATCCATCATTAGTCGGAATACTCTGCCACCTCCTCAAGGAAGAGCCTGATTCTCTGAGATGCTTTTTTCCTCTCCTTATTTTCTTTACTATTTCTTGCTTGCAAGGATTATCTTTCTTCAGTAAGCTGGGCTTTAGTGTGACCCTGAATAAGGAAATCATTCATTAGTGAATGCATGTATCCATTCATTTATTTACTCAATAAAAATGCATTGAAAGTCTACTTTGTGCTAGCCCTTCTTCTATGCACTGAAAATAGAAATGTGAAGAAATATTAGTTCTAGCCCTCAGGATTTCCAGTTTTGAAGAGGCACTGAAGAGATAAACCAGGCAACGCTTATGATAGACTGAATGCTTGAAGAGAAAGGTTGCCTTTATACTATTGCTGTGGGAGGATAGTAATAGCTAATCTTTTAAAGTTTTTACCATGTGCCAGGCACTGTTCTAAGCACTTGCTATGTTTTAACTCATTTAATCCACACAACAACCTTATGAGGCAGATACAGTGTGTCTACTTTTATAGTTGAGAAAATCAGGTACCCAGAATTTAAGCAATTTGTCCAGTTTTTTAAGGAAAGGGTGGCTGAGGGAAATGAGTCCCTGCTACTGATATTGGTTAATGTGTTATGATTGGATAGATAACACTGTTGTGGTTTGGGCACAGGGCTGCCCTTAAAAGGTGTGGATATTTACCCTGGTGCTCATCTGGGGAGGTGTCAATGTCCCGAAGGAAGGCAGAGCTTAGATTCAGAGGAAGGGACATTCCTGCTTTTCCATGGGTCACTCTTTTTTTTTTTAAACATCTTTATTGGAGTATAATTGCTTTACAGTGTTGTGTTAGTTTCTGCTGTATAACAAAGTGAATCAGCTATATGCATACATATATCCCCATATCCCCTCCCTCTTGGGTCTCCCTCCAACCCTCCCTATCCCACCCATCTAGGCGGTCGCAAAAGCACCGAGCTGATCTCCCTGTGTTATGCAGCTGCTTCCCGTGGGTCACTCTTGTGCTTGGACTCATCCATGCCCAGATACAACTCAGGGTGCTCCTGCATAGGAGAGGGTGAGACTGCTACCCAAGGCAGTGTGAGAGTCCATCAGGAAGTTGGCCCTAAGAGGAGCCTGGATCACGGGTTAGGGCCTGTGGGTTCCCAGAAGAGCTGTTCTAAAGAATGATAATAATTGTGATTGCCACATTTGGGCCAATCAAGGTCATCATCATGATAATAGCTAATACTTGTTGAGCACTTCTCCAGCAGACAGTGTTGTTCAGTGCTTTGACTATATTAGTTCCAGTCTTCTAGCCATGCAATGAGTTGGGTATTATTTGCATTTACAGGTGAGAACACTGAGGAGTAGATAAGCTCAATCATTCGCTCAGGATTACACTAGCAAGTAAAGAAGTTGCCCCAAGGAACTGGGGAAAAGGCTTGTGGTCATGCTTAGGTCAGGAGAATTAAGGGGAGGGCAGGACCTTCATGCCGGGGGGATGCTGGCGGCAGTAGTGACCAGAAACTGTGGACACCAGCTGGAGGCGGGCCTTGGGAGCTGGCACAGTGAGGAGCATGGAGGTGGCAGCAGTGGCACAGGCATTGGCCCTCTTGTGGTGATGAAGGAGACACTAGAGCAGAGCAGAGGAGGCGGGCAGCTGTGGCAAGGATGTGCTCACATCATATACCTGCCGGGACCCCCGGATAGAAGGAGAGGAAAGGGAAGGTCCTAAAAGAATATAGGAGGGGGCCACAAGCTCACAAAAGCTGCATACATATCAATGTGTTTCCAGCTCACCAAGTACTTATTGAGCACCTGTTATGTGCCTGGTGTTGTTTTAGAAGCTGGGGATTCAACAATGGAACAGCTCACACAAAAACTCCTATCTTCACAGAACTTATATTCACATAGGGAAGAAATACAGTAAAGAAGATAGACTAGTAAAATACAATATATGTATGTGTGCTCCACATAGAGAGAAAGCAGAAATGGGAGAAAGGAAGTGAGAGTGTGTGTGTGTGTGTGTGTGTCTGTGACTCTGTGTGTGTGAGGCGGGGGTGGGGGGGTTGGCTGAAATTTTAAAATGGAAGTCCAGGGAAGGCCTCACTAAAAATGTGACATTTGCAAACATTCTCACCCAGAAGGTGAGAGATGAGCCGCAGACTTGGGGGGAGAGGATGAGAGGTAGAGAACAGCAAGCAGGTGTAAATGCTCAAATGTAAATGCTCCAGGAATGACAAGGAGGCCATTGTGGTGGCCTGGGGGCAGGATCACAGGGGAGGAGGACTGAGAAGTACGGGCAGGAGGCAGACAAGGTAGGCTCACAGCGATGACTGGAAGAATCTTTCCTTTTGTTCTGAGTGATGGAAGTTAATGCAAGACCTTGAGAGAGCATCATCTGATCTACATTGTAATAGAATCACTCTGGCTGCTGCATTGAAAATAGGGGGTCAAGAGAGGAAGCAGGTGGGTTACACAGGCTATACAATAATCAGGTGGGAGGTGATGGTGGATTGGGCCAAGGTGGTAGTGGTGGAGGTGGTGAGTTGTGGTCAGATTCGGCATATAATTTGAAGGTAGGGAAAACAGGTTTTCCCGCTGAATTGGATGTGGGGTATGAGCTGAAAAGGAGTCTAGGATGAATTCTGTCTTTGTCTTGAGACTTTGAGAGAGTGGTCTTGCCATAGCCTGCAATGGGGATGCCTGGGAAGAGCAGGTTTGTGGCATGTAGGATCAGGGCTCAGGCTTGAACATGTTAACTTGGGAGCCTGTTAGACATCCAAGTGTTGATTCGTGCTCATGTGTTGTGCCCAGGACCTGAAGAGACTGTAGAGTACTCTGAACTGAATCAAGTTAAAGAAAGTGAAAAATGTATTGAAAATTCTTCGAGGTGACAAAGCAAATTCTTGCATTTTCATGTCACTGATGTTGCTTACAAGTTCTGGTTTTGATGAATTCATGGTGAGGAAGGTCTTTTGCAGGGAAGTCCCTTAGCAGAGTGGCGAGTAGGGTGTATCCCCAGAAACATGCTTTTGAGAAGTGACGCCTGGGACTTACAGATCTAAAAAAAGAAATATCAGTATTACGTATGTGGACAGTCTTTCCTCTCCTTTCTCTGTGGTACAGGTAACCCTTCTGAAGCTTGCAACCAGTGAATACACTTTAGAGAACATCCTTGATTTTCACCATCTGAAAATCCAAGTTCAGCCATAGTCTATTATGCATGTTGCTCAGGTTGAGATGGTCTGTGTGTTAAGACTTCTGATAGAACTGCTTTTACTGTTTACTCTCCTTTCTACCTTTAAATAGGCTGTCACCTTCTCAAAAGGTGAACTGAATGATTTGGTACTATACTTTGTATAGTATTTTGAGGACACTGAGTCTGACTGGATTAATGGTAAAGGGGTACAGGATGCAACAAGGCAGAGTTTTGGAAATTCCTTACCTAAAACATCCTTCTGACTTGGATCAGATAAATTTAACAACACTTTGGAAACCCAAGAGAGTTCATGCAACGTTACCCTGCAGAGTTACTATTTACTCCATAGCAGAGATATATCAATTATTTGGATTTTTGAGGCAGTGAATTTTGATGTATTACTGATATCCCTGTAGCTATAGACATAGGAAGTCTCTTTTTATATGATCGAAGAGCTCCAAAATATTTGCGAGTCAAAAAATGTCTTCTGCTATAAGGCATGAAATTTTAACAATAAAATGAGTTAAGGCATTATTTCTATAAGGCCATTGTAGCTCAGTTCATGCTTATTTTTTTAGACTCATGCTTGGGCAGGTCCTAAATATTGCACCTGGAGTAGGTAAGTTTTGAGAACAAGAAATTGGGGATAGTTTCTAAATGGTGAGCCGCCCATGGAAGCTAGGGTGTTACGCCTGGGCTGTTGTATCTCAGAAGAGAATGTGGGTGGTAGGAAGTGACTGGGGACTTGGAGACCAACATTTAATGGGACTGGGGGCGACAGCAGAGGAGATGGATGTAGTGGTAGATGAGCTTCGCTTGCTTAAAACTTTGTCTTAAACCAGACTTGATCAACATGCATTGCTTGCTCTAGAGGTAAATTAAATCATACCTTGTCTTGTCCTCTTAGATCATGGCTCCCAGTGGAAATCTAGGGAGTAGAGGAGGTTGGGACACTCAGTTGTAAAGCACAGTTCCTGCACTTGCCATGAAATGCAAAGGGCTACTGGACATCCAATGCTGTGCCAGCTAGCAGAGGGTTAAGTCATGGTGCAAACATGCCTGGCCACCTTCAGATCAGAGCTCCAGCTGTCAAAGCCATTTATAAAAGCTGACACCAGAGCACATGTCACTATTAAGAGATCAAAGGGAAATTTCCCTGGTAGAAATTCCAGGGAGGACATGTCTTTGTTGAACATTACCATTCTGTAGCTTGTGTATACTGTTCAAGTTGCTAAAAGGAGCAAACAAGGTGAATGGTAATGCTTGTGGATCAGCTCTCACAGCAGGGCTGGTTTCTTTGGCCTCTCGCTGGTAGCAGGGTCACAGGTGGAGATAAATTAAATGCCCCGGGCAATCAGCTAGTGTGAGCGTCAGGGAGAGAATGTGAACCTCCGTGGGCAGGGACACATACCAAAAGGGGCAAGACCTTCCCATGATTTAGCTAAATCTGCACACTGTGTAGAACAAATTGGTACAAAAGGCATGTCCTTTGATCACGGAAGAAATCTCTACAATTCCTGCCTGTTGGAGCAGTCCTAAGTGAAATGAATTAGAATCCTAGGGAAACATTTTCAGGTTACTAGGTTTCTAGGAGGGCAGAAAGTTCAATATTAATTTGTCTGGCAAAAATCTTCACTACGGAGATGTGGCACATATTTTAAGGAGAATCTGTATCTGTTCCGTCCTCTGTGGGAGCCACTAGACTCAGGTGTCTATGTAAAAGTAAATTAAATTAAATTAAATAAAAAATCCAGCTTCTCAGTCACACTAGGCACATTTTAAGTGATCAGTAGTCACTTGAGGCTAATGACTACTGTCTTGGACAGCACAGAAATGGAACATTTCTATCCTTGCTGTAAGTTCTATTGGTCAGACTTGATCTGGATCATGAAACTGGCTGACGTTTTTCTGTTTCAACTAAAGGAAGGACAGACACAGGTGGAAATTATGCACCTGGCACAGATTAGGTACTTAAACGCACTTCCTGGAGTGGGGAAGAAGGGGTGGTTCTTGGACCCTGAGCTGCATCACCAAAATGGTGCAGTTTTTCTCTTCCCCTTCTGTATCTGAAAACTTAAGGTAAGAATAACCTAACTTATTTCTTTTGAGAGATTGTTTTGCATGGATTTGTAGAATTTTATAAATATCCTATAACAGAGATTTTCGAACTATGGGCCATGACCCATTAGGTTGTGAAATAAATTTAGTGGCTTGCACTGGCCTTAAAGGAAATGGAATGAAAATGTCATCATGTTTTGTGTGTAGTGGGAGTGAATATTATTCTGCAAAATTTTGTTTGAGATGTGTACATATTTGGGTATACTGGTTCACTGTGTAAAAATGTGTATTTTACTCTGAATGGTGTTTAAAGCATGTTTGAAAGCCAGCTCTGAAGTTGGAAAACTGGGAAATGGCAAAGCTCTTAGGCTCTTAGGGCCTAAAGCAATGGCAAAAGCCACAAGTAAATGTGAAGAAGCTCATTTAGTTATTTATACCAAAGTCCATTTATCAAGTCTTACTTTAATGTTGCCTGTAGATGCAGCAGGGAACAGGGCATTTGGCCTCCCTAAGAGGAGATCTTTAAGGCAATCCTGTAATGATCTATGGGGGCAGGATAAGTGGGATGTGGATGATCTCTGTTATCTAATGTCTTTTTTTTTTTTTGCGGTACGCGGGCCTCCCACTGTTATGGCCTTTCCCGTTGCGGAGCACAGGCTCTGGACGCGCAGGCCCAGCGGCCATGGCTCAGGGGCCCAGCCGCTCCGCGGCATGTGGGATCTTCCCGGACCGGGGCACGAACCCGTGTCCCCTGCATTGGCAGGCGGACTCTCAACCACTGCGCCACCAGGGAAGCCCTAATGTCTTTTAATACCTAACAGCAAAGGGATTTGAGAAGAAGGCATTTTGTAAATGTCAAATAGCTAACATGGCATTTAATTACATTTAAGTATTTTATTTCCATTTTGTTGGAAGCAGATTTAGCACAAGAGTTATTGGTAGCATTTCCATTGATTCTGCTAAGTCAGGTGGTTTGTATATATAACTTCCATGTGTAACTTCATTTTATTCATCGATATAGTCTTTTTAGGTATAATTAGGCCTTGAGTAGGAGTGGCAGTGAGAATTCAGTTTTTTTGATACAAAAGCGCTTTCCAGAACTGTGAACAGCAAATATATTCTTCCCTTTGTTCTCTAACGGCCTGCCTAGGGTGGGTCTTTTTGCCTAGTTTGAGAAGGGAATTTGCTAAAACATAAACAGGTAGTTTGATTGGTTTTACTGGATTCAACCCTATAGCAGCCAGAGAAAAAGGACACAGGTGAAGAGTAGGTACCAGCACTCTGTCTTTGGAGATGCCATTTCTCACCCTAGAGAATTTCTAAGTGGATTTAACACAGCACTGCCAGAAAATTCTTCTCATTTGCATACTTGCTTGTTGCCTGATGTCCGTTTGTTAGATGATAAGCTTCATGAGAGCAGAAATCTTGCCTGTCTGTTTACTGCCATCTCTGTGCACCTGGGTCAGTACTTGGGACATAACAGGCACTTAACATAATAATTCAGTGCAATGACTGTTAAAGTGCAGGCCCCAGATCAGCTGCTGGGGAGTTGGTAGTCGTGCAAGTTGTAGGGATTCTACCCGACCTACTGAAACGCTGGAGGTGGTGCCCAGCTGTCTGTGTTTAACAAGTCCCCCAGGTGATTCTGGTCTACATTAAGTTTAGAAAGGGTTTGATAAGTCCTTAACTTTAGGAGAATTGAGGGCCTTATGTGGGATTTTTGTATGTTCTTCTCAAGTATAGATTTTCTTATTTAGGTTTTCACCTAAGGTCTCAGAGATTGAGTTAGAAAATGTGAGAATCAAAGTTTTTAGGAATAAGCCAGTGAACTAGTCTCTTGAAACCCTCATCTCTCAGTCTTTGAAGACTTAACTAAAATGGTCTACTTCTATCATGCCTGTGAAGAAAGAATACCAAAGGTGAGAATTGTGTTTGATTGTGCATGGTTAATGTTGATCAACTGACTTTCTAATAAATATCCAGGTAGAAAATCTTAAAAATTTGAACGAGAAGATTTTTGCACTTAGAATTATCTAATTATCGGAAATGCTGTTATTGCTATTCCATTTGTTTAAAATCTTGTGCTGTTATAACCTCTAAATGTCTAACTCTGGAATAAGTAAACGGAATTATGATATAGCCTTTCTCTGGACTATTATGTAGCTAATAAAATATTCTTAAAGATTTTAAGTGATGTGGAATGCTTGATATCTAAAGCTAAATTAACAAAGCAGTTTACAGAACATTATGCTTGATGCAATGTATATGTCAGGAAATAAACTGGTAAAGAAAAGACAGAAAGGAAATATAGTAACACCTTTTGAGGATGGTGTAAGAGACCACTGATTTCCTTAACTTTTCTTTCAATGTTTTATTTGTTTATGAGGGTATTTTAAAATGGAAACATTTATATTTTTATTTATGCTACAAAATACTAAAAAATTAAAAGGAAGAAACTTAACCACCCTTCTACTGTGCTAACATAACTGTGTCCCTATGTTCATATTTTCTAGTTTTAGTCCTTATGTGTGCATGTGTTTTACAACTGTGCTGATCAATCACATTTTAACATTTTATAACTAGCCCTAAACAGAGAGACTTGTCAATTCCTAATGTTTGCTTTCTCAAACGGATGTTTTAGGATTACAGATTTCTTGTGTAGTTAAAAACACTTTCAGAACATTTAGTGCCTTGAAATTTATTTGGAAAAAGAACACATTGCATAGAACACTGTCAATTCAAGAGGTGCTTCTAGGGGGCGTTTCAAGAATAGAAAACAGGGATCTGAATCGGTGAAGTCATCTTTTCCAAGCAAAGATAAGACGATGAGGACAGTGCATGGGAAGGAAGTATGGAAGAGAGGATGGATGGGCAAAGGTCTAGAGAGGGTCCTGAAGCATGAGGGTGGGATTGGGGCTCAGACCTATAAACAATGAACACCCTGTGCGTTCCAAGAACTAGGAAGATCGTTGTCTCTGCTTTCAGGAAACTTATTCTATTCTTTATACTACTTCCTCTTCTCAGTGAAATGTAACTCAGAAGAAAAAAAAAAAAACTGTTGCTGGAAGCCATGGTTCTGAGTAGTGGAATAATCAGGCTCGGACCATTGCAAGTCAATGCCTACTGCAGCAATCACAGGGAGCACCTAGGAGCACCTAGTGGCTGAGACCTTGGCCCTCTATCTTGCAAAGTATACATATATCTGGATATCATACAACACAATAGGCCTAATACTTTGCAGTTTTACTGTACTTTTACTATAAAAATACAGATTTAAATCTTTGATCTATTTGGAATTTTCACTAGTAAAAAAGTATATAGTATAATATAATCTTATAAGAAAATCTTTTTTTGCTTTTCTCAGAATGGTGGATAGTTATCCCAATATCATGAATTCGTTTGAAATGCCAAATTTATTATACCATGAGTTCCTTATGTATTTAGGCCTATTTCTGAATGCTCTACTCTGCTCTTTTAGACTCTTTATGCAGGCACTGGTACCAACCATTCCATTTGTGATATGTTTGTAATGTTTTATTATTTGGTGAGGCTAGTCCCCTCCCATGACTGTTTTTTTTTTTAATGGAAAATTTTGATTATATATGATCTTAAGAGTCAACTTGTTCAACTTCAAAACTAATGAGAAAATCTTTAAAACTTGAGTCTTTTAACCCAAGAATAAGGTGCATCTTTTTATTTATTCACCATTCTGTATATTTATCTTCAGTGTTTGAAAGTTTTATTTATCTATAAAGGGGACATCTCTTACAAATTTCACATCCACATGTTTTATCCTTTTGTATATACTGTAAATGAGTTTTTTCTTATTTTATAATTGCACATTGTTGTCATATAAGAAATATGATATATTAACTAAGAAATATATATTAATATAATAACCAGATACATTACTGGATTCTACTACCATTTTTATTAGTTTTCACCTGATTTTCTTGGGGTTTACAGGTATGAAATTGTATATTCTAAAATGGTGAGTGTTTAAATTTGTTCCAAGTTTTGTCTTTTATTTCTCTTAGCTAATTTGAGTACTTTCAAAACAGTGTTAAATATTGATGATAGTGTGTTTCTTATAATATGGAAATGTTTCTAATAATGGTTATGAGAATTATAAATAATAGTGAACACGTGTTTGGTACTAATTATCTTCCAAAAAACTCTTCTAAGTATTTTACATATATTTAGCATTCAGAATGGCTGGCATTTGACATGAGGTATATGTATTTTATCAGGCAATGGAGTTTCTATATATTTATCATTTGCTAAAAATGAAAATTCTTCATCCATTCCAGGTTATAAAGATGAAATGCCATTTCAGCATCTGGATAGCTGATAATACAGGGTGCTTTTTTCTTTTGACTTGTTGATAGAGTGAGTTATATTAATATGTGTCTTAATATTGAATCATCCTTGGCATGGTTAGTGATAAGTCATTCTTTTAGGGTGATTCTGGCTTCTATTTGCTTATATCTTTATATAGAATATTTTTTATTAATATTCATGAATTGGATTAGACTAGTTTTGTGGGTTTTTTTGCTATATATATCAGATTTCTGTATCACTATCATGCAGGCTTTTGAAAAAAAATTGGCAGTTTGTGTTCTCTCTATCTGTGTTGGAAAATTTTAAACAACTGAGTTTGTTCCTTGATGGTTTTCTTAGAACTCACCTGAGACATTATCCGTACAGGTGCTTTTTGTGAAGGAGCTTTTGGATAACAGGGTTTTTTCCTACTCCTTCTCATTTTTAGTGTCAATTTTAGTAATGTGTATTTTCCTTTCCATATTTCTTGGTTTTTATTTTTATTTGCGTAGACTTTGAAAAGTATTCTCTCATAATTTGTATTTTATGTCTTTTCTCTACCTCATATTTGTGTTTATATATTTTTCTTTGCTCTTCACCTCCTTCCTCCCCCATAATTCTAAATGAGGTTGATTAGTGGTTTGTATTTCCCTCTCCCCTTCCCAAACCAATTCTACCCTTAGATTTAACCTTGAAGTTCTACCTATCTGAAAAATATTACTATACAGCTTTTATTAGAATATTTTTATCCAAGTCCTTGCAAAATATTGACTTTGTTCTTGTTAAGGATCCAGGATCTTTAAAATAGCTTAGTTTGCTAGATGAAAAAAATAACAGAAGAGTGAGGTAAGGTCATCAGCCTTGTTGGATTGCAGTGGAGTGTTTGGAAATGGTGCAAACACCAAGCAGGGGACAGAGGTGGGCCTTAAAGGGCCACCACTGTTCTTGTGACCAGAGGCTTTTTGGCTCTAGTGGAGCGTCAATCCCTCGTAGTCAGTCAGTCTTCCGACATCAAAGATCATATAGCACTTGTGATTCCATGTTGATCTTGAGCAATTTTCCCTTTTATTTCCCACTTTACCTCTCCACCCATTAAAATCAATAGTGTTTGGTGACCAGCTGGAGAGGAGGGGCAGGAACGAAGAGGAACGTTGGAGTTTTCACTTGTTTCTAGGATGGGAGAGTCGATGGATGAAAGAACCGCTAACCAGTATAAGAAAAGAGGAGATGGAATAGTTTTGGTTGGAAATGTAATGAGTTTCATTCTGTATATGTAGCGTTTGCAAAGCCTACAAGATACCAAGAGTGAAATGTCCAGTCTGTGTTTTGACACTTGAAGACTCTCAAATACTTCCCTACCTCTCTGTCTGCAACCTCTGCCTTATGTCAGATTCTTATAATTTCATACATAATTATTGGAATAGCTCTGGTTTTCCTTGCTTGCAGTCTTGACTTTCTATGATCTAATCCAGATGAAGGTCTTTCAAACTCTTTATGGTGTCTGGCAGCATTCTTTACAGTTTGCCCTCCCCACTTTTTTCTTTCAAGCTTAACTTCCTCAGCATTACTCCAGCCCTGACCCATAAACACACACCCCAGGATCAGTCAGGCTGAACTGTTTTATTCTCTGAACACTTTCTCTCATGGCTCAAATGATTTTCACACATTTGCTCTTGTAAGTTGCCCTTCTGCTTGAAATTCAACTTCCCCAAAACTTGTACAGCTGAATTCCTCATTCCTTGCAAAACATCTTAAATGCTGTCTCCTCTGTGAAATGCTGCAGATATTCCTCTGATCATCCCATAATAGTCTGTTTTCTTATTAATCTAATTTACTAAAGAACAGACTTGATAGCAGAGATTCACTTCTGTGCCTTCAGTACCTGTTTTGGTCTTGGTATATACTGAGTGCCCTGGACTCTTGGCTAAATGAATGGGTTGACCTTTTAATTAGAATGATTATATAGTGAGAATTTCAAGTTGCATGATCAGTAGAGGTGAATTTTGAAACAAGCAGCTGAGATGTTTGGGGTCACATAATGGATAGATGGATCTACCTGTAAAACAGCCAGATCCACATATGTGCTGTGATAAAGGTGATACTTAAATTCTTCGGCCTATAGCAGCCACTGGGAATCCATCTACTTACTTGTCCCTGCACTCTTCGTGCTCCAATTCTTTCCTCTAAATTTGAACTCTTTGCATTGTGTCTGCAACCACAATCCAACCTCTAACCCCTGGGGTATAAGAATCGCTCTTAATCTCACTTCATTTGAATCTTTTCACTTCCTTACTGGCTCTGCAGTACCCTATAATACTTGTTCTCACTCTACTGCCTTTGTCTGAGCGAGGAGCTTCTGCCCTTCTGAAACCTGAAGAACCCACCTACTGGATGAGTAACTAGATTCCTGGTAAAGCAGGTCTGGTCTACTGTGAAGGGAAAAATGATATGATCAATACTTTAAATGATTGTGTTTTACTGTAAACTTTCATTTTCCATTATAATTGGCCATAGATACACACAAAACAAAAACAGGGATAATGCTGTTAAGGTTTTGAGGAAATAATCAGTTTGAAACCAAGACAAATCTTGGTTTTCTGCAAGAGGGTGGTAGATGATGAATCATTTGCAGCTGGTGTGGTTCTAGAAGGTTCTGAGATAGTAGTGATTACCCAGGCAGCATCAGCCACTATTTGTCCTGTTGAGAACTCTTTGGAGAGAGTCCTGAGGATTAGGCTTGGAAACAAAATCAAGACCTCTTGCTATGTGATGAGTCCCAAGAGGGACTTGGCTTCCCCAGTATTTAACAGCATATGAGTAATGTTAATGGCCGTATCTACTAATGGCTCAACAAGGAAAACCAAAAGCCCCTGTGAAGAGGAGTTAAAGAAAAAGTCCCTCAATTGGTTTTGTTGGGTCTTAGTTCACAGGTCTTGCTTCACTTAGTTCTTTCCTCTTTTTCTTTGTGCTTTGATTTTTTGCCATTAAGTGTAAGGGAAAATCATTTAGAGGGAGTAATACATTAACAATTATTGAGAATTTATCATATAAAGTCACCATATGGATTAACTCATTTACCTCACAATAACCCTCTAAAGTAGACAACATTATTCTCCACCTTTCACAGGCAAATAAACTGCAGCTCAGCTAGGCTTAGTGACTCGTGAAAGTGACATGGTCAGTAGGTGACAGAGCCCAGAATTGACTGAAGGAAGCCTAACTCTAGGACCTTCACTTGGTGCTATTCTAACACTACAACCTGAATCCATGTTTGAAGATGGTCTGCTGAGCTGCCCAGCCTGAGAGGAGAGATGAAGAGAAACAAGGTCTTTGTCTGGGCTTTGCTCAGGAAGAGAAGCCATTGCAATAGGGAAGTGGCAGGTGATGGACCTCAGGCCTTTGGCTGTTTTGGGGAAGAGGGAAAACTAGGCTGGGGGTGGACAGGAGGCAAAAACGGATTTGTATACCGCAGAACTGATTCTGAAGTGATCATCTCTCTAGTGCCATTATCAAAGAGCACAACGAGATAAACTGTGGGTGTAGATTGTAAAGGTGATGGGGGAATGATAAGGAACCTAGACCGGGAGAAAGTAAGGGGAGACAGTGGGAGAGTTCTGAAAGGACAAGTTGATCAGCCAAGTGGTATAGAAATGAGAAAAGGCTGTGGCTTCCCGGAAACATCTTGACAAAATCAAAGGAGACAGAGAATTCCCAACAGATGAGGCAGGCGTGAGCCCCTGTGGTGAACTCAAAGCAACAGGGCTGGCTTCTCCCAGTAGACAGGAGGGAGCCACCAGGAAAGCAGAGCTTACAAGAGATTTCCAGGTATTTTGTTATAAAAACTTTTCTTTGGCTTCTAAAGTCAATCTTGCAAAATCGTTTTGAAGTAGAATCGTAGTCCTGAACTTTTTTCTGTACCAGAACTTTTCAATATTATTCACTTTAGGGGCTCTCATTTCCTCTGATGTCAAGATCCTGTGGTTTTACAACTAGAGATTAACACTAGGTACATGGGGACTTATCTAGGTCATGTTTCATGATTAATGTATTCTGCCCTCAGGACATTAATATCTTCTTTTCACTTATAATCAGATTTTTTTTAAACTGATAATGACCTTTTAACCTATTTTCATATAAAGTAAGACTTCTCTTCTGGGAATGGCAATTCCTTAATAGACTTGTGCATTAAAGCTCTTTATAGAGAAAAATATTTTTTCTGGGAGTTTGGGGAGAGTTTGGTATACTAAGTTTCCTCACTTTTGGAAAAATGTGTAGTTTGGCCCATTTTCAAGTAATGAGAACTCAAAATAGAAACATACTTAAAAAAAAACCTTACTGGTTAAAAAAAATTATAAAGTTTGCTCAGATATAGAAAAATGTAAATGGAAATAAAAATAGGAACGCAAATGAGTCCCAGATTTAGTTAAGATGACAGCCCTCTTTAATGCCACCATCCTAAGGCACCCTTTGTACACTCTCTTCTGTTATATGGTTTTAATGGAAAGCAGCTGCCTTGGAAGGCATTGTTTACAATGGATCTCTGTCATAGCTCTGCATTGTAGCTATAAATAACGTCAACATGTTCTCCTGTCCAGCAGCCTAGATGCTGATGCCACCCATCCATACCAGATGAGGTTATATTATTCTTCCCAAACATATTCATTATCATCTTAGGCTGTCCCCATCCCTGAGTGTAATGATGACCCTTTGTAACACCATTCATCACTGCCTGTGATTGTTTGCAGCTGAGGCTGTTGGCCTGCGGGTCCTCTCCCACCCAGCTGCTTTGTTGCCCAGGAATATCATGTCTGCTCTGCCTTCTTTTTGATCTTTCTTGAAAACATTTTCATCTTTTTCAATATGGACATGTGGCTGTAAAAGCAATGCAAAGCCAAGGTACATCTATGTTAGCATCTGACATACTCACGTAGTGGTCTTGGCAGTTTAGCCAGGTAAAGGATGAGCCACTGATGGAAAGTCTAGGAAGGATCTTGAAAAATGGATAGAAGGTCAGGGGGAAACTGTGAGGTGAGGTTTTAAATATATTTTCTGGGAAAAGCTGGAGTGAATGGAGGCCAGTGAGTCAGCGACATTTTCTTGTGTCCACTCCCCCCAGCAGGTTGGTAAGAGTCAGGGGGCCCTAAAATCTCGGTGTGTATGTATTTTTCTGGGCAGGGGGTGACTTCATTTTGTTGGATTCTTGGTTATGAACCACAGATACAAAAGGCAATGAATAAATACATAGCAATACTAAGAAATAGGGAGAGGAGCCATCAGTGAAACAGAATTTGAAGACTACTTGAAAGACAGAGGCAGGTGGGATTAAATGATGGGGAAACAGCTCAAAACAGGCAGAGGAGAAGATGGCTGCTGCCTGTGGAGACAAATTTAGAGATTCTCTAAAATCAGTTTTAGGTATCAGGTGCAGAAAGGGGTCCCAAGAGAATCATCAGAGGACTAGTTTATGGATCAGCAAGTGGACTAGCCTCCAGTGGGAGGAGTGGGAGGTTCTCTCACCGAGAAGATTAGCTACTTGTAGATCATAATTTTACCCCAATAAGTGGAGAAATCTGTGGGAAAAATAAAGTCAACAAATAAGCTAGCTGTGAATCAAGCACAAAGACAAACCAGCAACTCAGATCTCCAAATGTTTGAAGAACAAACACCGCCAACTCAACAGAGCACCTAAGATCTGAGGTTACTGTGGAGTTTAAAAGAAGTATATTTATTGCCTTCCAGGAGGTGAGATGACATCATACTTACAAAACAAGTTTAATCAGTTTCATGATACAGTAAAATTAGAGCCCTTGGGACTAGGAAATAAGATTACCCAAATTGAAAACCGAAAGTTCTGTTAACCTGAATAGCAAAAGGAACACAATTTCTGTACCAAAATATTGACCTAAGATGCTGAGCAGAAGATTATCCCAGAACCACCACAAAAAGGCATGGAAGCAAAAAAGCATGGAAGAAAGCTGAAACCAAAAGACCTGGAAATCCCAAAATCTATCTAATGGGAGCTCCCAAAGGAGAAAATGGAAGAGAGCATATAATTAAAGTACTAGAAGGTAATTCCCCACAACTTAGAGGTTGAATGGTGCCTGAATTTGAATGGGCATGATGAGGCCTGTCAGAAGGAAAATGATGACATATCTTCCTTAACTTACCAGGGAGAACTTTCAGAGCACCAAGCATAAACAGACACTTCCAAAGAAAGAAACAAACCCACAAAGATACATATAAGGAAAAAGAATTGGACTGACATCATATTTCTCAATGACAACATTAGATACAGGAAGACAAAAGATTTGAATCCTGATTTATATGTTTAGTCAAATTCTCATTCATCTGTAAGAGCAAACTTAAATTTTTTTCAGATTTAAAAAAGATAAATTCCACTTCCTACAAACCCCAGTTAGAGAATAACCAGCATGTATTCTAGCAAATGAACAGTATATGTAACAAAAAAACATATAATTACAAGAAATCAGGGTGAGGAAGAATCCAAGAAAATAATACTGCTATTATGTCTGAATAATTGTTCATTTCTAGACAAAAATTTATTTACCTTAATGTGGAATTAGAAGAGAATAAAGTATGAACTAACATGTATTCCTTGCTCAATGAGATAATGTGATATTAACTAACTATATGTGGTAGGAAAATAAATATAGATATTCATATACAAATAGGATGTTTGAATTCCAGACCACAAAGGACAAAAATAAAAATCTACATTTGTTCACTCTAAGTAAATACCAGAGAGGAAAAGAAATAAGAAAATACAGTACATAGAAAAATAAGGTGGCTAACATAAATCCAAATATACTGGTAATCCTAATAAATGGAAAGAGATTAAATTCCCCAATTCTGGGTAGAAATTCTGAGATTGGGTTAAAAAAAGTAAGCTCCAAGCTATTTCAGGAAACTTAAGAAACAAAATGAAGCCAGAAGTTTGGAAATCAAATCATAAAAAGAGATACCCTAGCATTTGCCTTTCAACAGAGCGCAGGTAAAGCAAAACACCAAGCAAAAATGGCATTCAAGGTAGGAAGCACTAAAAACAACATTTTAATTAGATAAATCAGTTAAAAAACATGAAGGACAAACCTTCATAAACCTAGTAACATAGACTTATGATGCATTAAAGCAAAACATTAAAATGTCATAAGGAGAGGTGAACAAATTCACAATCAAGGTGGAAGACTTAAAAACAAATCCAAAACCTCATTCAGAGATTGATCAAGTAGATAAAATGAATTAGAATATAGAGTGACATAATTCACAGATTTGACCAAATGATTATATATATAAATTTATAGAGTACAGTGTACAGTCTTCTCAGATATACATATTCATTAGAACTGGGATTAAAAAAATCAAAACTAAAATGAGAAGTAATCATTTAATTGGAGTGAAAGAATTCTGATAAAAAATTATACTTTTAAGTACATTTATTGGACACCTAGGATATCAATGTAAAAGTACTTTTAAAAAAGAAATGTATAAAGATAAAATCAAAGATTAGTAAAGAAAAAAAAAGCATAGAGCAAATCAATTAAAGTACAAGATGTTTTTCACCTTTAAGTAGAATCTAGAAGATTTCTGGAGAAATCTAGTTAGAAATAAAAGAACCAGAACTTTTCAAAAATTAAAAATGGGGTAGAATTAAAGATTTTAGGAAATTTTAAGTAAAAGATGTCTAACATTTTGTTAACAAACTTGAGAATCTAGAAGAAATGGGTGAATTTCTAAAAAATCAAAAAATACTAACCTTGGCTCAAAAAGCAATTTATCTGAGTAGAGCTGCTACATAACAGAATTGAATTGAGTAAATTTAAAAGCTCTTATTGGCTTTATTCAGCCATTCTTGAATTAGGCAGTGTCCCATCTAGCAGATAGAAGGATGCTCCAAAGAATTTTACAAGATGAAATCCTTTTATAAGCAGAAGGGAGCTGGACAAGGAAGTTTAACTAGCAAAATGCAAATTGGCTGTGGTAAGGTCACCTTCCTTTAGGGGAGGCAGGGGTCTATCAGGCAGATGACCTCACTAGTGCTGACCAGGTGATTCCAGATTGACTGGCTTAAGATTCCATTCTTGGGAGATGCTGAAACTGTAATTAAGTGTTAAGTCTTGGTGATGTGGGCAGGCATAACTGTCTTGCTTTTAACAGAGCAATAAGCATGAAAGTGAAAATACAGTTTAAAAGAAAAAACTCTCCAAAAGATGAACTCTGTGTCTATGGGTCAAAAACTATATAGGAAGACTAATAATCAAGTAATTACAAGCATAATGAGTATCATGAATGTGGAAGAAAGAATGCCTTCTTTTTATGTGGCTTTGCTAGAAATCCTTGAGAAAAAGCCAAGGGAGCCTATATTTTTCAGCCCTTTCCAGGAAACTCTTGAAGTTTTTAAAGAATTTTGACAATCAAGCTGCCACCTGTTTGCTCCGAAACACTTGATTTTCCAAAGGAAGCAGCTCAGTCATAAAACAAGCAGGAGAGAGAAGACCTTTCCTTTCTTAAGTAATATTTGATCCCTGAAGGGAAAAAGCAAAGATTAAAGTAGTGGTAATGATATGAGAAAGATACGCTGTTATCTTGATTTACACAGAAAGTGGAGAGGAAGCATTTCTAATTTATGGTTCCATATATATCACAGAATGGAGAACATATGATAACATTTAATGAGTGCATTAATTTTTTACAGCGCTCAGTTGATTAGAACCATGCTGGAATACTAAGGAATGCTGGTGGTATAAAACGGTCCTCTAAGCATCAGTGACAAAGTGTCAGGTGGAAGTTACATTAAGTTTGGCACACATCATTAAACAGTATCTGATATGAGCAGATGTTCAATTTTTTACACTGAAGAGGTGGTGCAGGAGATTCTATTGTAATGTAACATAATGTAATGGCATAATTTGCTGTGAAAGTAAAATAAGCCATCTATCTTGGATGAGGTAGTTGGTGTTTGTTTGTGAAGTGTGTTAATAATTTCAGTGTTTATGTCTTCAGTGGAAACTAAAGATTCTCAAGGTCCTAAATACCCCTTGTCTACAACTGCTTTTATCCATATTGTACTGACACAGTACTATAGGTGCCATGCTCAGGTAGCATCTTTAAATATCTGATAATGTTTTTAGTGGTGTCCTTTAAGACCTATATTTCCTCAATTTTGCCATTGTATCCTTTAATACTCCCTCACTCTGCCCACTTCCTATGTCCTCGAAGTGAAGGGAAAGTTGCTAAAATATGAGAGTAGTAAATTCCTTAAAGCCTCAACTTCCTAAAAGATATCTTCTTGACATACTTTGCTACCTAAAGGCTGGGTTCTCTAGTCAGCTGTTTTGAATGGTGATGTTCATTGTCATACCTATTCCTCAGTTTTTTTGTGTCAGTATCTCAGAAAATAAAAAAATAGCTGAGCCAAGGGTGGATATGTAAATTTGACTCTCCCAACTTCTCAAAATAATAAAGAGCAATAAAAACAACACAAGCGCACAAACTTTTCCATCATCATAACTATACGTCAGACTGGTCCAAACCTCGAATTACCAGTAAGTGGAAGAATAAACATGAAATCCCAGCATGCTATCTCTTGTGTTCCCCACTGCAAGCCTTTGGGAGACTGTATGGGTAGTTCAGCAAAAACTACACAGAAGAAGTAAAATGGGGAGATAGCAGTACGGGGGAAATAAATACAATAGAAACCACCAACAGAAAGAAAAAGGCTGAGAAAATACAGAAAAAGTGTAGTGGTGGCAGGCCAGAGCTCTGACTGCAGGGAAGGGACTTAAAAGTATGTGTGAGACATGAGTAAAGAGTAGCTGAGTGGTAACACTATAGGCAGAGAAGAAGGTTAAGGTAATGGAGAGCCATCCTTGGAAAGTGTCTGGTGGAGGGAAAAGGAAGCAAGATGGGGATGTTTGGACAGAAGAGAATCAAAATATGAGAGGGCACACCACACCCCTCCCTCATTTACCTCTCCCCCCAACCCCAAAATACAACACTTGGTTAAAAAGAAAAATTACTCCTTGTTACACTGTGGTAAGAAATTATTTGTTCTTTCTCACAAGCACCTCAAACTGCTGGCTCTGTCTACAGAACTGCAGAAGCATGTTTCCATCTTGTTTTTAAGGTTATTACAAAAATACAGAATGAGAATAATCCAAATGTTCAGCTGATTAAAGACTCATCCTCTAAAGAAGGTGTGGCACATATATACAATGGAGTATTACTCAGCCATAAAAAGAAACGAAATTGAGTTATTTGTAGTGAGGTGGATGGACCTAGAGTCTGTCATACAGGGTGAAGTAAGTCAGAAAGAGAAAAACAAATACCGTATGCTAACACATATATATGGAATCTAAAAAAAAAAAGTTCTGATGAAACTAGGGGCAGGACAGGAATAAAGATGCAGACGTAGAGAACGGACTTAAGGACATGGGGAGGGGGAAGGGTAAGCTGGGACGAAGTGAGAGAGTGGCATGGACACATATACGCTACCAAATGTCAAATAGATAGCTAGTGGGAAGCAGCCACATAGCACAGGGAGATCAGCTTGGTGCTTTGTGACCACCTAGAGGGGTGGGAGGGAAGGAGGGAGATGCAAAAGGGAGGGGATATGGGGATACAGGTATATGTATATCTGATTCACTTTGTTATGCAGCAGAAACTAACACAACATTGTAAAGCAATTATACTCCAATAAAAATGTTTAAAAAATTAGGTTATCAAATAATAATAAAAAGGTTTTTGTGATATTAAAAAACTCATCCTCATCAAAACCAATGGCAAAAAAGAAAGAAAATGAAATGCAACACTTCAAACTGAATTCAGTATCTTCAAACAAGCTTTTGTGGTTTTGGAGGATGCTTTGAACTATAAGTCCAAAATCTGAGAACAAAAGGCACATAAACTCAAATGAAACAACTTTATTAAACTGAGGGAAGAAATAAAATAAAAAGTTAAAATCATATTAGAAATGTAGACTAACTTATAAGTTAGCCAAAGAAGAGTAGAGTAAAAAAGATAAAAAAGGACATTGGAAAAATGTAGAAAAGCAACCAAGAAAATGTGACAAAGGAAGTAAAAAGACTCAGAGGGATGGCAATTGATTTGGAAGACAACCACAGAAGGAATAACATTTAAATAGTTGGAGTCCCAAGGAACAAAAACAAAAGGTGGAACAGAACTAGTAGTTACCACCATTAAAAACAAACAAACAAACAAAAACCTTTTTGGATGTAAAGGACTTGTGTCTACATTTTGAAAGGGCTCACTGACACTACTGTAAACTAACCCTTAACAATCAACTCAAAGTCATGCTCTCATAAAGCTACTAAACGAAGATAAAGATTCCTTAGCACCATCAGGGGAAAAGATAGAGTAACTTACAAGAGAAGATAACTAGACTGATATGAGACTTCTCAAATACAACAGAAAAAGCAAGTCAACAATAGAACATCATTTTCGAAAAAAGTGTGAACCAGAGATTTTTCCCTCCAGCCAAGCTGTCCTTCAAGTGTCAAGGCTATAGAAAAACAACTTTAAACCCAGAAGAGCTCAGGGAATTATGTATCCTTGAGGTTTTTTTGAAGAATCTACTAGAAAATGAACTCCATTTAACCAGGAGATAACGAGGGAAATTTTAGCAAAAGAAGCGATGGACGTCATTTAATAACTTAGATCTAAAACTAAAAGGTGAATAAGAAGGGTGAAGAAGGACTTCCCTGATGGTCCAGTGATTAAGACTCCATGCTTCCAATGTAGGGGGCACGACGTGGGTTTGATCCCTGGTTGGGGAAATAAGATCCCATATGCAGTGCCGTGAAGCCAAAAAAAAAAAAAATAGTGAATAATAAAATGTTATATGACATATGCTAATGTTATGTGTTCTGTGTTCTGATAAAGTAGACATAATGTGATTAGAAAGGTGAAAATAGAGTAAATTCACTAATTATTGTATAGGTGTTAGATGGGGGTTAAGAATACCATTAGAAACTCATAAATGATTGTAATGATTTAAGAAAACAAGGGAATAATGGCATTTAAAACAGTATAAACAAAAATACAAACCTTAAAAGCCAAAAAAAAGTAAAAACATATAAAGAAAAAAATTATACAGTTGAGATCAAATGTGGCAGTCTTAACAATAAATGTAAATGGGTTCAACTCACTTATTAAAATAAAAAGCTGTTCAACTGGCTCTCAAAGGAAGGCCTACCTATATGCTATAAATGTAAGAGACACACCTAAAATGAAATAATTTGAAAAGGCTAACAAGAAAGAAATAGGCAAAGTGTATCAGGCAAATGGAAACAATAAGAAAGCAGGTTTAGCAAACTAATATCATACAAAGTATAATTCAATCCAAAAAGCATTAAATGTAAAAATGAAGGATGCTTTTTAATGTTAAAAGGCCTAATTCATGATGTATAACAATTATGAACATTATGCACCAAAAAAACACAGCAATCATCTTTATTTAAAAAAAAAAAAAAAAAACCTAACCAGAAATGTAAGGAGATGTAAAGAAAGCATGCTAATATGGGATTTTAAGACACACAAAACAGATCAAATTGACAAAAGCAAGGATGGAAAACCTAAACATCATAACTAAAAGATAGATTTTATGATATATTGAACTTTATACCTCAATATAGATGATACATGTTTCTCTGAAGCACAGGTGAAATGCTAAAAACATTAGATAACAAAGAAAGCAACAGTAGAAATATTAAATATATTAAATATTAAATATATTAAATAACACTATTACATTACAATGGACTAAAACTAGAAATTATTATTTAATAAAAACCCCAAAGTACTTGTGCCTGGATACTTTACTTTTTGTTATACAGCTCTTGAAAGGGAAATATAAAATTTTATAACTTCTAAAAAATTACATAATTATAGAATTTGTCATTTTATGTAATTAAAAAATATATAGTTTTTAAAAAATGAAAACATTCAAACAGTGACATGTTTAAAGCAGTGATAATAGGGAAATCAGCAGCACAAAATACCTTTATCATAAAAGTGAAAGAATAGAAAAATGAAATTACAAGCACAAAAGTTAGAAAAAACCTCAACGTAAACCAGGAGAGAGCACAAGGAAAGGGCTAATAATGATGAAAGCAAAAATTAAAGAGGACAATAGAAAAGGAGATCTAGTTAAACAAACTCCTGGTAATTTGAAAACATTAACAGTCAAACCTATAGATACCATGATCAAGAAACAAAGGGACAAATCACAAATATACAAAATAAGAAATGGAAAGGGAGAAATGGCCCGAGTGAGTTGGACAAAATTTTAAAATATCATCAGACTGTTTTGCAAAACCCTAAGTAATACATTTGAAAATGGAGATGAAGTAGATAATTTCCTAGGGAGATAAAAGTTTACCAAACTGACCCAATTAAAGATAGAATGTTTACTCAAACAACTTGCCCTAGAAGAAACTGAGAAAGTTATCAAGATACTACCTCACAAAAAGTACCATATTCAGGTGAGAATTCACAGCAAAGTTCAAAGAGTAGATGGTCCCAATGCTTTATGCATTATTCCAGAGCATTGAAAATGAAGGAAGACTTACTAGTGTTTTAATGAAGCAAGTATAACATTGACATATAAATTTGATAAAGATAGTACAAAAAATTTATGAACCAATATCATCAATGAACATTGATGAAAAAGTTCAAAATAATATGTGGTGAACAGAATCCAGTGCTACTATAAGGAAACAATACACAATGATCTGAGCTAATTTAGGAATGTGAGGTTAGTTTAATATTTGGAAGCCCATTAATATATAGCTAAATAATATACCTAAATAATATGTCTAAGGAAAAAACAAAGGATTGTCTCCACTGATACTAGAAATTTCAAATTGTTAATCTGTTAAATCTGTTAAGATTTCAAAACATATTTCTGATAAAATGCCCTCAAGCAAATAGGAATTGATGTATACTTTTTTTTGTTGTTACAGATTCAAATAAAAAATATATATACATACCCTACTCCTGAGGCTAGCTAGCATCCTCCTTAACTGGGAAGCGCTAGCAGCATTTCCAGTAACATCTGAGAGAAACAACTGTAGTAGGGAATCTGGGTGAAGGTATCTGGGAATTCTTTTGACTAGCCTTGTAAATTTTCTCAAAGTCTGAAATTATGTCAAAATAAAATATTTTAAAATGTGTAGAATGAGGTTACTGATGCTTCTTTTCTTTATTACGACCTAGGACCGATATTTCTAGCTATCTACCCAATGCCTAGTTTTCCATTCTTCCAAATTACTTTTTAGGGAGGTCTGAGGTTAAATACCTTGTAACACAACTCTGTCCCCTGAGATAAACTTGAAAGGGTAGGGCTTCTGGGAAAAATTCCAAAAAGGGGCAGGCCTGGCTAATAATAGCCTCAGGCCTTTTGCCCTTCAATACCCTCCTGCCGGGAGGCAGCAGCCACCTTATCTCCACAAGGAGGAAATGCTGAGGCTGAAGATGTGACAGATATAGAAGGAGCTTGAGTCCCTGGTGGAGTCGGGGAGTCATTACATCAGCCACTGAGGGCCAATTTCTGGATGTTTTGCATGGTAGGAATAATCCTCTTCCTCACTTGGCCGTAGTTGGTTGGGTTTACTGTTTCTTGCAGCTGCATGAATTTAATTTTTTTCATATAGGTATGACATAGACTTTAAATGAGAAAATCAGCATAATTGAGAACCACCACAAGATCCAGGATTAAATCCCAAACTGCATTTCCAAGTGAAGGTTTTAGAGAGTTCACACTATGTTGAGAACCACTCCAGTGACTTGAAAAACGAAGCACAAGGCAATAAGCATGGGTAATGCTTTCATCCTCTCGTTTTATCAATTCCATATGATTTGTTGAGAAACTACTAAGTGAAAAATACTGGAAAACAGAAATGTGTATCAGTAGTTCACAAGGACCTTATAATACCTGCTAGCAAGTGAATAGAGATGTGTGTGCTTTAAGAAATAAAACCCGCGCATGACATTATGTTAAAAGTGTCAATAAGCAGTATGGATGGTACAAATCCTATATAAGTTCAAAGACGTACTGGATTGAGTGGAGAATTCATGGAGGAGGAGGTATCTGAGTAAGTCTTGGCAAAAAGATAAAACTTGGATCATTGGAAGGGGGGTAGATGGGAAGGCAGTCTTGGCAAAATAAATGCCATATACCAATGGGTGGAAGTTAGGGACAGTAAGACAGTTCTTTTGGAGTAGAATGTTTTGGTTTTTTTTTTTTTTAAGAAGATGTTGAGGGTAGGAGTTTATTTATTTATTTACTTTTGCTGTGTTGGGTCTTCGTTTCTGTGCGAGGGCTTTCTCTAGTTGCGGCAAGCGGGGGCCACTCTGTCGCGGTGCGCGGGCCTCTCACTGTCGTGGCGTCTCTTGTTGCGGAGCACAGACTCCAGACGCGCAGGCTCAGTAGCTGTGGCTCACGGGCCTAGTTGCTCTGCGGCACCTGGGGTCTTCCCGGACCAGGGTTCGAACCTGTGTCCCCTGCATTAGCAGGCAGATTCTCAACCAGTGCGCCACCAGGGAAGCCCAGAGCAGAATGTTTTTGACATTATAAATTCTTCAGCAGGGTTATAGTCTGACTGAAGCAGAATTTTAGAGTTATCTAATACGTAGGATGAAACAGAGGAAACTTAGAATCAAACAGGATGAGAAATTTAGTAACCTTAATCATAGGTGGAATGGAAAAGACAAATTTAAAATCTATCCCTAAGGAAGAATTCACATGCTTTGGTACCTTATCAGATTTAGGGGTGGATCATAAACTATCCTAAGGTTTCTAATGTAATTGCTTATTAAAAGAATAGTGGTGTCATTGACAGAAATTGGTAATTAGAAATGGGGCTCTTTGCTTGGAGAGAGCTGTGGGAAGAGCAAGAAGATACTAGTTTAAACTGTTACACTTAACTGTCAAAGCTAATATTGGATCTTTTTCTATGTGTACATTTACAAACTTGGTTTAAACTCTACTGTTCTTTTTTTCTAGTAATTTGAAAGCTGTGACCCTACTCTAAAATGTAAATTTTGGTTTCAAAAAATACACTAAAATATAATGTCTCCGTTTGTTAGTTTTAACAATGAAGTAATAGCTAATAAAACTATATTACCATATTACAGGTTGAAGCAATTTTCTCCATTTTGATCTAATCCCATTTATCTTACTGTAATCTGACTTTTAGACTTAAATTATTGTTTTCAACCTACCTTATTGTAGACACCTTTTATTTTGTATACATTCTTTGCTAATCTGACCATAAAGAAATAACTGTGTTCAGTGCTGTTATAAAGTGGTATTTAAAACATCATTTCTTCAGGTTTTTATTTAAAATTCTTATTCTCATATCATGTCACTGGGTATCCCTGTGTGTGTGTGTAAGGATAAATTATTGTAATGTTTTGAGTATTTGATTAGCTGAGAAAGATTTACTGTTGCTTTCTTACATTGACTGTAGCTTAACTACTCAGAATTATTAGGTGTAAGAATTACCTTTAGATAAATATTTCTTTATTGCCTCTGTCCTTCATAGTATATAAGAACGCACAGTTTCTTGAGAAACTCCTTCCATGGAAAATACATTTTTTCATCTTTGCTCCTTTTTTTCTTGGTGCTTGACTTATCAATATTGTATGTAGGTATGTTTATACCTTGGTTTATTTTAATAAACAATATTGTATGGCACTGATAGAACTTTTCCAAACTGTTGTTTGTCCTTTTTAGCTCAAGCAAGTGTTGTAAACTTTGACTACTACTTTTGTTCTTTTTTCCCCCAGATGTTATCTGTTAACAGAAATGGTAATAAAACTCTAAAAAACTTTGAGAAATCTACCAGAGTTGGTGTATTTTATCTTACCTTTCGTATAACATATTTGTAGTTTACATTTGAGGTAGCAGAGATGTTAATATTATTACCTAGGCACAGTCATTGGTAAATAATATGATTAATCATAATTATAGACACTTCAGAGGTTTAAGGTAGTTGCTCTCTCTAGATAGCAATTATATCTGAATTCTAGGTGTTTCATAAGACTCTTTTTGCAAGGAGAGTTGATGATGTGGAATGATTACTTTTTCTGCTGCAGCAAAAGAATAGGGTATATTTTCTTATCATGCAGATACCTTTAATAGTAGTTAGAAGAACATAACTGCTTTAGAATAAGTGCTAAATCCATTAGCTTTTGAAAAAAGGGACAGCTGAAAAACATTAAAAAAAGAGGTCAAAATAAGATTATTAACAAAAGAATATGTGGCATGTAATGCTTTGCAGCTCTATTTTTGAAAAAAATATCAGTAAGATCTAGGCTGACTTCATTCTCTCTTCATTTAAGTTGTTTTTCTCTCATAATTTCAGTTGTCACTGTGTCTGCATTCTGAGAGGTTTAAAGTTTCTCTTCCATATAACTGATTGTATTTTCAGCAATGTAAAATACACTTTTTATTGCTTTGCCTGCTGATCTTAATTCTAATGTTGCATTTAAATTTTATAGTCATTCTTAATCCTATCCAACTTCCTTTTCATTTCTGCCTCTATCTTGGTTCTAGTTAGCTTTTCTATAATGTAAGTTCTCTTGATTTTTTTTTTTTATCATCTTGCCCAGAATATATTTTCAGAAGAAAGCTTTTCTTCTCTTTATTGGGTGTTGTGTCCTCGTTTAAGTCGTAGAATCTCTATATAACCCCACATTGACTGTTTCTGAAATCCTTGTTCCTATCCTATCCAGGCCTATGTAAAGAGGTAAGTATTTGTTAACAGACCAAATGGTTAGGTTTGCCTTACCCTTCCTGCCTTTTCATCTGTGAATTAACACAGCCCCACTAAGGTCTTAACGTGAAGAACAGATTGGTGTTCATAGCTCCATATGCCAAATTCCTGGCCCTTTTCCTGGGGTGATTCTGCTAGACTGAGGAGGGATATTATCTTCCTCCTGCTTTCTACTTTTCTATTGCTATTAGACTATTCATCAGAGGACACACTTGATCCTTTTCTCCTGGTCATGAATGATCTCTGGGGGCCATGGGCTGTGGTGGCTTGAAGTGGGGTCTTAGTTCTCTGACTGGGAATTGAACCCCGGGCTGTGGCAATGAGAGTGCCAAATCTTAACCTCTAGACCACGAGGACCAGTGGGCTTGAAACAGGACCACAGTCCTTGTCTTTTTTGAGGAAAGAATTCAGCAAAGAGAAAGAAGGTAGTGAAGCTTATAAAGCATTTATTAGAAGCTAAGTATGTGTGAAAGGACACTGGTGGGTTCAGAGTGAGCTGCACTTTTGGGGTAGCTTAAATTATTTGGGGGCAGTTTTCTGGGTTTCTTCTGGCCAATAATCTTGCTTGTTGTTCAAATCTGGTCTGACTCAGGGCCTTTCTCGATGTGCACACTCATCTTTTAGCCAAGATGGATTCTAATCACGAGGGTTACTGGGAGGTTGGCAGGACATAGTACGGGCTGGCACCCCTTCCCTTCCCTGGCTCCTGAGGACCTTCTCTGTGCATGTGTGGTCTGGGAGGTCTCCTTGATCCCAAGAAAAATGTGGCTTCCTTATCTTTTACTCAAGCAGAGCTCTGCCCCTGCTGTTATCTTTATCTTGAAGTAACAGGAGACAAGTTCCAGTTGCTCAACCTGGGGCCCAGCTATCTCCTGTCTCATTACCAGCACACACCAGGCTCTCAGAAGGCAGTGCTTTCACAGATCTCTACTTCTGCCCCTTCCTATCACCAAGCTCTTCCTCAAGATGTGGGGTCTGCCTGCTCGTTCCACAACCAAATAGGCATTACATTCATCAAGTTGGATGTTCATCAAGTAAGGTGCAGTGAAAGAAGCACTGATGAGGGTAGTAGGGACAAGAAATGCTTTCGTCTGACTCAAGCTGATTTGGGCAGTAGTTAGGTCACTTCTTTAGATCAGAGAAATCCTGTGTGTCTGAAGTAAGGGTCTGCTATGCTGTTGGATAGAAATTTTCCATGTCTTTTTCTAACTCTTGTAATTCAGATACGTTCTCTCCCTTTTCTTAGTCAAAATTCCTCTGGGTGTATTGCAAGCAGCTGTTTAATATTACCTGTGTTGCTCTGTTTTGCATCCTTCAGGCTTCTATGAATATTTTAATAAATGGATGAAGGAAGAAAAAAAGATTTTATCTGCCTTTTAAATCAAGAAGTCTCAAATTTCCTTTATTTTAACAGAGTGTTCATGGTATTAGGAAGTTACTGGTTCACCAGTAACTGCGTTCATCTGTTTTGGGCCATTGACACCACAGCACAAGTCTCTGGATTGAAGTAGAA
Source organism: Lipotes vexillifer (assembly GCF_000442215.2). Lineage (NCBI taxonomy): Eukaryota > Metazoa > Chordata > Mammalia > Artiodactyla > Lipotidae > Lipotes > Lipotes vexillifer. The sequence continues at coordinate 4,271,560 of NW_006777583.1, read as the reverse complement.
CTATGTGAAGCCCTCAGAAGATATATGGAGGCAGCAGGCACCATACTCAGGACTTTGTCCCATGACACACATTACACATATCACATGTGGATATTTAATAAAAATCCATAAAACTCTCCAATAGGCAGTGGTTCCAAGCAATTAAATTTAGATTGTTTATTTTGAAGAAATAGGATCATTAGAAGGAGAATTTTAGTTGATTGCTGAAATGAATAATGGGTGTGAAAATTGCCTTCAGGGATCAGAAATGGACTTTAATGGCATACTAAGGACAAAAATTTGGTATGTTATAAAAATCTGTGACCGGCGTGGTTTAAAGCAATAAATGCTGATACCTCTTGTGAATCCATATATGTAACTCAGGACATAATCAGAAGGTGCTGGAACTCTGGAGAACTGTTTGCATTGCCAGAAGCTATGTGACACCCTTCTAGGATATATAACAGTAGTATCAGTTAGTTGCCTTGCAGAGATCTCTCTTTCTGTCTCCCCACCCCCACCCCAGTTATCTATTTCCACAGTGTTGTATATGTTTCTTCTCTAATCCTGACTTGTCCGGAATCAGGATCAATAGTAGTTGGTGGAAAAGAAGGAATAGAGATGAGAGAAAACAAGAAGTATCTCCTATTTGTAATGCAATGATAATGTTGGGACAACTTAATTACCTGAGAGCAGTTTTCCTAGTATCATGGTCATAGTTGCAAATGGTAGCCTAACCTATGTGTGTCACTTGGAAAGTTATTTCAAATTCAAGGGCATTGAGAAAATTTTCATGACTACACTGAGCACACACTTGCCAGAGCTTTCCAGAAAAGAGCAGCGGCAGAAGTTTGCTTTAGTAAACACAGAATGCTGGTGCTGGAAAAGATCTGACAGTTCATCTGCTTCTTTCTCTATATTTTACAAGTGAGGAAATTGAAATCAGGCAGGTGAAGTGACTTCTCCCAGATCAAATGTGAGTTTAAGGACACATTCTGGGCCTAAACCCAACTCTCCTGCATCCTACTCCAGCACCCTTCCATTTCCCCATACTTCTGTCAGGACAAGCCCTTTTGGGAAAGGCAACAAAAAATTGCCTTAAATATTAAAAAGTGCCACATTATTTGGAAAAGTAAAAAATCAGACAGTTGAGGGAAAGAAAAATTCCTTTAGGTTAAGAAGCAGAAATGAAGAAAAGACAAAAAGGAGAAACTTGGTTCTTTTCTTACTTTTCAAATCTTTTTAACTTATGATAAAATGTCTGGGGAAGTTTTTAAAAGCTGAATTTAACCCGAACTCTACTGTAGTGCCTGTTTTTCTTCTGTTTTTTAAAGAGCAATGGTCTAGTTGCTGGCATGGCAGATGACAGTTTCTGTTTTAAACAATCCAGTAGTTTCAGTTCTTGATTGCATCTTCTGACTCTTATTTTAGCTTATTATGTGTATTTTTGTAATATTGTTTAAATTATTTTTGGAAGGTGACAGAAATAAATGCAGTGATTTTAAACTCCTATTTCCTTATTTAGATTTCTTTAAGATCATTATTTTCATTCCCTTTTCTGAACCAAGTCACTAATTAGCATCATGAGCGGATTTGAAATATTCCCATAAACTCTTGGTTTCATCAGGATTGATGAGAAAGACTCTAAACTTGATATAAATATCTTAAATGATTATTTTTCTAATTAAAATAAAACGGCTGATGGGGAGAGAAAAGACAGGTCCTGCCTTAGTTTATTTGATGAGAAACTAAAATACCTGTTCTAATTACTTCAGAAAGGAAGAATAGACCTACTCCTGGCCCATTAGTACCCTTTTGAATTCACCAGTTGTATAATTCAAAGGAGCAGAAGCTTTGAGAAGAAATCAGAATGAAATCGCTCCCCCACAAGAACTTCCTCCTCTCCCAGAGAGGACAGTGGAAACTGAGCCTCAGAACATGGAACAAGTGCCAGAGTCTCTCGGGAAGCTCAGAGGCTTGAAGCTCATGTCGAGATGAAATTCAGGTCCAAGATTGGCAGAGTTCCAATCTGTTGGCCTTTAGTATCTAAAGAGAATTTCCTTGAAGAGGAAAAGATGTCTTGGTTTAGGTTATTTTCCTGTGAGCTAAGAGACCCTGAGTGCCAGTTCTGTTTTTGTGTGAACTTGGGCAAGTTAATGAACCCCTCTGGTGCTGTGTTTTCATCTGACAAATGAGTTAACAGTGCTGTTCTACCTGCTTTATGAGGAAGAATGAGGTATTGGTAAACGTGCTTCAAAGAAATAAAAAGGCTTTGCAAAATATTGTTATTCACTAATTCATTCTCTTGGAGTAACTCCTTTGTCAAAAAGAGTTGACTCCTCTTTTCATGGGAACCACATCTGATGGATTGTCTTTTATCCTCTTTTTTCTGTGCATTTCATTTCTGATCCTTTTTTTTTTTGAGATGGGGGTTTTATCATATTGGCTAACTGGGTATGGCTACTAAAAATGAAAAGCAGATGTTCTGAGCTTACCATCACATGGATTCTCAAACTGCCCCAACATTTGGAAGAAAAAGAACAGTGATGCTTATATTAAACTGAGCATTCAAGTTCAGTTGGAATATTTGCCATGAATTGTTGCCCTTAATCAAGTTAGATACAAGCTCTTAGCCAATGAAATTGTTGACTGAAAAAAAAAGAAAAAACAATGCACAACCTAAAAGCTGAGAATTATATTTTATTTGGGGATGTTACTGAGGACTATAGCCTAGGAAATCAGCCTCTCAGAAAGCTCTGGGGAAACAAACGTATGGACACCAAGGGGGGAAAGTGGCGGCGGGGGTGGTGGTGGTGGTGGTATGAATTGGGAGATTGGGATTGACATGTATACACTAAAATGTATAAAATGGACATCTAATAAGAACCTGCTGTATAAAAAAAATAATAAAATTCAAACATTCAAAAGAAAAAAAAAAAAGCAAGCTGAAGAAATGTTCCAAAGAGGTAAGGGAGGAATCTGGATTTATAGGAATTTTTGCTGGAAAAAAACCAAACGTAGTTGAACATCAAAAGATTACTGCTAATCACAGAAACAAGATATCTCAAGTTAATGATTTTAGTGCTTTTCTATGTATGGGAAGATGCAGGAGTCTGGGCTCACTGAAATTATCCCTTTGATCTGCATCATAACTACCTATGGCCATTCTCCTGTTTTTCTCCACCCTGAATTCCCCTCAGGGTGCACCATTTTGGGGCAGCTACAGTGGCTGATGGCTTGATGATGAGTGTAAGGTGTTGTTTACTGGAATGGTAGGCAACATTCTTTGTTTACTGAAATGGCAGGCAACTTTGTTTTTTGTCCACAGAATAAACGCTGGATTCCAGAGGTCTTCCACAAAGGAATTCTCAGAAGTATTCTCTACTTGCCTGGCTCATGTGTGTGGGAGTCCTTATAATTAGCATTATTGTGAGAGTGTGTGGCAAGAGGTGGGTCCAGAGCGACCTTGGTAAATGCTGACGACCCATTTTCTCAGAGACAAATGAATGAGTGGGAGATTGAGAGCACTGAGAGGGGAGACAGGGAGAGGAGGGCTCGTGAATGCCCAGTAGGAAACTTACTGAGTAGGGGGAACACACACTGGTCACTAGAGGCAAGAATCGAGAAGGAAGGTGGTTTTCAGCTTTAGAGTGCCGGGGAAGCTAGAAGGTGTTTCTTCCAACGCTAAATATTTCAAGGCTCTTGCTTTTCTTGTGTAGAATTTGACCCATGAAAGGCAAATGAGGTGATGTGAAGCCTCTAATCCGCTCAAGGAAATGCAATGAGAGAACTGCGTTACATGATTTATTCATCCGCAGTTTCTTCTCTGGCACCTGAAAGAGCATTAGTACTCCAAACAGCAGATTGAGTTCCTTTGGAAAGGCTGATAGACACATAGGAAGTTAAAATTCAAGTCAGAGACTCAGATTATTTTAATTTTGAGTTCTTGAATATCTGGAGGCAAAATAAACTTGAGGGGTAAAAAGAGGTGGGTTTTAGTTTGTTTTTTCCAGTGTTGACTGTATCAGGTCACATCATGTGCTCTGGTGACATAGCATCCTGGGAAGGTTCAGCATGGAGGGAGCCAGCCTGTGAGTTTTATTACCAAAAACAGGAGTTAAATTGGAAGGGAGCCTCTTCTGCTTTCCAGGAAAGACAATACACTTAAATTAACTTGTGACCTCTCTCTCCCTCTTTATCAACTGTCAAAGGACCAGTTTTGCCTAGCTCCAGGCTCACTTCAGTCGTCTGTAATCACCAATCTTGTTTTTCCCTCTCCTTGTTCCAATCTAGTTAGGGTTTCCAATCATTCTTAGACAAGGTCTCTGTCAGCTGGGTGCAGGATCTTCCCAGTAAGCACAGAGATTAAATTTGCTAGGTTTTGGTTTGCCAATTTAAGTGGTGAGTAGTTTTGCCTGCTTTTATTTGACCAGCAGCGTGAACTCCTGCAGATTGCAAGTATATTTTGTTTGCAGGGAATCTGTGTGTTGTATGGGAAAGAATGCTGACTTAGTAGTGAGGACCTGAATCTTACCCTCAGTTCTTAGATCTACTTATAAGTTATTTTACCTGTTTGAAGTTTAGTTTCTCATATTTAAAATGTGAATGACAATGAAAATAATAATAGATGGTTTTAGCACCTTACATGTATTAATCTGTGTTACATGTATTAACACAACTATGTGACTTGGGTGCTATTATCATTTTCTCAGATGAGGAAACTAACAGATAGTTGTAACTTATCCCCAAGGTAACTCAGCTAGTACGTGGCCACATAGGGATTTGAATCCAGGTGGACTGATGTTTAGTGAAGCCGGAGGAAATGTTAAGGCTTTCTTGGTCACCAAGATGGGGGCCGAATGACCGTATCTAGACCAATCACTGGAAGGATATACTGAAGGAGGTCTTCTGCCATCTGTGCAGAGTGGCATTGGTTGTTGTGGGACACCTGCGGCCACTAATTCAGCTTTATGTTCAGTTTTGGGTTTGTAAAAATTATCCCTTGTTCAAACAAATTCTGCTGATTTATACTTGACTGAGAATACCAGGATGTTTTCTTCTCAAATCTAACATTTAACTCTGGGCAAGACACTAAAGTTAGGTTGCCTGAATTCCCTTTACTATATCATTCTCAACATCTTTCCTTTGAAGCCTAACTCTAATTTTTTGGGGGGCTTTATGAAGTATTATTTATATACACTAAATTGCTTATGTATGAGGTATGCAATTTGATAAATTTTGACCCATGTGTATACCCATAAAGCTATCACTGTAATCAAGATAATGAAAATATTTTTTATTAATTTTTATTAGAGTATAGTTGCTTTACTAGATTATGAAAATATTGATATCCGCACAAAGTTGTCATATACACTTTTAACCTCAATACTTATCCCCATCCCTGAAAAACCTTGATCTGCTTTCTGTCTCTTGAGATTGGTTTGCATATTGTAGAGTATTTTATGAATAGAATAATACTGTATGCATCATCCTTTTCTCTGGCTCCTTCTACCCATACTCTGCACGATTATTTTGAGTTTCATCCTGGCTGTTGGGTGTGACAGCTGTTCTTTTCTGTTGCTAAAATGTTTTTCATTGTATGGTTATACCACAATTTGCTTAACTATTCACTTGTTGATGGACATTGGCATTGCTTACTCTTTTGTTTTTGTTATTACAAATGAAACATGAATATTCATGAACAAGCATTTTTCCAGATTTATTGAGGCAAAACTGGCAAAACTGTAATATATTTAAAGTGTACAATGTGATAATATACACACATACATTGTGAAAGGAAAGAATTCCCATAATCAAGTTAACTAACACATCCATCAACTCACAGTCACCTTTTCTATTTCCTTAGGGAAAATGCGTAAGATCTATTTTCTTAGCAAACTTCAAGTATATAATACAGTATTATTACTATAGTCACTATACTATACATTAGGGCCTCATAATTTATTCATGTTACAGTTAAATGTTTTGCACCATCTTGCCAGTGTCTCCCCATTTCTCCCACTCTCCTCCCCAGCCCCTGGCCACCACCATTCTATTCCTATGAGTTCACCTTTTAATTTTTTTTTAAGATTCAACAAATAAAAGATATGAAAGTACAGTGTTTTTCTTTCTCTGTCTGCTTTATTTCAGTTAGCATTACGCCCTCCAGTTTTATCCACGTTGTCGCAAATGGCAGGTTTTCCTTCTTTTTTAAGGCCAAATAATATTTTATTGTATGCATATACTACAATTTCTTTGTCTTTTCATCAATTGTTAGACAGTTAAGTTGTAACCATAACTTGTCTATTTTGAATAATGCTGCAATAAATATGGGAGTATATGGGAACAGTATAACTATTCTTCCAGATGGTTATTTAATTTCCTTTGGATATATATGCAGAAGTGGGGTTGCTGAATCATATGGTAGTTACAGGTTTAATTTTTGAGGAACCTCCTCTTTGTTTTCCACAGTGGTTATACCAATTTATATTCCCACCAACAGTGTACTAGGGTTCCTTTTTCTCCATTACTTCATCAACATTTGTATTTTTAATAATAGGCATCCTGACTGGTGTATGTTTTGATTTGTAGTTTCCTGATGCTTAGTGATGTTGAACATATTTTCACATACCTATTAGTCATCTGTAAGTCTTCTTTGGAAAAATATCTATTCAGGTATTTTGTCATATTGGGTTATTTGTATTTTTTTATTACTGAGTTGAGTTCCTTATATAGTTGGATGTTAACCCTTTATTACATAGTTTACTAATATTTTCTCCCATCTGTAGGTTACATTTTCATTCTGTTAATTGTTTCCTTTGCTGTGCACAAACTTTTTAGTTGGATGTGTTCCCACTTGTTCATTTTGCTTTTGCCGCTTGTGCTTTTGGTGCCAAATCCAAAAAGTCAGCACCAAGGCCACTATCAAGGGGTTACCTCCTATGTTTTCTTCTAGTAGTTTTATGGTTTAAGGTCTTATGTTATATTCCTCAATCTATTTTGAACTGATTTTTGTGTATTGTGTGAGATAGGGGTTCAATTTCATTCTTTTGCATGTGACTGTACAATTTTCCCAGCACCATTTATTGAAGAGACTTTCTTTTCCTCATTGTGTTTTCTTGACACCTTTGTTATAAATTAATTGACTGTATATGCATGGGTTTATCTTTAGGCTCTCTTTTCTGTTTCATTGATCTATGTGTCTGCTTTTATTCCAATACCATATTGATTTGATTACTATAGTTTTGTAATATAGTTTGAAATTAGGAAGCATGATGCCCCCAACTTTGCTCTTCTTGCTCAAGATTCGTTAAGCTATTCAGGGTCTTTTGTGGTTCCATAAGAGTGTTAGGATTGTTTTCTCTATTTATGTGAAAAAAGCCATTGGAAATTTGATAAAGATTGCATTGAATCTGTAGATCACTTTGGATATTATGGACAAGTCTGCAATATTAATATTCCAGGTCATGAATGCAAAATATCTTTCCATTTATTTGTGTTTCCTTTAATTTCTTTCATCATAGGCTTTTTAGGTTTCAGTGTACAAATCTTTCACTTCCTTGGTTAAATTTATTCCTAAGTATTTTCTTTTTTAATGCTATTATAAATGGCTTTTCCTAATTTATTTTTCAGATAGTTGGTTGCTAGTGTATAGAAATGCAACTGATTTTTCCATGTTGACTTTGTTCCTGCAACTTTACTGAGTTCATCTATCAGTTCTAACAGCTTCTTGGTAGAGAATTTAGGTTTTAATTATATCTATATCTATAATCATGTCATCTGCAAACAGAAAATTTTAGTTTTTCCTTTTTGATTTGGATTCATGACTTTTCTTTTTCTTGCTTAATTGCTTTGGATAGGACTTCCAGTACTATGTTGAAAAAAAGTAGCAAGAGAGGACATTTTGGTCTTTTTCTTGATCTTAGAGGGAAAGATTTTAACTTTTCAATATTGAGTATGATGTTAGCTGTGTGCTTGTCATATATGGCTTTTATTATGTTGAGGTATGTCCATTCTATACCCAATTTGTTGAGAGTTTTTTTTATCATGAAATGTCAAATTTTGTTAAATACTTTATCTACATTTATTGAGATAATTGTACTATTTTTATCCTTCATTTTGTTAATGTGATGTATCATAATTACTGATTTGTGTATGTTGAACCATCCTTGCATCCAAGGGATACATCCCACTTGATCATGGTATATGATCCTTTTAATGTGCTGTTGAATTGGGTTCAATAATATTTTATTAAGAATGTTTGCTTCTTGGTTCATGAGGAATATTGGCCTGCAACTTTCTTTTCTTGTAGCATCCTTTTCTGGCTTTTGTATCAGGGGAATGCTGGCCTCCTAAAATGAGTTTGGGAGTGTGCCCTCCTCTTCTGTGTTCTGGAAGAGTTTGAGAAGGATTGGAGTTCATTCTTCTTTAAATGTTTGGTAGAAATCATCAGTGAAAACTTCTGGTCCTGGACTTCGCTTAGTTGGGAGGTTTTGGATTACTGATTCAATCTCTTTACTCATTATTGATCAGATTTTCTATTTCTTTATGATGCTTTTTTCATAGGTTGCATGTTCCTAGGAATTTATCCATTTCTTCTGGATTTTTAAGTGGTCCCATTTTTCTCTGAGTCTCTGAACAAAGATAATTCATAGAAATAATGTTCCCCAGGCACAGACTGTTTTATTTCCTTCATTATCCTTTGGGATTATAATAATTTCAGAGAGTTATTTTCTGCCTCCACCTAAGAAATTGTTAATGTATAGTGACATCACCTATATAGTATACTGTAATCTACAGACCATAGGTGATATCAATGGTCTAAAACTCAATAAAATAGTGAAAGAAATTCTAAAACGTTTTTAGGTCTCACAGTTAGAGCAAGGGTAGTGGAAAGAGGGAGACAAAAAGAAGACATGCTGAGTGAATGGGAAGAATGTAATTTCTCATCAATCCTACTTTCTTCATGCCTTGTTCCCAATAGGAATATTAGTATTTAGAGGGGGAGCAAGGGAGCAGGGACCTGAGCAGGAAT
>NW_006777583.1:4256834-4262408 GCF_000442215.2 Lipotes vexillifer | reverse complement strand
GGAATGGCCAGTGGGGTAGGATAAGAGCCAGGAGAGTGTGGCCTCAGGGATGCTCAGAAAAGATGGTTCACTCACTGAAGTGTGAGAAATAATCAGAGACTATTGAGGTTTGAGTGAATGAAGGATGGAAATGATCACTGGATTTGGCGACATTGAGGCAACTGGTGACCTTGTGGTCTCAGGGGCATGGTGGAGAATTGGAAGCATGTTTGGAAGGGATTGAAAAGAGAATGTGGGAGGAGGAGGAGACCACAACTCAGGCAGTTCTTTGGAGATGCTTCACTGCAAATTAGAGCAGAGAGCAGCTACAGCAGCCAGAAGCAGTTTGCCCTGCCCACTAGCCCCTAGTTACTATGCTCTGATAGGGATCATATCAGCAACAGTCCCAGAAACTAGATTAGTGTCACTTTCTCCCATGGGATGGAACAAATGGGAAGAGGCAGAGAGAAGGTTTGGAAGATTATACTGAAGATTCTTCTCCTGAAGATTATAAGAAATTTTAACTTATGTGATTAAACCCTACCACCAATGAAATCTAGTATTTTTAACTCTCCTGCAGATAGCTAGCCCCTTTCTAATAATGTAATCACAGCAAAGAAAATCATGACAGAGGTTCTTATTTTAATGCTTAGCTTTAGTAAATTTTTTTTAATTTAAAAAATTTTAATTTTTTAAATTAAAAAACATTTAAAAAATTGTGAAGAAAGGCAGGCATTTTTTCCCTGTAAAGAAACAATATCTAGTGGAACAAACATCATCATACTTTAGGCTTGTGGGATTATTTGTCGTTTCCATTATTACTCATTAGCAGTTGGGTGACAAAACCCTCCCCTTGTAAGAAAAGAACATTTCAGGACAAAACAGTGGAATCATTTGCATTTTCTTCAATGTCTGCCTTAAAAACATAATTTTTTCTTATTTTTCTGATAGTGATGGGATTCAAGCCAAATTTGTTTTTAGTCAGGTTTGATGTCCTCTTTTAAGATATTGCTTGAAACCTTTTTGAGTATTTATTTTCTACATCAAAGATGAGAGGATTTTTAAGAAGCCTTTTGTCTTCTTTGAGAGCTGGACAATTGTGTATATGATGCCAGATGATCCAAGGGGAGGTTACAGAAAGGCAGGAGCAGGGGACACACCTAGAAGGTTTCCAATCACCCTTTAAGCAGGTAGTTTATAAGTCATGGAGGAGAAAGTCATCTACCTTTACTTTGAAGAACAGAGCAGTGTTATATTTTAATTGTAAATTTCAGTGCTACATAACATTGTGGACAAAAAGTATTTCCTTTTGGCTAAATAAATAACTCCTTATAATTTTCAAATTTTATTTCAAGGAAAATGGTGGGCAGAATCTCCTGAATTGGCTTTTTGTAGCTATAATATTGTTGACAACGTTTATCTTGGATTTTGATGTAATCCCCACATCATTTATTTCAAATCTGATGTGATTTGTATGGAAAGATAGCAGTTTCTTTCTTGATTAAATTCTGTGTTTGCCTTCAGTGATAATCATTTTGTTCATGTCCATTCCTTTTATCAACATACCCTAGCTATTTAAAAATTTTTTTAAGATTCTAAGTGGTAAATATTACTGTGATTTGATAACACATTTCTCTTAAATCCAGTCTTTAAAATATTTAAAATATATTTGTAAATAAGTATCTAAATCTGGATTGATTAAAGAAGTGGTGAATAAAATTGTATAGAGACCAATTTATAAAGTTAAAAAATTATTTTCATTAAAAATTTTTTTGAAAAAATCAGGAAACAAACTATCTCCAACTGTTCTAAATAAGTTTTTTTAATTTGCTACTGGCTAAATTTTGAAAACTTTTAACCATGAGCCAGTGCAGTATCTTGTTTTGATATTCTGCTCTTAAACACATTTTGTTATTGAGTGAGATATTTTTGAAAGCTGGCTCCTCTTGTTTTCTCTTGACTGACTTTTAAGTTGCTTAATTGCAATATGTGTTTAGTCTCACAGGGATTCTCAATAGTATGCTCCCTGAAGAGAGAGAGAATTTTTCTTTGCAAAGAGCCAAACTTCAAAAATTCATTTGGAAACTTTCAAATATACATGAAATAGAAAAGAACAATGAATATCTTTTTGCCTGTCACTCAATTTCATCATTTATCAAGATTTTGCCCCATTTGCAATATTTATCCTTTATTTTCCTTTGCTGAAGTATTTAAAAAACAAACATGTTGTTTCACTCCTACATACATCAGTATCCTTCTCTAAAAATTATGGACCATAATCTAACCACAATCTTATTATCATAACTATCATAATTCCTTGATTACTTCTTATAATTATTCTACAATCAAATTTCTTCATTTCTCACTGACGGTCATTTTACAGTTGGTTTGGTTGAGTCAGCACCCAAATAAAGTACACATTAATATGTAGTTGATCTTTTTCTTGAATCTCTTTTGATCTGGAGTAGTCCTCTTCCTCCTGCTTTTTTATCTTCTGCAGGTGACATGTGTCAGAAACTGAGTTCATTCTTTAGAATGTTTTCTTTTTAGATTTGTCTGTTGCCTTCTTTGTGGTGATGTTTAACTTTCTCTTCTATTCCTCTCTTGCCAGTAAATGAGAGATGTCTACAGGCTTGATTTTATTCTGGTTCATTTGTTTCCACAAGAACACTTCATAGCCAGGGCTATGTGCTTTGTGTTGTGTCCCATTGTGAGACACACACAGTCTCTGGTTTTCTCACTTCTGAGGATGCTAAGATTGATCATTGGTTCATGTGGTAACACCTAGTCCCTCCATTGTCATGTTCCCCATTCTTTTATCTAATGCCTCTGTCCATTGGTGACTGTTGCAAGGGATTGCACAATGGTGCTTTTCTAGTTCTGTTTTTCCTTTCATGTCAATTACCTTCAATTCTTCAGTAAAGAATAACTTTTCTGTTGTTGAACATACTATATGGTTCCCCTAACATATAAGTTCTTCCAGGAAAGGTGGAATAAACGTTTAATTCTTTAATTGCCAATAATTGCTCCTTCAGCCCTCAGAACTGTTTGCTGCTAACAATTTCCCTGCAGAACCCACAGCTGGCTGTCAGGCAAAGTAAGTGACCAATCTCTCTTTGTCTGCTGGACCTGGCCTGTGAGCCCTTGATTAGAACATAGCATGGGGTTCCTGATCCTAGCAGATTGAGCCCAGCCCTCTCTGAAAAGGTTTCTGAAATTATGCCCCAAGTCAGATTGCAAAACTGAGGGGGTTTGGAGATTGCTCAGCCGGTGATGTAGGGTTCGTTTTCAAGGTTTCTGATGAACATGCTATGTGAAGTGTTAAAGTCTGTGTCACATCCCTTCACAGTACTTACACAGCTTGAAACCACAGATGTACTTATCATTTGATTGATATTCTTTCCCACTAGACTGTAATGTCAGAGGACAGACCAGGTGTGTTTGGCCACCCAGTATAAGAAGCTAGAACTTTTCTGGTTTTAAGAGATAGAAGTTCAGCTCAAACTACACTTGGCCCTTGAACAAAATGAGGGGTAGGGGTAGGTGTGCCAACCCTCCACGTAGTAGCAAATCCATGTATAAATTTGTATTCATTCCTGAAAAAAAACCTGCTTGGAAGTAGACCGGTGCAGCTCAAACCTGTGTTGTTAAAGGGTTGATTTAATGTGTAATACGAGGAGAAATTATTTGGAAAGCTATGAGGGTAGCTCACTGGGCTGAAGGACAAGTTACAGAATGTTAAGCTGCTCTTGGAATTTCAAGCAGTTCAGTTGGACTTGAATGTCTTCAACACTCTCTGTCTCTTTTCTTTTTACCTGTGATTGACAGCTTTGTTCTCTCAAATGCTTCCATGTGGTGGTGGCCATGGTAACAAACTGCACAAGGAATTGTGTCCTTTTAACATCAGGGCTCTTGATTGATCTATCTGGAGACATGCTCATCTCTAGACCAGTTATTACCGCCAGGGGAAGTGGGTGCTCCGGTTGGCCTACTTTGGGTCAAGTGTCCAGCTCTGTATTCATGAGGGGGGAGAACAGTGATAGTTTCCATCATTCTAGATGATCAGAGTAGAAGTGAAGCAGTTCCCCATAGAAACAGGAGGGTGCTCTTAAGCAAAGAATGGAAAATGTGTACTGTGTAGGCAAAAATAGATGTTACTATACATTTGTATCTCCAGCACCCAAAAAAGTAAATATTGCATATAGCAAAATTTTGTGGAAGACTCAGTGGAATCAAGGAAGACTGATAGCTTTCATGTAATGCATTAGGTATGTAGAATCTATTTTGACACAACATACTCCATAAAATCACGAAGATTTTTATTTGCTCTGTGGGTTATCTGATCCACAAAACATTTTACTTAAAATTGCTGTTTTAATTTTTCTTTAAAAACCACTTTGCTCTAGCCTTCACAAATTCTCAAAAGTAGTGTTGAACTCTCAAAGTTAATCCTTTATAATGACATAAATAATTTCTCTAGTACTAAAAATAGCGACTCATCAGGACCTACAAATTTCAACATATCTCAGCATGTATTCAAGTGCTGGATCCTTTCATGTTGGTTATGGTACCTGCCACTATTCTGTGCTTCAACATGAGAGCTGATATACATGAAGACTAAGCCAAATAAAATTTTGTTTTCAAATTTGTTCATCAAGTGATTTTTTAAATTCCAACAAATAGATATTTTTCATTTTTTTCTGGGACAATGAAAGATCACAAAATTTTCATCATCATTGTTTTCTGATCCTGTGTATAACTCAGTGTCGACTGAGAATTATGACTCCCTGCTACCCACTGCTTCAACTTGACCTAAGTTTATCTAATGAGGAATCATGACCCTAAATTCATTCTTCATGTGTGAATTCATTCAGATCATTTAAAATTATAGGACTCTCTAGGAAGAAAACAGCACATATTATCAGTGGCAGAAAAGTATAACATTCTTCTTTTGTTTCCTAAGTTAATGAAATCTTTAAGCAACTGGATGCAATCCTTTTTTTTTTCCTATTAGTAAATGTATCATAAAATATTTCATATAAAAGTTGGGGCCTGTTTGCCTTGAATAATTATTCAACTTTTAAGTTGGACTCCTTATAATCACCATAAAAATATGAATTTGGAATTATGTAAAAAATTAAGTAAATACTCAAATGTCTTTAACATTTCGTTCCCTTAACTCTTTTTGATATCTATCGTCAAAGGGAATTTCACATTTAAAAGGTAACAAAGTGTTGAATTTATTATCCCCCCTCTCTCCCGTGATGGTAAATGTAAATCAAGTTGATGATGAAATCTGCAGTAATGTTGTTTTGATGGCTTTAGATGCAGGAGAATTTGGAAGCCAATATGCAGTTCATTTAACTTGTGCCCAAGCCATCTGTTTATCTGCATCACTCAGCCAGCCAGCTTGCTTCTTTGCTCCTAGAGTCTACAGAGCTGATTAACCTGGATGAAGATTCCTGGCAGCCTCAATTCACTTCCTGAATCTTCCACACCATCCAGAATTCCCTGGTGGAGCCTGGCAGGATATTTGGAAAGGCAAAGAGGCTCTTTTGGCCTGAGATGTAGTGTAGATATAAATGTCAGCTGCTG
>NW_006777583.1:4248789-4256823 GCF_000442215.2 Lipotes vexillifer | reverse complement strand
TGCTGAACCATTGCTGGGGAGAATGACTTCAGGGTTCAAGGCTTGTTAGAAATAAATTTCGAGTTACCAGCCAACTATAATATAGAATCACCAAGAAGGGGAATATTTTGGTCTTGATCATCTCGTTTCTTCATTTTATAGCAATAGGAATAGTGTAGTTCAACTAAGTTTAATGTGCCAAGAAATTATTTATCAAAGTCAGTTGAAGGATAAGACAGGTGACTTTTTTTTTTTTTACCTTCCATCCCAACTTGTATTAGAAATGACCTGGCACTAGAAGTCTTATTCCTTCGGATGGTGGAGGCTGTGCTTTTTAATAACCCCTGGGATATAATTGTATTAAGATCCATTATAGGCGATCAGCCAGGGCAGCAGTGATATTTGGCCTGAGTGACTTCGAATCTTCTCTAAGTGAAACACAGAGTATTTGGCCATTAATTTGTACCATGAATATGAGTCAGGGACCTGTCCTGCCTTTCTCCCTCATGACTGTGGTTTTAGTCATCTTGTCCATTTGACCTCTGGACTGTGCAACTGCCAGGAGCTGTCCAGTTGTCCAAATCAGAAGCAAGGAGGAGTGTGAAAACTGATGATAGAATACAGGCCTGTAAGTCAGAGAAGAAAAGTCCCTTATTGCCAACAGCCCTTAGGCAGCGGAAACTTCTCTTGCCGTGCTGTCATGCTGCTGCTGAGCATCCAACTACAGGGCACACTCACCCATCACTGGGTCATCAGTCAGAGTAATTCATGGCAGTTGTATGTGGCCTTGTGTACAGTCCAACAGCATTTAAAAAAATTTTGGTTTCTTCTTCAATGGCAAGCATGGAGAAAATAGTTTTCTGATGAAATTACCAGTATAAAAAAAAAAGGAAGACAAAAAAAGGCAAGTCTAAGAGTACTGTATATCAAGACAAGGGGGTGGTTTTATGATAAAAGCCCAATCACTTAGTGAGGATGAAGGCGTCCCATCAGACATGATCAGGCCCCTCCCTCAGACTAAATTGTGTATAGTTCATTGACATTCCTTGGCACCACTGCCCTGGACTGAGCCTTCTCAAAATTTTGAAGTCAGTCGTGTGTGTTTTCGGTGCCTCCCAGCTTTCTTTGTTTAGCCCCATGTCTGTCTTCATGACCCCTCTCATGGCTACCCAGAGCGCTCCCACCACAGTGCCCCTCAGAGCCTTGCTCCCTTGGGTTGCTGTTTTTACTGCAGTGCGGCCGTCTCTCAGTACCCCCTCAGTCCTATGCTTTGTTCTAAAAGCACTGCTGAAACTGTGCAACTAAGTACCCAAGAACTGGTGAAGTGTTAGGGATAAAGGTTTACTGATCTATGTGCCTTTTACAGAGGACACCGGGATGTCACTGGTATTAACTCTATGAAAGAGCACATAAATGGTGGGATATCCTGCTTTTCACCCTTCCTCAGTCCAAGATAATTAGTCCCAAGTTTTGACGTTGAAGCTTGTTAACTACATTCTTTGCTCCTAAAAGTGTGGTCCACTGACCAGTGGCATTGACATCACCTGGGAATTTATTAGAAATGAAGAATCTCAAGCCTTATTCCAGACCTACTGAATCAGAATCTGCTTTTTAACCAAGAGCCCAGGTAATGATTTTTCATATTAATATTTGAAAAAAAATCGATCTATTCCATACCAGGTTTCAGTGAAAATAAGTGCTGTGTTGTGTCAGGCTTCTGATGAAAATAGAAAATAAGTATCCTGACATAGGTAAGGGTGAAAAGCTTGGTATGGAACAGTTGCTCTCAAAATTCCTTATGTGTAAGAGTCAGCTGGAAGGTTTATTAAAGCATGGGTTACTAGGACCTACCCTCAGAGTTTCTGATTTAGATCTAGGGGGAGCCTGAGAATTTGCATTAATAAAAAGTTCCCAGTTGATACTGATCCTGCTAGTCCAGGGATTACACTTTAAGAACCAGTGACATATAGTGATGCATATAGTGATACAATGGAAGCAATCTATGCTGGTTGAGGCCCTGGACAGGAGCTTTGTGGCAGGAACTCTGGTAGGTCCTTGTACATAAATCAAGAACACTCCATTTAGAAGCTTTGGATCAGAGTTTTAGGGCAATCTTTACCATTGCCGGTCCTGGTGACCTTGTACAGGTCTCATTGCCTCTCTTGACTTCAGCTTCTGTACCTGACAAAATAAAGAGCGGCTTAGATGCTCTATATCATACCCACCATTTCTAAAATTCTATGCTATGTAATTTTTTTGGTGACTCCTTGAGACCTAAGTCAGAGAAGTAATTCAAGGTGGAGGATCTCAGATCCAGGAGATGGAAAGGAGCATGAACCATGACGAGAGTTAGTTGGGGATTATCTGAGGCAATCAAAAATTATTTCTCTCAAAGTTGGCCACCATTGTGCCTGCAGGTGGACCCAGACACACATTTCCTAACAATTCATTACCCCTGGAATTCTTTCTTTACTGGGGAATTGGAAAAATTCAAAGTCTAACTTTTCAGCAGTATGAAATATCTTGGAACCAAAGGATGGAGAGGTCTCAATATATTTGGAACCCAATCAGATAGTTTCAATTTTTTGGATTTCTACCAAATGAGAAAAATATATTTCTCAGTAAATACACAGCTCTAGTTAACAAATTACTGCACTGTTTTCATAGATTAGGTGTTAATTTTTAGGAATAAGTACACTCAGGGATTTGGTCTTTCTGTAGGTATGTCTGGGAGTATTAAAATCTGAATCTGTGTTCTAATGAAATTTTACTTTTGTTGTGTAAGTAAATGCCTCAGCTATCATGCGTGATGGTAGAGTCTGATCATTGGTGTCAAGGCTCATACATGTTGAAGTACCTTCACCATGTCAACCTGAAATATATTACCAGGTCTCTTGTTAAGAGATACACCTTCAGAAGAAGGAGACCTCAAGGGTCAGGTTAAACATCCAGAGTCAGAGCTGGGGGTAGAGGTGGGCAGTGTTATAACAAAATATGCTGAGAAGCAAGCAGAGAGCTATGGATTTGTCATAAGGAAAGTTAAGAGTCACCATAGGTGTTGCCTCAAGCATAAGGAACAACAACGAGAAACAAAAAGAAAAAAAAAAGTGGAGTCTGTGGTTGTTGAATAGTTTGTAGGAACATACTGACACTTGGGTTTCTGATAACTGCCTCTAGTATATATGCCTTGAATTCTCTTTCTTTTCTCCTTCTTTGCAGTGCAGTTTCATATGGGAAAGAATCTCTGGAGAGGGCTTTAAAAAAACTAACTAAAAATATCCTAGAACATGAGAAGATCCTTCAAGTTTCCGAGGTTTATTTTATATTTTAAAACATAAATTAAAAAGCATTGAGGACCTGATCTAACCCACGATAAGACATGAGTTCTGGCAGTTGCCATTTCTGCAGTGTGTAGGAAAGTAGGAGTGTGTAATCAAATAGAATAAGTAGCTAGGATGATCCCACATAGGTCCTGGGCGTTAACACTTGTGCCTTGCTTTTAGGCCCTCTTGCCAAAACCCTATTGCTTTACTTCTCTACTAAAATAACAATCCTCTGTCCTACTTTTTCGTTATTATATTTTTTTTATTCGTAGGAAATTTTCTCACTTCATGGCATCGTCTAAAAGCTTTATTTACCCTTGTTTTAGCTACTGTGTAACTAAGTGAATTATACTGAAAGCTGCCTTATCTAATACCTGGCAATACTGTGGAAATCAGCATTTTGAATGTTAATCTTAAATAATGCTTTGGTCTATTAACACAAATTCTTTTGGAATAAAGGGGTCAGACCGTGGTGCTGTTGGTGGTGTAAAGTTTAGAGGAAGCAGGATGTTTTATTCTGTCACAAAACTTCTACAGATAATGTTAGTGTCATTGGGTTTTTTGTTCATTTAATATTGAACAATGAAAAGGTGACAGCCTGGTACAATATACATGGACTCATAGGTGTCTATCTATATTTTTACTAATTGGACAAACATGCCAAATACATAAAGATTTTATAAAAGTAATTCATGCATGTTCTGGAAAATTTGGAACAAGCAGAATATATAAAAATGTAGAAAAAGATTTAATCATGACCCCAGAGGTCACCATTCATTTGTTCAGTGTAAATCATTTATAATATATTAAAAACTTCTATAACCTGTTTTGCTGTTTCTTCATGGATTTGTTTAATCCTTGCTACAGTGAGGGTGTAACGTTATGGCAGCAATCTTGCCCTGTTGATTATTTAAAAAGTAATAACTTTTCTTGACCCCATATTCAGGATTGCCATTGGTAACCTGCACCTCCTTCTTCAAGTGATCTCCTCTCTTGGCCCCCTGGACCTTATTCTCCCTTTCGATCCCCTCTTCTCTGTATTCTCCACTAACTTTTTTTTTTTTTTTTAGAGGTTGGGGGTAGGAGTTTATTAATTAATTAATTAATTAGTTTTTGCTGTGTTGGGTCTTCATTTCTGTGCGAGGGCTTTCTCTAGTTGTGGCAAGCGGGGGCCGCTCTTCATCGTGGTGCGCGGGCCTCTCACTATCGCGGCCTCTCGTTGCGGAGCACAGGCTCCAGACGCGCAGGCTCAGTAGTTGTGGCTCACAGGCCTAGTTGCTCCGCCGCATGTGGGATCCTCCCAGACCAGGGCTCGAACCTGTGTCCCCTGCATTAGCAGGCAGATTCTCAACCACTGCGCCACCAGGGAAGCCCTCCACTAACTCTTCATCCTCCACTTTGTGCTTTTTTTAAAAAAAATTTAATTAATTAATTAATTTGTTTTTGGCTGCATTGGGTCTTTGCTGCTGCACGCAGGCTTTTCTCTAGCTGCAGCGAGCGAGGGCTACTCTTCGTTGTGGTGTGGGCTTCTCATTGCAGTGGCTTCTCTTGTTGCGGAGCATGGGCTCTAGGCACCTGGGCTTCAGTAGTTGTGGCATGTGGGCTCAGTAGTTGTGGCTCATGGGATCCAGAGCACAGGATCAGTATTTGCTCTGCGGCATGGGGGATCTCCCCAGACCGGGGCTCGAACCCGTGTCCCCTGCATTGGCAGGCAGATTCTTAACCACTGTGCCACCAGGGAAGTCCCTACTTTGTGCTTCTTGATGACCGCTTCCCAGTCTCAGTTTTCAGCCCTCTGCTTCCTGCATTCTTCACCTAGGTAATAACATCCTTTCTCCTTGGCTTCAGCCATCACCTCTGTGGGCTGGGTTCTAAATTTGTGTATCCAGCCAAGACCCACTTGTGCCTCTTTGCCACAGACACTTACCAGGCACCCTTTTGCATGCAGCCCTGGATCGGGCTAGGAGATAGGCAAAGTCCATTCTCTCAGAGTTGTATTCTAGAAGGAGTAGACAGACAATACACAAAGAAACAAATAAACCTATAATTTAGGATGGTGCCAAATGTTTGTGAAGATTAATAAAGCAGAGTGATCTGAGGAAGAGTGATGGGGGTAGCCAATATTATTTTGATAACATGGTCTTGAAAATCTCTCTAGAAAGGTGATGTTTGAGCTGACACTTCACACAAGAAGAGGCTGACCATGTGAAAATTTTGGAGACACTCATTCAGATAAAAGAAAACAAAAGGGCAAGTGCACAGGTCCTAAATGGAAAAGGCCTTCATATGCTCAAAGAATCAAAAGATCAGTTACAGAGTTAAGAGCAAAAATACTTAATTCCAATTGCAGTAATTTCTATGACAGAGAGGTATGGAATACTATGGGAACATCAACAGGGGAACCTCATCTTAATAATGTATTGTAGAACTTTTGCAATATCAGTATAGTATGTTATTTTATAGCAGTATTTTTAATGTTTACATCTGTATTCCATTTTATGATTATACCACAATTTTTAACCAAGAGTCTTTTAAAAAATTGAATTCCACAGAGTCATTTTTTGAATTATAGGAATTCCCAGTGTCTCAAAAGAAAATTATAACCACAAGGCAAGCATATATAAGAAAGCAGCATAAAGATGCTGGCAGCAAACCAATGTGGGTGGGAAATCACCAGCAAGGGGAACTCTGCTCCTCCTCTGGTAGTTCTGTAATTGTTTCGGGAGTGTTATTCCTGTTCCTAAACCATACTGTAAGTTTATTTTTTTCAATAAACTTCTTTTAGAATAATTTTAGATTTATAGAAAAGTTGCAAAGATAGTACAGAGAGTTCCCATCTACCCTCACCCAGCTTTCCCTGTTGTTAACATCTTATGTAACCATGGCAGATTTGTCAAAACTCAGAAACTAACGTTTGTATGCTACTATTAACTAAATTCCAGATTTCATTAGGATTTCACTAGTGTTTCCACTAATACCCTTTTTCTATTCTAGGATCCAGTCCAGGAGACCACATTGTACTGAATAATCCCCTTAGTCTCTTTCCTTGTTTTTCACCATCTAGACAATTTTGGGAAGTACTGGTCAGATATTTTGTAAATGTTTCTCAGTTTGGGTTTGTTTGTTTGTTTGTTTTTTTCATGATTAAACAGGGATTATGGGTTTGGGGAAGAATACCACAGAAGTGAAGTGCCCTTCTTTTCACATCCTATTGAGAATACATGGTATCAACCTGCCTTATCACTGGCAACGTTAACCTTGATAGCCTAGCCAAGGTGGGGTTTACCAGGTTTTCCACTGTAAAGTTACCTTTCCTTCCTGTTTCCATTCTCTAGTCATCAGAAGCAGGTCACTAAGTCCATCACACACTGAGTGAGGGTTGGGAGGAGGAAAGGTGGGGTGCATAAGTAGAAGGGCTAGGAAGGGTGAGGTCTGTCTCCTTAACAGTGTTATATGCATAAATATTTTAGACTTCTTCTGAAGGAAAGATTTCTGTTTTTCCTTCTATATTTATTAATCATATATTTATATTAGTGGGAACTTGTGCATATTTATTTTATACTTTGGCTTATAATCTATTACTCTATTATTAATTTTTCTAGTCACAATGTTCTAGCTTTGGCCATTGGGAGATCTTTCAGATTGGCTCCTTTGGCCCTTTGATAATCCCTTATCCTTTTGTATTTTGATAATCTCTCATCCTTTCTTACTGTTTGCTCCATGTTCATCTTGTATTTTCTCTGCCCCGTACCCAGAATCAGTCTTTTCTTTAAGGATCCCGAATTCCTTTTATAAGAAAATCATATTTAGAAACCAGGACCTGAGCAACCACCAGTCTTCTGATGATTTTCAATCTTAGTTTATAACATTGTTGCTCTAAATATCCCTTGAGCTAACTCTTTGCACATATCTGTGATTATTCCTTATTATAAATGTCTAGAGGTGAAATTGTTGGGTTAAAGGGAATATTAATATTTTAAAGCTTTTAAAATATTGTCAAGTTGTATTATAGAAAGATTTTATCCATTTATACAGCGATGAGTGGTATAGAGATTTCTAGTTTTGGGTTTTGAACACCCGACCTACTTTATTTCCCTAACCAAGTGAGCTCATCTTCACTGCCAACACACTAGTCTAAGTCATACTCACCTCTCACCTGCATCTCTGCAATGGACTTGTAACTAGTCTCCTCCTCTGCTCCCACTGTCTCCATCCTTTAGAGAAAAGTCAGAACAATGTTTTGAAAATACAAAAAAAAAGAGACAATGTTGTGCTCTTGCTTTAAAACCTTCCACGAGTGTTCAATATACAAATAATAAAGCATAAAATCTTTGATGAGGACATAGGGCCTTGAGTTTTTCTGGGTCCTGTTTACCTCTCTGGTGTCTTCCTGGGCCTTTGTCCCGCTCACTCAATAAGTACGTTGGGAAAGCATTGGCCTTTTTAATGTTTGCCCAGTATGCCAACCTGTTTCCTGCTTCATGGCTTTTACATGAATTCTCCCCACTGCCTAGAAATCTTTCCACCACCCCCTAAATAGTAAATTTCTAGTAATTCTTCAGGTCTCAATTTAAAATCTCAAGTTCTTGATTCCTACTATAATTCTACCTGAAAATACTTTCATAGTTTCCTATACATTATTTAAAAGCATTTCTCACAGACTCTAATTATAATTATATAATTATTTCGTATCCACCTCTCCAGTAGATTTTAAACCCATGAGAGCAGGAAT
>NW_006777583.1:4245632-4248761 GCF_000442215.2 Lipotes vexillifer | reverse complement strand
CAGGAATGGTGTTCATGTTAATCAGCATCTAGCAGAACTCCTGGCACTTAGTAGGAACTAAGTAATTATTTGTTGAATGAATGTGCGACTCATGTCTTGAATTCACTCAGTGAAACACACTCCAGGAAAACATCTGCATTAAATAAGGTGCTATAAAATTTTATTCATATTTAGAAGATTATTAATTGACTTATATGAGAAGTGAAATCGGTCTGTCTATTCCCCAAGTAGAACATGATTTGATCTAGAGAAAAAAAATCTTATTTTCTTCATGTAAGGATTAGAGCGTTTATAACACCTCTGGTTTACATTGTCAGTGTAGCCTTCAGAAAGATACCTGTTCACATATAGCATTCTATGAGAGTATGCATTTTCCTACAGTTTTTCTGTGGCAGGCTGTATCTTCTGAGAATGGCCACAACAAAATCTCCCCTCTCATATGGTCTTTGTACAATATGACTTTGATATTCCTCCCATTGAAAGATGGGGTTTGTTTCCTCCTGGTGAATCTGGGCAGGTTTGTGACTTCAGTGGATTTGATACTATGTGACTCTGGAGGCTGGGTCACAAAGGTGATAAGCTTCCACCTGCTTCCCTTTGGACCCTTGCCTTTGGAGGCCTGGGACACCACTGTGTAATAAAGGTGAGGGCTACATGCCAGGCCACATGGAGAGGAGACAGGGGGGTGTCCTGGCCCATAGCCCCAGATGAGTTCCTAGGTGACAGCCAGCATCAACAACCAGCCACGAGTGAAGACACCTCCAAGTGACTCCTGCCACCCCGCTGTCCAGTCATCTTCAGTTCCTGAGTCTTGTCATTTGAGGCCACAGATATCATAGAGCAGAAACAAACTGCCCCACTGTGCCTTTTCTGAATCCCTGACCCACAAAATCTATAAACAGAATTAAATTGTTTTAAGTTGCCAAATTTGGGGGCAATTTATTTTCCAGCAGTAGGAACTGGAAGAAACTTCAGGATTATGACTTTCAAGTTTTCTTACCTTAGTCTGAGAATAAAAACCTATTATTTAGACTTATATTCCTTTCATTACTTGGAAGATTGAATAAGTATTGACCAGTTGTATCTCTTTTCCTATTATCCTTTTCCTGTTTTTCATAGTCTTCTTTTGGATTTGTAAGACTTCTTTGTGTATCAAGGATATCAAACTTCCTTTCTGTTATGTGTTCCAAATATTTTGCTGTTACCTTGTTACCTGTGTTTCTTCTTCTTTTTTAAAATTAATTTATTTATTTTTGGCTGCTTTGGGTCTTTGTTGCTGTGCGTGGGCTTCCTCTGGCTGTGGCAAGCAGGGGCTACTCTTTGTTGCGGTGCACGGGCTTCTCATTTCTGTGGCTTCTCTTGTTGTGGAGCATGGGCCCTAGGCACGCAGGCTTCAGTAGTTGTGGCGCACGGGCTTAGTTGCTCTGGGGCACGTGGGATCTTCCTGGACCAGGGCTCAAACCTGTGTCCCCTGCATTGGCAGGTGGATTCTTAACCACTGCGCTAACAGGGAAGTCCTTGTGTTTATTCTTTAAAGTGAGACTTGTATATTTTTCCCATGTTCTTCCTAGTGAACTCATGACTGTTGAGTCATTGTCTCTTTAATCCCAAGCCACTTATATTTAATTTCTTCTTCCATGTTGAAGGGTGCAGTGTTCCCTCAACTAAGAAAACGATCCCCATAACACTTCTATTTTTTTCTTTCATATAATTGACACACAGCACTGTACAAGTTTAAGGTATATAGTATAATGATTTGTCTTACCTACCTCATAAAATGATTACCACAGTAGGCTTAGTGAACATCCATAATCTCATATAGATACAAGATTAAAGAAATAGGAAGAAAATTTTTCCTTGTGATTAGAACTCTTAGATTTACTCTCTTGACAACTTTCATGTATTGTAAATATAACATACAGAAGTATTAATTACATTTATCATGTTGCACATTATATCCTTAGCACTTATTTATCTTATAACTGGAAGTTTGACCTTTTGACTGCCCTTCTCCAATTCCCCCTATACATCCTCCACATCCCTGCCTCTGGTAACTACAAATCTGATCTCTTTTTCTGAGTTTGTTTGTTTTTGAATGTAATTGACTTACAACACTATTTTAGTTCCTATTATACAACATAGTGACTGCATATTTCTATATATTTCAAAATGATCCCCATGATCTAGTTATGCTATGTCACCATACAGAAAAGATATTATGTAGTCCTATATACCTCAACTGTACATTTCATACCTGTGACTCATTTATTTTGCAACTGGAAGTTTGTACCTCGTAATCTCCCTCACCTATTTCTCCCCTGACCCCTCTCCCCTCTGGCAAACCCCTGTTTGTTCCCTGTATCTATAACTCTGTTTATGTTTTTTATGTTTGTTCATTTGTTTTACTTTTTAGATTCTACATACAAGTGAAATCATATGGTATGTCTTTCTCTGTCTGACTTATTTCACTTAGCATGATACCTTCTAGGTTCACCCCTGTTGTTGCAATGGAAAGATTTCATTCTATTTATATGGTTGAGCAACATTCCATTGTACGTATATAGACCATAGTTTTTTTAACCATTCACCTATTGATGAGTACTCATGTTGCTTCCGTATCTTGGCTATTGTAAATAATGTTGCTATGAACATAGGGGTGCATGTATATTTACAAGTTAATGTGTTTGTTTTCTTCAGATAAATACCTGGAGTGGTATTGTTGGATCATATGGTAGGTCTATTTTTAATTTTTTGAGGAATCACCATACTTTCTTCAACACTAGCTGCACCAGTTTACATTCCCACCAACAGTGCACAAGCAGTCTCCTTCCTCTACGTCCTTGCTAATGCTTGTTATTTGTTGATTTTTTGATAATAGCCATTCTGACAGGTGTGAAGTGGTACCTCATTGTGGTTTTGATTTGCATTTCCCTGATGATTAGTACTGTAGAGCCTTTTTCATGTGCATGTTGACTATCTGTATGTCTTCTTTGAAAAAATGTCTATTCAGAACCTTTGCCCATTTTTTAATTGGGTTTTATTTTTATGTTGAGTTGAATGAGTTCTTTGTATATTTGGTATGTTAACTCCTTATCAGATATATTGTTTGCAAATATCTTCTCCAGTTCA
>NW_006777583.1:4239443-4245622 GCF_000442215.2 Lipotes vexillifer | reverse complement strand
TTCAGCAGGTATCCTTTCATTTTGTTGATAGCTTCCTTCATCATGCAAAAGCTTTTTAGTTTGATATAGTCCCATTTGTTTATTTTTGCTTTTGTGTCCCTTGCTCAAAGAGACATATCCAAAACGTATTATGAAGACTGACATCAAAGAGCATACTGCGTATTTCTTCTAGAAGTTTTATGGTTTCAGATCTTATACTTAAGTCTTTAATCCATTTTGAATTTATTTTTGTGCATGGCGTGAGAGTAGTCCAGTTTGATTCTTTTGCATGTAGCTGTCCAGTTTTCCAAACACCATTTGTTGAAGAGGCTCATTGTGTATTCCTCATTGTGTATTCTTGCCTCCTTTGTCATAAATAAATTGCCCATATAAATTTGGGTTTATTTCTGGGCTCTCTGTTCTATTGCATTGATCTTTGTATCTGTTTTTGTGCCTATACTATATTGTTTTGGTGAATGTAGCTTTGTAATAGTTTGAAATCAGGGAGCATGATACTTTGTTCTTCCTTCTCAAGATTGTTTTGGCTGTTTGGAATCATTTGTATTTTATACAAATTTTGAAATTTTTCTAGTTCTGTGAAAGAAGCCAGTGATATTTTGATAGGGGTTGCATTGAACATGTAGATTGCCTTGGATAGTATGGTAATTTTACCAGTCTCTCTTCTTTCAATCCATGAGCACAGTATATCTTTCCATCTATTTGTGTCATCTTCATTTGTTTTCATCAGTGTCTTACAGTTTTATGAATACTGGTCTTTTACCTCCTTAGTTAGATTTATCCCTAGGTATTTTATTCTTTTTGATGTGATGGTAAAAGGGATTGTTTCCTTAATTTCTCTTTCTGATAGTTCATTGTAGTATATAGAAATGCAACAGATTCCTGTATATTAATTTTGTACCCTGCAACTTTACCAAATTCTTTGATCAACTCTAGTAGTTTTTTGATGTTGTCTTGAAGATTTTCTAATGTATAGTTATCATGTTATCTGCAAACAGTGACAGTTTACTTCTTCCTTTCCAATTTGGATTCCTTTTATCTCTTTTTCTTGTCTAATTGCTATGGCTAGGATTGCCAATAATATGTTGAATAAGGTGGCAAGAGTGGACATCCTTGTCTTCTTCCTGATCTTAGAGGAAATGGTTTCAGTTTTTCACCATTGAGTATGATGTTAGCTGTTGGCTACCATATGTGACATTTACTATGTTGCAGTATGTTCCCTCTATACACACTTAGTTGAGAGTTTTTTTTTTTAAATCATAAATGGATGTTAAATTTTGTCAAAAGCTTTTCTATATCTATTGAGATGACTGTCTGATTTTTAAACTTAAATTTATTAATGCGGTGTATCACACTGATTGATTTGCAGATACTGCAACATCCTTTCATCCCTGGGATAAATCCCACTTGATCATAGTGTTATGATCCTTTTAATGTATTGTTGGGCTTGGTTTGCTAATATTTTATTTAGGACTTTTGCATCTATGTTCATCAACAATATTGGCCTGAAATTCTTTTGTTTTGGGGTGATATTTTCATCTGGTTTTGGTATCACTGTGATGCTGACCTAATAGAATGAGTTTGGAAACATTCTTTCTTCTGCAAATTTTTGGAATAGTTTGGAAAGGACAGGTGTTAACTCTTCTCTAAATGTTTGGTAGAATTCACCTGTGCAGCTATCTGGTCCTGGACTTTTGTTTGTTGATAGTATTTTTATTACTGATTCAATTTCACTACTGGTAATGAGTTTGTTCATATTATCTATTTCTTCCTGATTAAGTCTTGGGAGATTGTACATTTCTAGGAATTTGTCTTTTTTGTCTGTGTTGTCCATTTTACAGGCATATAATTGTTCATAGTAAACTCTTAGGATCCATTGTGTTTCTGTGGTGTCAGTTGTAACTTCTCCTTTTTCATTTCTGATTTTATTGATTTGAGCCCTTTCTCTTTTTTTCTTGATGAGTTTGGCTAAAGATTTATCAATTTTGTCTTTTCAAAGAACCAGTTCTTAGTTTCATTGGTTTTTATTTATATATATTTTGGGTCTGTATTTCATTTATTTCTGCTCCGGTACTTATTATTGAATTGACCACAAAGTTTGTTTGGGTTTTTCCATACCATCTTACCCTGTATGAACTTTTTGGCCAATGTAATATTTCCTTCCTTCTTCTAATTGGTTTTGTTTGTTCTTCTTTTTCTAGCTCCTTTAGGTGAAAAGTTAGGTTGTTTGTTTGAGATTTTTCTTGTTTCCTGAGGTAGGCTTTTATCATATAAACTTCCCTCTTAGAACTGCTTTCATTGCATCCCATAGATTTTGGATCATTGTGTTTTCATTTTCATTTGTCTCCAGGTATTTTTATTTCTTCTTTGATTTCTTCAGTGATTCATTGGTTGTTTAGTAGCATATTGTTTAGTCTCTGTAAGTTTGTGCTTTTTGCAGTTTTTTCCTTGTAGTTGATTTCTACCCCCACAGTGTTGTGCTCAGTAGATGCTTGATATGATTTCAACTTTCTTAAATTTATTGAGATTTGTTTTGTGGCCTAGCCTGTGATCTATCATGGAGAATGTTCTATGTGCACTTGAAAATACTGTGTATTCTGCTACTTTTGGATGGAATGTTCCATAGGTATCTATTAAGTTTGTCTGCTCTAATGTGCCATTTAAGGTCAGTGTTTCCTTATTGATTTTCTGTCTGGATGATCTGCCCATTGAGGTAAGTGGGATGTTAAAGTCCCCTACTATTATTGTATTACTGTCAATTTCTCTTTTTATGTCTATTAATATTTGCTTTATGTATTTAGGTGCTCTTATGTTGGGTGCCTATATATTTATAATTGTTATATCTTTTTCTTGGATTGATCCCTTGATCTTTATGTATGATCCTTCTTTGTCTCCTGTACAGGCTGTTTTAAAATCTGTTTTGTCTGGTATAAGTATTGCAACCCCATCTTTCCTTTGATTTCCATTTGCATGGAATACCTTTATCTATCCTCTCACTTTTAGTCTGTGTGTCTTTAGATCTAAAGTGAGTCTCTTGTAGGCAGCACATGTAAGGGTCTTGTATCCATTC
The DNA here is from genome assembly GCF_000442215.2 of Lipotes vexillifer. Classification (NCBI taxonomy): domain Eukaryota; kingdom Metazoa; phylum Chordata; class Mammalia; order Artiodactyla; family Lipotidae; genus Lipotes; species Lipotes vexillifer. The sequence continues at coordinate 4,242,555 of NW_006777583.1, read as the reverse complement.
AGTCACACTGTCTTTTGATTGGAGCATTAGGTCCATTTACATTTAAAGTAATTATTGCCAGGTAATTATTGCCATTTTGTTAATTGTGTTTGTGCTGTTTTTGTAGTTTTTTGTTCTCTTGTTCTCTTTCCTTGTGATTTGATGACTCTGTTTAGGGTTATGTTTGGATCCCCTTCTCTTTTTGTGTGTATCTACTACAGATTTTTGATTTGTGGTTACCATGAAGTTTATATATAGCAATCTATGTACAAAAGCATGATTATTTTAAGTTGCTGATCAATTAATTACAAACACATTTTAAAAACCCTGAATTTATACTCTCTTCCCCCATAATTACTGTTTTTGACGTCATATTTTATATCATTTCATTTTGTGTCTCTGAACTACTTATTGTGGATATAGATGATTTTACTATTTTTATCTTTTAACTTTCCTACTAGCTTTATATATGGTTGATTTACTACCTTTACAGTATATTCACTTTACCAATGTGATTCTTCCTTTTGTAATTTTCATTTTTCCAGTTGTGGCCTTTTCTTTTTTGTTTAAGGAAGTGCCTTTAACATTTCGTGTGAAGTTGGTTTGGTGGTGCTCAGGTGTATTAGCTTTTGTTTGTCTGTAAAACTTTAGATCTCTCCATCAAATCTGAACAACAGCCGTGCTGGGTAGAGTATTCTTGGTTGTAGATTTTTCCCTTTCATTAATTAAAATTTATTGTGCTGCTCCTGTATGGCCTTCAGAGTTTCTGCTGAAAAGCCAGCTGATAGCCTTATGTGAGTTCCCGTCTATGTAACTTTTTGCTTTTCCCTTGCTGCTTTTAATATTCTTTCTTTATTTTTAATTTTTGCCATTTTAATTACAGTGTGTCTTGGTGTGGTCCTCTTTGGGTTGATCCTGTTTGGGACTCTGTACTTTCTGGACCTGGATGTCTATTTCCCTTCCCATATTAGGGAAGTTTTTACCTATTATGTCTTCAAATATGTTCCTTACCCTTTATCTCTCTCTTCTCCTTCTGAGATGCCTATAATGTGAATGTTAGTACACTTATTATTGTCCAAGGGGTCTCTTACACGATACTTAAATTTTTTTTTTCTTTCCTTCTGTTCAGCTTGGGTGATTTCCACTACTCTGTCTTCCAGCTCACTGATTTCTTCCTCTTTATCATCTAATCTACCTTTGATTCCTTCTAGTGTATTTTTTCATTACAGTTATTATATTCTTCATCTCTTTTTGGTTCTTTATATTTTCTAACTTTGTTAAAAACTTCTAACTTCTCACTGTGTTATACCATCTTCTTCTGAGTTCTTTGAACATCTTTATGATCATTTCCTTGAATACTTTATCAGGTAGATTGCCTGTCTCCATTTCACTTAGTTCTGAGGTTTTATCTTTTTCCTTCCTTTGGAACATGTTCCTCTGTCACCTCATTTTGCCTAATTTACATTTTTATTTCTGTGTATCTGGTAGGTTGGTTATGTTTCACACATTTGGAGAAAGGGGCCTTTTGTAGGAGCTCTCCTCTATATCCCTTTGGTCCCCCCTTTGGCCACCAGAGCTATATGATTTAGAGGTGAACATTTGTGCGATGCACAAGTCTTCTGTTGTGGTAGGTTGACCACTGTGGGTGGTCTGGTGGACATGGCTGGCCCCATCTCATTGGTTGCCTTGTATGAAGGCTAATGACCACTGGTTGGTGGGGATGGGTCATAAGGTTGATGGTTGAGGAGCCTGGGGAATCCTGGGGCTAGTACAGGCTCATTGGTGGGTGGAGCTGGGTTTTGGGATGGGTGGTTGTGGGGATGGGGTTCCTGGATTAAGTGATGGCCTATGGGTAGGTGGATCAGTCCCTGACATGGCTGGCTGTGGGTTCCAAGGTGTCACAAAACTGGTGCTGGCCCACTGATGAGTGGAGCTCGATCCTGGTGTGACTGGCTTAGGGCTACAGGGTGTCTTGAAGCTGGTGTTGGCCTCCTGGTGGGTGGGGCTGAGACCCAGGTGGTCCTGTGGCTAGTGCTGGCTCACTGGTGGGTGTAGCCAGGTCCCAGAGTCTCTGGCTCCATATCCCTGCGGGTCTTGGTGTTGGTATTTTGGCCTGCTAGTAGGTGGGGCAGGGACTAGGGGGTTCTGGGGATGGTGCCTTCCCACTGTTGTGTGAGGCTGGTCCCATGGCTAGTGCCGGCCCACTGGTGTGTGGCCAGGTGTCCTGGGGATGCTGTGGGCTTGTGGTGTCTTAAGGCAGCCTGGTGGCAAGTAGGTGGGGCTGTGTCCCTGCCCAGCTCATTGCTTGTCCTGAGGTGTCCCAGTTTTGGTAACAGGCTGGTGGATGGGGTTGGGTCCTGGTGCTGATAAGCTAGAGGAAAGGATTCCAAAATGGTGCTTGCTAGCAACAGTGTACTTGTGGTAGAATGAGTTCCCCACAATGGCTACCACCAGTGTCTCTGTCCCCAGGGTGAGTTCCATTTGCCTCCTGTCTCGAGTCTCTACAAGATCAGCAGGTTGACCTGACCCAGGCTTCATTCAAATTATTGCTTCTTCTCCCTACCCCAGAGCATGAGAGATTTGTGTGTGTGTCCTCTAAGAGTGGAGTCTCTATTTCCCACAGCCTGTGGCTCTCCTAAAAGTAAGCCCCACCTGGCCTTCAAAGACAAGTATTCTGGGGGCTCTTGTTTCTGGTGCAGGACCTCTGGCCTGAGGAGCCTGATGGGAACTGAGATCACTTGCTCCTTGGGCATAACCTCTGCAAGTGCAACTATACTCCCATTTGTGGATTGCCTACCTGAGTTATATGTCTTGACTATACTGTGTTTCTACTCCTCCTACCCATCTCCCTGTGGTTATTTTTTTATATCTTTAGTTTTAGAAGATCTTGTTGCTAGATTCCAGTCTTTCTCATCAATAGTGACTCTGTAAATCATTGTAATTTTGGTGTACCCATGGTGAGCTTAGGGCCAACTTGGCCTCTCCCCGCTTCTAATTTTTCTTAAAACTTTGTTATACTTTGGTTTAACGTATTTTCAAAAGTTACATTTTAGTAAAGCTTATAGTTACTTTTAATATTGAACCTCTTAACAGAAAAGTGATTTAGTATAATCTTAATAGTTAAAGTGTAGGG
>NW_006777583.1:4237219-4239433 GCF_000442215.2 Lipotes vexillifer | reverse complement strand
GTAGGGAAAAAAGACTCAGTGATAAATTGATGTAAACCACATACTAATCAGTGTAATGTGGAAATGAAGAACCTTATAGATCAAGGTAAAAACGATTCTTGAAAAATTTAGAAAGGAGCTACTAGCAAATTACTGGAGAGAAAACAGTAATTATGAAAATATGTGCTACCAAAAATTCAGGTGAGGTGTGCTGATGTATTAATTATAAGCGATGAAATGGGGGAAATCCAGGTGTAAGGTAGGTATAAAAATAGAGTAGAAATTTAGAAAAGAAGAAAGGCCAAATATAAAAATGTAGCTAAGGAAGTGACATTTCAAGGCAGTCAATGGGGAATTGAAGTAAGCGATGGGGAGATAAGAAAGGTCCCTGCTTTTGATACATGCTATCTATAGGCCTAAATTGTAGAATTAAAACCATAGATAAACTCTGGAGATGTATCTTGTGAAAGATATTTAACTAGAAGCATAATGAGTAGGGTAGGTAGAAAGACACATATAGTTCAATTCTGGTTTTGAAATTTGAATTTATATTCTATAGTGAATATTGCTAATTAAAGGTTAACAGAATGCCATCTTAAATACCCTATGAATTAATATTCTTAAAATCATGTTCAAGTGAATCTTTTCAAGAAGGATATTTTCTGAGTCTTTGCTGATTTATTTTCAGTTATCATAGGGAAGCAGATATAATTGAGAAGAAACAACATATTCTCTACATTTAGATAATATTACAGGAAATGTAGGTGGTTAGACCTTTATATTGTAACAGCTAAGTATTTACCCATTTATTTATTGTCATTTTATCCTAACTACAAACAAGATTCTTGGAGGAACAAGGTATGTCAAGAAACCCACAAAGAGACATGTATTATACTCTGAGACAACAAAGTAGCAGCAGCATCAACTGTTATTCAGGAGAAATCCATCCAAAGTGAAAGGGTGATCGTCAGTATTTTATTTGCATGATTGGAAAGAAATGTGATTGAAAGTGGGTGTCTATATAATTTTAAAATCCTTCTACATGTAATGTATCATTGTTGATTTCAGGGTGTTTTTGAAAACACTCAAATAGAATAATTTCTATTACGTTTAAGGACTTTAAACATGCATAGTTTTTAGGAACAATGGCCAGAGAATTCTCAATGCTTCCCTTTTTGATAAAGAGCTACATCTATCAAGCATGGTTTCTTTTAAATAAAAATGTTTTCCCAACACTGTTGCTGGCTCCTAGTGGGTGTGAAGAGGTATCTTGTTGTGTGTTGCTTTGCATTTCCCTGGTGGTGAATGATGTTGAGAATCTTTTCATATGCTACTGACCATTTCTATATCTTTGGAGAAATGTCCATTCAGATCACTTAAATTTGCATTATTTGTCTTTTTATTATTGATTTATGAGCATTCTTTGTATATCCTAGATATAAGTCAATCATCAGGTAAATGATTTCCAAATATTTTTCCTATTCTATGGGTTTTCTTTTCACTTTCTTCATGGTATCCTTTGAAGTACAAAAATTTTGAATGTTGATGAAGCCCAGTATATACTTTCTTATTGTTGCTTACACTTTTGGTTTCATAATTAAGAAGGCTTTGGCTAATGCAAAATCATGAATATTTAGTTCTATATTTTCTTTGTAACCTGGTAGCAAAGTTGTTGGGGAAGAGCTAACCCTCATCCACCTAAGACTTTTGTAAGATCATCTTATTTGCCAAAGTAATCTAAAAGTTGTGCTTGATCAAGTTGTCTAAGGTCATTTTGGAATAACCATTTGAGCCATAGAATTGAAGCTTCATGAATAGGGTAAATTGAAACTCGAGATCTGGATGAAATCAGCAACATACTTTTGGAAGGAAATGAAAACTCAGAACTTCCAGCTCACTCAGGTTGCCATCAAGTTACTAAGTAAAACCCGCAGTACTTACATGGACCATATTACTCTATTCCCTGCTCAAACTCCCACAGTCTCTTTCTGCAGATCCAGGTGGAAAAAACTGGAAAAAAAGAGGAAAATGTCAATGCCTACATAGGGCTTAACTTGAAAAGGTCCTAGGTAACCCAGCTCTCTTGTTAAGCAAAAGTACGCTGGCTTTAACAAGTCACAACAGGGATTTTCAAGTGAGTCCAGTGAGTCAAAGGCTTTTCTGTTCCATAGGAGCATAAGAGGCTTATGAGGCAATTATATCCTGGCATAATTGATTAAAATCAATGCATTCCTG
>NW_006777583.1:4214143-4237158 GCF_000442215.2 Lipotes vexillifer | reverse complement strand
CATTCCTGCAGTGACAGTCTCATTTCCTTGATCTTAATCCTTCCCTAGGTGTCATACATGGGAGAGTGGTTGTGAATATTAACATTTATTAAATATGTTAAGAGTTCTGAGCACCACAGAGTGAACACATGAGAGGCCACACCAGTAACCTCAATGAATATGGACCCTAGAGCAGTTTCTTTTCACAGCCTGCCCTAGCTGCTGCTGTACGGAGAGCACACTGCAGGGTTTCCTACCAAGTTAGACTGAGGTAAAAGTCACTCACTCATTCACTGTGTTAGATACTATTTAGCTGGATCCCTCAATGCTACAGAAGAGGTGATGAAGAATCTAGTAGGGTGGGGAAGGACAATACAGGCACAGAACAATGTATTCTAACATTATTGCCTAGAAGCTGATTCCCTACCTTTTAAGAGTTAGTTTATTTCATGATTCCCAAGCATCAATTTTGTAGGAGTGTCCTAAGCAGGTAGATTGAAATATAAGTAGATTGAAATGGAGATAGACTGGCTATCAATTCATCATTTAAAATGTCAAGAAAAGAGCAAGATATACTGGAGGTTCTAATCAGGCAATTAAGGAAGAAAATGTCAAATTTGACATCTTTTTATATTGGGTATCCATTAACAAATTACTTTTTTTAATAATCTTGTCCTTTAACCTTTATATTAGAATTAAGTGGTTAACACATGACCATATTGTGGTATTAGTGTATTCTGAGTTTGACTACATGCTTACCTTTACCAGTAAAAAATCTTTTTGCTACTTAACATGCTTTCATTGTACCTCAAATAACTCTCTTCTGCATATCTTGTAAATCAGGTCTACTGCTGCCAAACTCCCTCAGCTTTTGTTTGCCTGGGAGAGTCTTTATCTATTCTTCATTTCTGAAGGACAACTTTACTAGGTAAAGTATTCTTTGTTGGCAGTTTATTTTCTTTTAGCAGTTTGAATAGATCATCCCACTCTCTCCTGGCCAGAAAACGTTTCGGCCTTATGGAGTTTTCCTTGTATGTGAAGAATTTTCTGTATCTTGCTGCTTTAAAAATTCTCTCTTTGTCTTGATTTTAGTTGGTTTAATCATAGTGTACCTTGGAAAACATCTTTTTGAGTGGAAATTTTGGGGGGATTTAGGAGCTTCCTGACATGAATGTCCAAATCTCTCCCCAGATTTTAGATGTTCTCAGCCATTATTTCTTTAAATAATCTTTTGCCCCCTTTCCCTCTCATTTCTTCTGGGACTCCAAACAACTTCTGGTTGTTTTTCTTAATGGTATTCCAAAGTTCACATATTCTCGATTCTCTGTCATTCGTTTTTTTTCTTTGCTATCCTCTGGCTAGATAATTTCAAACTGTCTTCTGCTTTCCAGATTCTTTATTCTACTTGATCCAATCTGATGTTGATGGTCTCTATTGCATTTTTCATTCTCTTCATTGTTTTCTTCAGCTTCAGAGTTTGTTAGGTTCCTACAATTTCTTTTTTCTTTTAAATGCTGTTTTGTTTGTGTATTGTTTTCCTGATTTTGTTGATTTGCTTTAAGTGTTTTCTTATAGCTCACTGAGCTTCCTTAAAACAACTATTCTGAATTCTGTATCAGGCAAATCACAGATCTCCATTTCTTTGGAGTCAGTTACTGCAAAATTGTGTTCCTTTGCTGGTATCATGTTTCCTTGATTTCTCATGTTCCTTGAAGTCTTGCTTTGTTGTCTTTGTATTTGAAGAAGCAGTCACCTCCTCTAGTCTTTACTCGTGGTCTTCAAGAGAGAAATACCTTCTGTCAGCTCTGTTAGGGATTCTGAGGCTTTCTCAGATCTTTTCTGTGGATACTACTGCTCTGCGTTTCTTGTTCCCTTTGGTGGGGAATTCTTAAGATTGTCTGTCTTCCTTTGATCCTGCAAAGCCAGGCCACTTGCTGACAACCTCCTGTTAGCTTTCTTGAGGGTGGTACTGAATACTCAAGTTCGTGTGCTTTCTCCCAAATCTGCAGAGTCAGATCATCTTTCTGTGTGTGCTCACTAGCTCTCACTGCCCTTGGGGACGTGCACAGGGAGCTGGCCGCAGGGTAGGGGTGTGTATGGGTTAGTAATGTGGAGTATTGGGAATGTCACTGGGCCAGTTGGTCAGACTTGTAGGCAAGGCATCCCCAATGGTTTGTGGATGAGCTTTCTAATGGAGTCTGTGGTTTGTAGGGTCTGTGTCCGTTTGAATGCCCTCCAAGAACCCTGGTTGCTGTTCTCCTAGTCACTCTCTGCACTCTTACCCAGTGACACAGTACACTTCAGTATTTGGAATGGAGTGAGAAAGAAATGGCCCTCTTTGGCAGCATCCTGCACAGCTGGGGAACCTGAGGGCTCACTCACATGCTCTCACTACCCCAATGGGAGGAATCATGGGTTGAGAAGGTTTCTCATGGCACTGAGCTGTGCTACCTTAGGGGAGAGATGACAAGAATAAAGTGAAACCATTTTTCTGACTCTCTTCAGTGAATCCAGTCTTGGATAATTTGCTGTTGTTATTGTTCCAGTGGTGTGCTGGAACTTCTCCATTGGACTCATAGGCTTTCACAGAGGCACTCTTATCCATGGACGATTGTCAAAATTGATGTTCTTTGGGGGAAAGGTGGTAGGAGACTCCTATTCTGCCATTTTGATGGTATTGCCTAACAAGTCTTAATATCGCTATTTTCACCAATATAAATGTAATATTGAAATTGCTAATGCTAATGAAAAAAGTCTGTGGTGTTGACTGAGATAGGGATGGAAAGCTACATCTGGAATATGGCCTCTCAGATTAAAAGAAGCTGTCTTCTGCTGGAGTGTGCACTTGTGATTAGTGTCCTTGGAGTCTTGCTTTAACTCTCTGACACCTTATATGATACTGTAATAATTTAAAAGTGATTTACAAATATCATAACTGGGTGGATTGGGAACTGCAAAAGATTAAATGCTGTTCTTTTTCAAAAAGCTTAGGAAGATGGGAGAGTACACGCAGTTAAGATTTATCCGATACTTTCTATGGAAGAGTCTGCGTTAGGCATTGGGGATGTGGAGATGAGTAACATGGTAGCCATGCTTTCAAGGGCAACACCCTTTAGTGAAGAGAAGAACATGTAAACAAATAATTCTAATGCCATGGGAAAAGCACAAAGCTAGGAAAAAAATATAGGTAGTTGGAGGAGCCAAAACCACCACAGAGGGGTGCTGAATCAGGGAAAGCCTTCTCAGGAAAAGAGACATTTGATTTCAGTTTTGGAGGCTGGGCAGAAGGAAAGGATAGTTCAGGTAGAAGCCCAGCACAGTGAAGGCAGGGAGTCACAAGACAGCAGGTGGTGTTGGAGAGATCAATGTTAGTGTAGGGTGGCTGGGTCATGAAGCACTATAGCTTTTGTGGCTGGAATTTGGGTAGGTAGTGGCTAGGTTGTAAATGGCTTTGAGGCTCCACAAATGAACACAAGTAACTAGGAAAAGTATTTCTGTTATTTCACTTAGATGCTGAGGATGTTGTTAGATGTACTGGCTTTCTATTGAGTGGCAGAGTTTTCCTTTCTAAAAAACCAAGGTGCAAAACTGACTGAATGTTATGTAAGAAAGTTAAAGGTCTTAATTAGGACCATCCAATGGTGAAACTGAGAAGCAGGTGGGAATTGGCTTCTGGTGGCTTGCCGACAGTGTTTCCAGGACCCTGTCACAGCTTTCCCAGACTCTGGGTTGGGGGTGTTTTACTTGGCTGTCTCTTTTATGAAAGCTCAGGCTCCCATTGCCTTCAACTCTCCTCTTCTTTGCTGATTTTTATCAACCAGGGTGTCAATATCAGTGGTTTACTTTAGCACAGGCTGTGAAGGTGAAGAGGTGAACCAAATAATGACCAGAATTCCTGCTAGAGGAAGCCTGGACTTTGAAAGAAGTACTTGCATATTTTGCTTGGAAACAAAGTATAACCCCAAGAGCATGTTTAAGCCACACAAAGTACTCAGGAAGCAGCTATGACTAAGAAAAGAGGAGCCATTTGTTTTATTCCAGAGAAAGAGAGAGAAAGAGGGAAGAATTAAGAGAGAGAAAGGAGTGGAGGTGGTGGAAAGGAAGAGTGGGGCTGGAGACAAGGTAATAGAAGACTGTGCTCTGTGATGTCACCCAAGTCTTCAAGTGAAAGTTGACTGAATTTCAAAGTGCTTGGTGAATGGATTGTGTATGGGTGTTTTCATAAATCATTAAAATCACATGAAAACCGTTGTTGGAGGTGGAGGGGAGGTTTAGCTACAGGCCATGAGGCAGATAAAGCTAGAAGGATCCAAGCCCTTTGAGTATTAATAGAAATCTTTAGGAGAACGTTGCTTTTCTTCTGGCTGCATTAAAGCTAACCCCACCGAGGTTTAAGGAGAGTTGGTATGGGGAGGATTCTCATCTAACATCTGGATTGCAGTTGCATTTTAAACATGGCTTCCTGGAAATAATATTCCAAACAAAAGAATAACTATAAAGTTGAGAATTTCAAGTTATTGTCTAAGGAGACGTGTTGGTGAGCAAGCAGGCCTTTTACAACTTCTCTGTTAAAAATTTCACTCACTGAACATGTATTTTTCACTCATTAAGGCCAATCTAAAGCAAAATAGTTGAACTGAACCCTGAATTTAACTTTGCTTCTCAGGGACTTTGTGTCCTTAGGTAATGTTGTCTCTGTATTCTGCAAGAAAGCTGCTAAGTCAGCCCTCTCCTTTTCATGTGTTGCTCAAGTGGTGTGACCTTGAGCCTCTGCCTTCCTAGGGCAGATACTCCACAAGTCAGAGGAAAGCTATCTGATCAGATATCCCCTTTTCTGCCCCCTCTCCTGTTGCGGGGAAAGTGATCAACCAGCTGCAGGTACCAGCCACAGTTAGCTGTACCTGTCAAGAGCTCTGAAAAGGCTGTTCTTCAAAAATAAAGAAATTCTCATTTCATCCCTTTCCACACAGCACTCACTGGAGAAAGAGGTAAGGAAGCTGCCAGAAGTCCTTTTGGATTCTCTCTGTTACACCCAACTGCTTTCAAATGATGAATTTTGAAACTAGAGAGTAAAAGAAGAAAGGGAACTGAGACTCAGGTTCTGAGACAGAGAAAAGATACACTTTCCTTCTTGCCTTCTGGCTTGGGAATCCTGCTGGCTGTCTTATAATTTGGAGAAAAGATTTCTTTTAAGCTTTTCCAACGGGTTTCCCAGGTTTTCTTGTACTTATATATGACAGTTAACCTACATGGTAGCAAGTAGAGGGTTTAAATTCAAATGCCATGGGAGTGAAGGGGTACAAGCATCATTATTATAAGAATGATTGTTGTTAAAAATACAGTTCATAAATTAACTTAGTTTTTGACCATATTACTTTAATATTATAATTAGGTGAGCCATTAATCAAGCTTTGACAAGTTTGCCAAAAACATTTTTAATGAACTTGTATTTGTTATCCCGGTATTTGGCGTATGTAGTAACAGTCAGAAATAAGGACAATAAATAACCAAAATTTATTAACAACTCACTAAATTATGCCAAGATACTTTTACTTATGAAAATAGGGGATATTGAATCCTATGTTCATGGAATTTTTATTTTAGTTATAGAGAAGAATGTGAAATGTAGACCAGATAGTATGGTGCCTGATGGGAAAGGAATTCCGTTACAGAAGAATCATTAAAGTTTGGATTGTCAGGGAAAGTACTTATCTGGATTTGAAAAGAGCATGTTTTATATGAAAAAAAAAAGTATGGGATGAGGAAATAATATTGGAGAGTTTGTAGGACAAAGGCAGCCAGCCACCCTGGAGTGGAAGGCATGTCTCCAGGAGCAGAGAGTGATGGATCTGATTGTATGGACCAGCAGGTTCAGAGGGGCCTTGGAAGACAGATTTGACTCTGGTAGGGTGTTGGTATCATTGAAGGTTGTTGAACAGAAAAATAGCTCAATCAAATGAAGGGGAAGTCCTGCTTTACACACAGTGAACTCTACTGATGTTTAATAATTCTGGTGATAGTGTTCACACATCGGGTAACCTGGCCTCTGCTGCTATTTAGAGCGTTTGTACGTTGGAGTCAGGTTATCCCTGGGTTTATTGTAATCCCTTACCAAAACTCCTCCTTTCTCTCACATACATGCAAACTCACTCCATTTCCAGGATATTTCTCCAGGTCCACATGGAATTATTACATAAAACAAAGTAGGTTTCAGTTTGTTGAGAAAGGACGCGGCATAGAGTGGTTAACTGGCTGAATTCAGGACAACTGGTTTACAATTATGTCTGGAGCTGGGACTAGAAAACTTTCCCTTTTTAAAATAAAATATTCAAAATTAGAAATATCAGGGCTGATTTCTCAGGCTAACAGCCTCATTGACTTAATTGGTTTATAGTCCAAAAAGAGAAGATTTTTTTCAAGTCCTAAAGACTGTATTGTCCCCTGATTGCAATCCAGGAACATAGAGTGATGTTCCTGAATGTTTATTTTTCAAGTTTTGCCTCAACTTCATAGCTCCTGCCTCTGTGGTTTTGCCTCTCCATGGAGAAGCTTTATCGAGAGTCAAGGCTTCAAGAGGAGCATCTCACCCTGAATCTTCTGAGTGCACACTCTAGTCCCTAAATCTACACACCCTTCCCCATTGTTCCAACTGGACTGAAAACAGAAAATGTGGTTTTGGGTTTAGTTTAACACTGTTGAAACTTCACTAAGGCGTGAGAACACTTCTGTACTGTGGATGTTCCTTGGTTAGTCAACCTTCCTTTGAGCTCCTGCTGTGTTGGAAGCATGAGAGGCACAGCGAGGAGGCTGACCATTCTCCTCCCAGGGGACTTCTCCAAATAAAGAGACAAAAACACTGCTTGAGTCTGAGATTACCAACCCTTTCCAGCCCTGTGAGTCTTTAATCAGGCTGCTGCTTTGTTCTCGGAATGAATTGTCCAAAACTGGATGCAACGTCCATTTTTTTACTTTTTTTTTTTTTTTTTTTTTTTTTTTTTTTTGATGTGGACCATTCTTAAAGCCTTTATTGAATTTGTTACAATATTGCTTCTGTTTTATGTTTTGGTTTTATGGCCGCGAGGCATGTGGGATCTTAGCTCCCCAACCAGGGATTGAATCTGCACTCCCTGCATTGGAAGGTGAAGTCTTAACCACTGGACCACCGGGGAAGTCCCTGCAATGCCCACTTTTTAAAGGTGGATGTCCCTAGAAAGATTAACAGTTTTATTTTTAGCAGAATATTTTGTGGCTCTTGTAAGAGGAAACTTTCATGTTTGCTTCACTGAAACAGCTCATTTTTTTACTTTATTTGGTTGTTTTTGTTTTTACTGATACACTAGTGAACTGCTATGACATAGTTCTCAGCTTTGAATACAGCTCTGAATTTTTGTCAAAGGGGAGATTCATATCACCAGCTTACAGGGATTCATTTGACCCAGGAGTCATTCAGGAGTAATTTAGTCAATTAGCAACACTGGCAGTTACTTGCTTATTTGGTGGAGTCTGAGAAAGAAAATTTACTCACTAGCAATTTGACTTCTTAGGAGGATAAAAATTTATATACATTTAACATTAATAGCATTATTATTGATATATTATGAATCTTATTACTGTAAGTGGCTGAAGAGCCATGTGAAATGGTAAATGATAGCATTGGATATCATTCTTTGAAAATAAATATTATTACAGCTAATGAACGTTGTATTTAGTTATAATGGTAAATGTACTACAATTGAATGACTATCTGTTGATTAGACCGCTCCTAAATAATTCTTATTAAATTTAACGAAATCAGTGGGCAGCCTTTAGAATCTATTAGAGATTGCATTTTCTTTGAAAAAACTTTATCACCAAATATGGATATGGATGTATATATCGATATATTAAAAATTGTATATATAATGTGTATATATATAATACACATATATAATATTGCACAGTCTTACAAAATAAAAATCTCATTAAGACTGACAAAATAAAATGGTGCCCACAGTATTCATCTGTAGTTTTCATTACCTTCTAACCACTTTTAGTAGAATTTCCCTTTTACTGAACTAAGGGTTTATGAAGAAGGTTCTGAATTGATTTCAAGGCGTGTGGATTGCATGGTGATCTCTGCTTCCCATGAGCTGTGGGACTTCACATAAGCCATTTTCCCTAAGTCCCACATTGTCACCCACAAAATTCAGTCATTCACCCAATGAGCTGAGAATATAGTAGTGAAGGAAGACGTGGTCCCTGTTCTCAAGGAGATGGTGTTGTTAGAGGTTGAGACAGGTAAATGAGCAAGATGCTTTCAGATGGTAATGAGTGCTGTGAAGATCATAAAAAAAGAAGAATGTATCAAATAGTGACTGAAGGATACTTTTAGATCAGGCAATCAGGGAAGACTTCTGTGGCACGGTGACATTTGAACTGAGACCCAGATGACAAGGAGGAGCCAAGCTATGAAAGAGCTGGGGGAGTGGCATTTGGAACAGCAAGTGAGTCAGCCCCATGGCTAGAGCACACATGGTGGTTCAGGAAGAGAAGGGAGGTCAGTGAGCATGGTGTGCAGTGAGGAAGGGGACAAAAAGGGAGACTCAGAGGTCAGAGTGGGGTTGTGGCTGATTCTGTGGGGCCTTGAAAGCCATGCCAAGGATTTTACTCTAAGTGTATGAGAAGCCATTGGAAAGTGTTAAACAGGTGAACATCAGCAGCTGATGTTTTATAAAGAATCCCCTGCCCGCCCTATGGGAGAACTGACCACAGACGGGCTTGATGGAGGCAGGGAGACTGGATGAGAAGGCTTGCATCCTAATCCCAGGGGCAAGTGATAGGGTTGAACTCTACTTAGTGTTCCTTAATTTCTGAGGATACAGCTCCTTTCCCAAGAAAAATGCTGAAATCTACTTATATAGCATTATAAATTCTCAGGGGATTATTATACATCTTGAAGATAATCCATGGATTGCCTCCAGCTAAGGATGGATATTTGCCAAAAGTTTCCTTCACCTCTGATACTATGTTTGTTTTCTAAGAAAAAGCTACTTACATTTTTTTTGCATATCCAGATTAACATGAAAACCAAAGACCACTACGAATTTTTTGTATGTGATAGTTTAGTAACTTCATTTTTAGGGCTTAAAGCACTTTATCGACAATTTCATTGTTTCTGATGCTCAAACATTTTGCAGTCTGTTTTGATAACTGCCCATTTTAGATGTAGATGTCAAAAAGTCAGGTAAGGAAGACTTCAGATTTTTATGATGATATAAAAACATTTTTACATACTCTCTTTAAATACACAAAATAATAAAAAGAATAACAAATAGAAGGTGGCACAGTGGTTAAGAATCCACCTGCCAATGCAGGGGACATGGGCTCGAGCCCTGGTCTAGGAAGATCCTACGTACCACGGAGCAACTAAGCCCGTGTGCCACAACTACTGAGCCCACGTGACACAACTACTGAAGCCTGTGTGCCGCAGCTACTAAAGCCTGCGTGCCTAGAGCCTGTGCTGTGCAGTGAAGCAACAGGAGAAGACACCTCAATGAGAAGCCAGTGCACCGCAATGAAGAGTAGCCCCCGCCTCCACAACTAGAGAAAGCCCCCGTGCAGCAAAGAAGATCCAAAGCAACCAAAAATAAATAAATAAAATAAATAAAATTTTTAAAATAACAAATAAATATAAAATAAGTAAATTAAAAAAGATACAGAGGAAACTTAAATGCATAAAAAAAGAATAAATAGAAAAGGTGGCTACAAAAAACCTCAAATAACAAAAAATAAGAAAATTCACCTTGAAAGACAAGAAAAAAAAAAAAAAAACCCAGCCACAACCCCCAAAATAAGGTATAAAAATGATCTGCCAAACAGAATGTAATGTGGACTCGGGGAAAGATGATTAGAACAATACCACATAGCTCCTCTAAAACCAGGGGCCAGGTGACCAGCATACTGAAGGGAGCTGAATTTAAGGCAGTAGGGAATAGGGAGGGGGGAAGTAAATGGCACACCCATAAAAAGAGGACAACTGTAGCTCAGTTCCAGCCAATTTTGCCATGGAGGAAAAATTGCCGTTGAGGACTGCCAGATCTTTTTTTTTTTTTTTTTTTTTTTTTTTTTAAGGTAGCTGGAAAATGGATTTTTATATGAAATGTTCCTATCTTTCAAAAACTGTGTGGGCCAAACAAAATTATCTGCCAGCTGGGTTCCATCCGTAGGCTGCCAGTCTGTGATCCCTGTTCAAAAAGTAAGTGGCATAATCCTCAAAGGCCCATCTAATCATTCTTTGATTAGGTGGATGAGATCTAGGAGTGGAAAAGAAGCATCCCTGAGATGTCTAATTCCACATTATAACAAGGTGGGAAGGTAGATTGGTTTATGACTAGGCTTCGAGTCAAGGGGACTGCGTTAGGGAAGGAGGGCGAGAGGGAGCCATGACATTGATCAGCAGTTTCTGGGACATTCAGGGCTTCGCTGTGAACTTCCTGACTCCCCAGAGTGTGAGCACTGTGGGGAGATGTGACTTGTGGCAGAAGACACATTCAATCTGGTTGGGTGTTGGAAATAAACCCAAAGCAAAACTGGAAGTGCTTCAGTTCGTCGTCTCTTCACCCTTCCCCTCCTGTTCTTTGGCAGTTGTTGGCCTGGATGGAACTGCTGCAGAGATGATGAATCACTAGAAGATACAGCAAATATGAGCAAGTGAACAAGTAGGCATCCAGGCTTAATGTAAATAAAGGAATAGAAGCAAAGAGGAATGATACACCTTAGATGGAGACTTCTCCTAGAAAATAAGGAAGAAGTCAGATGCTTTTCTCCAGTCTCAAGGAAATTAAAGACAACAAGCTTGAAGAAGAAATGTAAACCGTCAAAGAGAAATCACTAACACAGGAAAGATACAGGGCTATCTGTTCTCTTCACAAACTGCTAAATCAGGGATTCCTTTCTCTGATTATGATGCTCTTGCTTTCTGGCTGACTTGTTTGCTCCTTCCCACAATGACTGTTCTTCAGACTCACAAACAACTCAGTCCATTCCTTGATGCATCTACATTCTCGCCATTTCTCTCTCCTTTCTGTTTTCCCTCTTTAGTCATATTTTACAGGCCATTCTTTCAAGAGCCCTGTCTTTTGGGGGATTCAGTTCACTTCCTCGTGCTTTGGGTACCAATCTTACCCATTTTTCAAGAAAACATAAACTATTGTTTATATTTTCTGTATTCAACCTCTACCTCTCAGCAGGAGCCTATCATTTTAAAAAAATGCTCAAGTTTCCCTTATTAAAACAAAAAATAATTATCCCAAGCCAAAAAAAAAAAAAAAAGTTTGTGCCTACATCTACTTCTAGCTACCAGATCTCTTCCTTTTTTACTGCTCTACAATTTGCTGTCTTTTTCCTCAACTTCCTTGCTGCTTAACTCTTTTGGGATTGCCCCACCTCTCCACCAGATTGCCTCTGCACAGCAATGACTCCTATGTCACTCTATCCAGAGACATTTTCCAGTCAGCTTGTCCTCTCGGTTGCATTCAACCCTGCTGACTACTCCACCCACCTGAAACCCTCTCTTCTCCTGGCTTTTCAGGCTCCACACTTCTTGTCACTCAGCCTCTCTGGCTTCTCCCCCGTCGACTCCTTCATAGGCTCGTCTTCCTCTGATGGTCTTTGTAGACTGAAGCTCTTCAGGGCTTAGTCCTAGGCCTTCTTCCCTTCTGCTCAGATTCCATCCTCTCTCCCTAGTTGGTTGCAACAATAATCACCACTGAAGTCATCATGTGTGAGCTTGATACTCTCAGAATCCACATCCTCAGCCTCGCTTCCTTTTCCACTGTGCACACCGCTCTGGGGGCTTTACACGGCCTTCTTCCAGAGCCATGGTTTGTCCCAGTGTGGGCCCTTTTCTCACACTTTCCTTCTGACTGGGGCAGTGCTCCTCAAAATCTCTGGGATGAAAGATTTGTTTTTTTAAATTTTCGAATCCATCACAGACTGATATTTTTATAAGGACAATAAAAATGAAACACTAGAAAACTAAAACAAATAAAAGAGACACACAAAAAAGCCTCATTTTTTATTATATTCAAGGGATATAAAATGACTCTGTCAAATTGCTCCAAACTTCTAAATGCTTACCTTCAATTATTGTACAGGTGTTGCTGCAGCATGGTAACAAGTAGTCCAAGGACTGGAATGGGTCAAAAGACCCTCGTGTGAGTGGAATTCTGCCTGCCTTTGCTTGGTGTACTCATCAGATTTCAACTAAAACATCTCTAATTTAAGAAAGCCTTCCCTGATCTCCCTAAGTCACTTACACCTACGATTTATTCTGAAAGCTCACATGCCCCCTCCCCTGTACTATTTTGAGCAGTTCTGACATTCATAACCTTTGTACCCTCCAGGTAAGCACCATGATGGCAGGAACTGGGTTTCTTCTTTTTCTGTTCACTACCATATTCTTGGCACATAGTGTGCACTCACAATTACTTACTCGTTGTGTAAAGAGGACAGGCGTGCAGAAAGAGGTGACTACAGAGGCAGTAGATAACTCTGCCCAAAGATTTCAGGCAAACTGAGTTTTGAATGAGAGTTCCAGGTACAGATGGTGGAAAAGAGCATTTTTGGTGAAGGAAGTAGCATATAGAAAAGCACAGATGCACAAAAGCAGAGAGCTTGTCTGAGGAAGGGTGAGTGTGTTGGGGGTGCTTAAAGCATGAAGTGAGCTGAGCTGGGGAAAAGGGCTGTGATTCTGTCAGATGGGGATAAAGAGGAGAAGATAGAGTGTGGGTAGTTAAAGTCCTTGCTGTCAAACTAAGGAGTTCAGATTTAATTACCTCTAGCCAGAAAGTCATTCTTTTTATCTAATGATAGAAAGTCATTAAATAATTTATAGCAGTAGAATACGTGATTAGATTTGATTTTCTCAAAGATGATTGGTGGTTTTGTGGGACTAAGATTGGATGGGTCAAGGTGGGAGATTCTTGGAATAGCCTGCCTCATGAGTACCTATGTGGCCATCGGGACGGAAAGGAGCAGGTGAACCGGGGAAGTATTTAGAACGTGGAACTCTAGGATGAGGCTCCTATTGTCTTGGGGATCTGAGGATGAGGAGGGGCCACTCTAAAATTATATTCCTGGAGATGGCAGCATTGTGAGTTTCTGTTGTATTGCTTCAGTTCTCTGACCACGGAACTCTTTGCTTCACCAGAGTGTTAGAAGTGAGTTCTTGGAGTATATCTTTCTTGAGACCCTAAGTCATAATATTAGCACAGTTAACCTTACAATATCTGATTGGAAATGTTGATTAAAAAAAAAGTTATGCTTCATCCTCTGAATGTGACACACATCTTTATCAAATATTATTTCCTCTAAATAACAATAGGCATTGATAAAACTAGTCTCTTATGCCTGGACGACAATCAGATGGTTTTACATTGATTTATGGTTCCATGACCTCTAAAATATCAGCATCAGAATTGTAATATTGTACCTCCCAGATTTTGGTGAAGTTGTCCCATTGTCTCATTTCAGCTTGGCCAGTCATTCTGAGCTGCTCCAGGAGAGCTGCTGGTGACTTCGGCCAGCCATAGGTCCCCAGATGAGAGACAGGAATCACCTCAAAAGGCAGACTGGGAGGCAGCCGTGGTGGAGTGGGAATCACCCCTCCTCTTGAGTGCTGCATTCTTGATATCTAACATGTGGTTAGTAATGCCCACCTCCCAGCCCAACTTGCAAGATGTCATCACCGCCTTTTGATTTCCCATTTCAGCTGCCTTATTCGGTATGTGCCTTTTATTAAAAGTTGCCCCATGTTCTCTTCAGATGTTTTGGGGGTATACTTTACAAATAAATATCTTAACCATCATATTGTGTGTAAATAACACTACATCCTTTGACATAATCTGCTGTACTGTTTTTTTTTAAAGAAAGATCTTGTATTTTTCTAGCTTCCAATTTTGATGCCTTGCATGAGAGCTGGAAGAAATGGGCTGAAACTAAGACAGAGGCATTTTCAACCTCAAAGGAAATTGTGGAAAATTTTTACAGAAGTGTATGAGCTGATTCAGTTTGGTGGGACAGGGAGAAATGCACTCTGCCTTGCCTAAATGATGTTCACTTCTTCTTTATGGACCACTCTATCTTGGTGGAACCAGATCTGAGTTTGCCTAGCTAAACAGGAACTGCCAGATACTAAGCTAATGAGCTGAAGGTAGGGGCAGTGAGGGAGAAAATCCCAGGAAACCCTAAGGAAAAGTAGGGTCTCTTACTCTTTCTTATTTTCATTACCTGGATTTCTATTTCCTGGGAGGAGCTTACATTCTGGGATTCTTTCTGCTCTGGCCCTTATGGACATTTTAGTTGTTTTTCAGATTTCCCCAGGATCTAAATGAGGCCTTTGCTTTGATTTCCTACTGCTTCCAGATAGAGACCAATTCTGAAAAGTCAACCACGCAGCTTCTCCAGATTTGGGAGGCAGCAGAGCTCTCCTTAATTTGGCCTCAAAAAAGAGAGCTGGCAGATTAAGTACTGGTGAAGTGGTGGTGGACCTTCATTCTTGTCCTGGAAAAGTCAGGGGTGGAGCGGCAGAAGGCATTTGGGGGGAGGTACGTAATGGGGATGAAAAGGACGAGGTGGACTGGAGAGGTATTTAGAAGATAGCAATTCTAGGATGAGACTCCCAGTGTCTTGGAGATCTGAGGATGAGGAGGGGTCACTGTTAATTCATACTCCCTGGGAAGACAGCCTTGTGTTCTCTGCCATCCCCAAACTCCTTATTCTCCGTAGCAGCAGCTACACTGATGAGTTTGTGTCAGCTGGAGTAGAAGTTTCTGTGAGGGGAGGCAGGCACTATTCGTAATGTTCGTAAAGAGAAAGTCAACAGCTGCCCCCATGTACCGATACATGCAGGGAAGTCTCCCAATTCCTTATTCAGCTAATTTGAGTTAAATTGTCCTAAAAAGTAGCACTACATACTCAGGTTTGGACAAGAAACATCGTGGAGAAACCAGACTCAATAAAAATGTGGGACCTTTTGGTCATGGGATAGTCTATCCAAAGCAAACAACATTAAGTATCTCTATCAGGAAAGGCTGAAAGTCAGGTTCTCCATCTCCAGTCATTCTCCTTTGGAAATGATACCGACCAGGGTTCTTGGCCTTCCCCAATCAATAGAAATTGATCAGAGGCCAGACAAGAAATTCAGGCAAGGCTTTTTTGGGGTCCCTGCTGCATCATTGGGGAGCCAGAACAAGCAACAGGTTCCCGTGCTCACTCTCCAAGGAGGGGCAAACTGGTTCCTTATATGGGCTAAGGGTAGGGGTGTGTCCAGGGGTGGGACTGGAGGGGTGGCTTAGGTGTTTTGCCCACTCCTTTGGTGGTGTTGAGTGCAGGGACATGCACAGTATCCTGCTTTTGCTCCCAGCTCTTCAGATATAGCAGCTGGGCTTTGTGTCTCTTTGTATCTTGTTGTCCATAATTTGCCCCAACTGTGCATGCATGCAGTTATTTTTAGTCCCTTATAATTTCTTTGTATTTTGTTGCTCAAGGAGACATTTGTCCAGGTGCAAGCACTGCAGCAAAGGGTCCCAGGTCCCAGCCTGTCTCAGAATCAGACAGATTTATCTCAGAACACAGTGCAGGAGTAAACAGCCTCTTCCTCTGTGGTCCCATGATACTTGGCCATAGTGTTCATTGGACACATCACTGTGTACGGTTATATCTTCTTCTCCAGCTGGAGTGTATCAAGGGCAAGAGCTGCTGCTTACTCATCTTTATGTACTTGGGCCTTTATGCAGAGCAAGGCCCAGAGGTGCATTCTATAAGCATTTGTGGAATTAGTTTAATGATACTGACTGTTCTTGAAAACCCCACGAGGGATCTCAAGACCACCTGTGTTGCTGGTAGCTCTATGGCATCTCTGTGGGAGGAGGTCATTAAGACTCTATCAGGAAGTAGGGTCACTCATCCTTGATGACTCATCCTGAGCTGAAATGAGTTATGCTTAAAATCTGAAAAATCTACAAGTTTCTCTCTTAGCTACGAAGAGCTCACATTGCTGTCCAAAGCAATGTGCATTTGCATACCTAGGAAAAAATGAGTCTATCAAAGTTTAGTGGCTGGTCCAACTAACTTGCTGATAACAGAACCCAGGAACTATGTGACACAGGTAATACTCATCTGGTGCTCTTTGCATCTAGAGGCAGTGCAACTGGCAATCATAGGTGATCACATTAATCCTCATTTACTAGATTATTTGTCTGGTTATTTTATTAATGTTAGTCTCCCCCAAGGACTATGTCACTTCCTGCTCACCACTGCATCACACAAGGCCTATAGATAGTGGTCACAATAACTATTTGGGGAGAAACGGAAGTTGGGAAGGAAAGACATGTGATAGCCTACTTTGGCTCACATCTTTGTTTCTCTTCATCTACTGCCTCTTTTCCAAATCCAACCACTTGATGTCCTCCTGTGTCACAGAATTCCATGGATCTTACTAGTACTTAAAGAGGGATTTTCTCCTCTTATTCTCTATCCACCAGATGTACATATCACTTAAGTAATTTCTTTGATCCCTTTCAACAGCACAGGGCTGAGGTGAATTATAGTCTTTCGTCTTAATTAAAAGATGAGGAGGAGACTATGACTTTCTAACACGGAGAACTAATTTGTTAATTCCAGACAAGTAGACAGTAGGTCAGAAACTGGATGCTCTGAGAGATGGTGTGGCAGCTGTCTAACAGTAGCAGTATTCAATAAGGTCGCTGTTGTGCTATTTCAGTTAGGAAATTCTCTACTGTGCAGCACCCTTCTATGGCACGTTGCAGGACATTTAGCGTCACTGGCTGCCATTCATTAAATGCCAGCAGTGCCTCTCAATCATTGTGACCACTCACGAGAGTTCAAGTATTTCCAATTGCCTGCTAGTGGGAGGAGCATGGTACTGAGCTGGGTTGATCAACACTAGAGGGAGACGGTACAGGAGATGGAGATGATTTTGCTTCCTCTGGTTGAATTGCATTTTTAGTGTATCCTTTTGGAAACTACATTTCTCATTCCTAATGTATGATTCACTTCAGTTATCTCAAAGCCAGAGAGTAGGGCAGGAAGTTATATCCCTGGATTCTTAAATACTAAATATGACAGTTCCTTCTCAGTAAGTAGGCCTCCTAAACTGACTTCGTGCTTTCAAGCATTAAGAATTTACTGATAGAAATTTATGGTGGTACATTTGCCATACTCTTGTCTTTTCTGGCTGTAACCTAACTTCAATTTCTACTAAATTAGTCTAAGTGGCTAGCTCACTTAATGGTAGTCTATGATAGTGATTTCACTTGCAGCTTTGAGCTCTTCTCTCACACCAGCAAAATGACTCCTTTAATCCCTTCAACCACTTGAGAAGGAGAACTTGTGTGTGTTTATAAGATTAGTGGAAGAAAGTGAGAGGAGTAGTAGAGAACATGGGTAGGTGAAAATTAAACATCATCTCTGGGATTTATAGTTGACCAAATATCTAACCAACAAGAAATAGAGAAAGGTATGTTTTCAGAGCTGGTCCTCAGTTTCTACAGTGGTGAGTTGCTCTGGCCCTGGCGGAGAGTACACCTGACCCATTGGACAGGGTGAGACTGCTCAGAATCCCACCTTCTGTGGTGCATGGGGGTGTCTGAAGTATGCCTGGGCATCAGGCAGTCCAACTTTATGACACATCCTTTGGTTTAAGAAAATAAGGAAAGAAACAGTGTTTCTCAGAGATGGAGATTCGTTTTTCTAGTATTTTTTTCAGTACTGCCTTCCTGACCATAAATTTGGGGTCACTTTGAATAAACATTAGAAAAATAGTTTCCATGTGTTATTTTTGAAGGAAACATATTTTAATACTACTTTTAGTTTTATCAATGTGAAGCACACACTATAAAAATTCTAACACCAATAGTAAATTCAATAAGAAATAACTAACTCCAGATTCAAAATTTTCTTTGCCACTACTGAAAATAGAATCTTAACCTTATAGCATGTTCTCTGGATATGTAAGCACCCAGGTATATAATGGTCCTTGGTGAGCATCACAGTGCAGTGATAAATGGTGGAGGCCTTGATTTCTAGCCATCGGACTGCCTGGGTTCAAATTCTGGCTTCACCATTTACTAGTTAATCTAACTTTCTGGCCTCAGTTTCCCCATCTCTAAAATGGGGATAATAAAAGCACCTACATCACAAGACTTTTGTGATGACCAAGTGAAATAAAATATGTCAGCTTCTCAGAACATAACCTGACTCATGGGCAGCACAGTATAAATATTAGCTATTTTTGGTTTACAGTCTTGGGTAAAGCTTAATTCAGAAGTTTTTCTTTTAACTCTCTTTGCTATGCACACTGATTCCTTAATATCTTCTCATCCTGGTACTAAAAATCATGATGAAAAATGTTAGTTTAAGAATTCTTGAAATGAAAACTTTGGAATATGTCCTTTTTCCCCTCTCCCACTCCTTCTCTTCTCTCTACTGTGCCTTTTCGTTCCCTCCAACAAACAACCTTCAGAACATTATGAAATTGGAGATGTGTGCCCTATTTCTTCATCTTTCTCTACCCTTGGGGTGCTCAGACCTCCAGGAACATACAGCCTGTCCACAGGAGACACCCACACCTTTCTGGATGATGATGACCCCATATGTTCCCATATCCGAGGGTCTTTGCATTCTGTCCTTGAATCTCGGGAGAACCAACACCATAAGTGAATGAAATGAATCTCTGTGGTGGAATTTCAAGCATCATGTCATGGCAGCTGTAAGGATTATTTTTGGACAGGGCCCCTTCTTAGTATCCCTCAGAATGTAGTACATAGGCAGCTGCCCAGCCTACTCAGCTTTCCCTTGTGCTTCAAGTGGTGAATGAGGCAAAAGAAAAGCTGGCTCCTTTAAGGG
Organism: Lipotes vexillifer; assembly: GCF_000442215.2. Taxonomy (NCBI): domain Eukaryota; kingdom Metazoa; phylum Chordata; class Mammalia; order Artiodactyla; family Lipotidae; genus Lipotes; species Lipotes vexillifer. The sequence goes on along the minus strand of NW_006777583.1, from coordinate 4,218,273 downwards.
AGGGTGATAATACTGTTAAATAAATAGTTAGCTTTTCTTTCCTGGATATGGCAAATTCCAGGCTCAGAGGTCAGTTGGAATGTTGATAAGAAGGATACTTGCTTGCTTCTCAGGAAGGATTGTGAGTGAGGAATGAAAACATGAATCAAATTAGAAGTTTCATTTATAATTTACTGAGTAGCCAGGGAATATAATATGTCCTTAAAGGAACTTAATGTTAATCCAGGATTCCAGTCACCTCCTAAAAAGGCTTACCCTTAGAAAATAATAGGGTAGAAGGAGTTAGATGCTCATTTAGTTCGTTTTAATTGGAGCCAAGTAGGGGTCTGTAATGATTTTCCTTTATCTTTCTGAAGGATCATATAGGTCCAGATAAAAAAAGACTGCATTTTGAATTTGCTTCTTTGTCAAGAATGATGGTGGTGGCTTTTTCCTGTTTACCACCCACTGAAGCCATGGAATGTGAAATGTTGGATGTTGTTTTAGATGGTCTCCATAAATAACCATCCACAGCCCTCCCGTCTCCCTACGTGAAATGCTTTTCTCATATCAAGAGGTGAAGTCTGGACCATTGAATCTGGACTGACCTTGGAACTTGCCCTGACCAATAGAATGCATCACAAATGATGTTCTGGGACTTCGGAGCTGAGGCCCCAAGAGAACTGGGAGTTCCCAGTCCCCTTCTCTTGGGGCCCAGTTTCTCTGCTGTGAGAAAGTTCAGACTAGACTACGGAATAGTGTGAGAGACCCTGGAGGATCAGGGGTACCTTGCATATCCCAGCCCCAGGTAAGTCCTCTGTCAAATGCAGCCACATGAATGGCCTCAGCTACACCACAAGGAACACAAAACTTGTAAGCAGGGACCAGCCAACTCTCAAAATTGGGAGAAATAGTAAATCATTGCTTTGTACCTCTAAGTGCTGGGGTGGCTTTTAACACAGTAGTAGCTAACAAAGACAGGGGTTGATCTTCCTAATTCCCTGCAGTTTTCACTTCTTCTCTTGCACATCACCTCAGGGACTTGCCTGGACTGAGTCACAGGTCCTTCAGACCCAGGGGCTGGAAGTGCCTAGCTGAGAAGGTGGCAATGGGCCAGTGATCCTCCAGAAAAGGGCTGGCTGCTGCCGAGGTCACCTTCAAGCAGTTCATAGCCGAGATTTTCCAATGGGCCTGAGGGAAGTGGAAAAGGATTCATTCTCTTGCATGTGTGGAGTTCAAATTACAAACTGTTCCATTATAAATCAGTGCAGCATGCTTCATCTAGGTATCATGGTACTGCAGCCTTCTAATTTCCGGTATGTTTGGCTACTCAACCATAAATACAGTTCTTCCTACATGTTAACAATACATTGGACCACTCAGATGTGCTTGTAGGAGAGCTCCTTCGTTTCTCTTCTTTTTTTTTTTTTTTTTTCTCTCAGCTGCCCTGGGGATAGGAAATGAGAGTCAAGACCCCCACACATACTTCCAGACGGGACAGAGTTTTCCAATATATGCCCTTCTGAATATCAGTTCTGTGATATGAGATGCTAATAGCTATTATATGGCAAAGAAAGATTCTGGGCACTCAGGTTTAGGGGGGAAAGGCTAATCAGAGGTTTTTTTGTGGGCTTTTTTTGCCTGGTTTTTCAGAGCCTTTGATATACTAACATGCCTGTGAATATCCAGGAGAGTTTGTTATTTTGCTTTCTTTAATTATATATGACCATTGCAAGTTCTCCCTTCATCTCAAAGAAAAGAGCATCTCTAGGGACACGTATTTCATAGGAAATTATTTGGGCACTGCCCATTTTTAACAGGAGTTGTTGATGAAGTGTGGAAACGTACTGTTGGAAACTCGGTCACAAATTTGTGTGAAGGAAGTGCAGATGTTATGATCAACTATTTCTTGAACAAAGAGAACAGTAGGATTGATATCTTGCCAGGATATCAGATGAACACCTTTTATGGAAATCAGTACTTTTTCCATATGGAGAGGGGAAGAGTAAAGGATCTTTAAACATGTTTATTCCTCATTCTCTTTTTTGAATATCTATAGCAAAATGTCAAGAAAATGTTTTCACGGTCTGTCTTGCCACCTAGAATGTTTGGGTGTCACTTGACAGTGGTAGTCATTGTGATCCTAGATCTGGAATTCTCCTTTCAGACTTCTTTCCATGGTGAGAAGCAGAGAAACTTCTGACCATGGTCTCCATTCCCTATATCCATGTTCATTGAGTGCTTGCTACTGTCATCCTGAATGTTTGACATTGACAAACCCTTATGACCCACTGTAGTGGGTCAGAGGTTATCCCCTAGCTGGCTGATCACAGATGTTGCCTAGTTTCTGACGCTCAACTGTAACCTGATGTTAAATTCTGTCTTGTGATTCTGGGTTCTGACCTAAATGGTAACAGTTTCATTCTATTCTCAGATTTCCTCAGAACGGGGTTTTGTAAGCTGCTAGGGAGACCTGATCATTCCCAGCTACAGGCTGTAGCATCTGGAAGGAAAGTCTACTCATGCTAACCAAAAGGTGGCATTTTCTTTAAGAGATGCTTCTGGATGACAATTAAATTTGATGAAATCCTATTGTTGCATTATCCAAGAACATTGCCCAATGCAAGGTGGGATTGACCTAGCAGTGTGGGCTGCATGAGCCTGCCTTTGTTCCTCACAATTATAGGGCACAAACTCAGACTCATGACCCCAAGTTGAGGTGATACAGATGCCCTTTTAGATTTCTTTCTGATGAGAACATACACAGTGTCTCTAGACTAATGAAAAACAAGTAACCTGTAACTCTGAATGCAAGGATGTCTGGTAAAACTGGACTGAAGGCAAGGCAGAGGACTGAGACTGAATTCAAATACCTATTTTTCTCTTCTGCTGAGTTGAAAACAATACAGCCTGCAGTGCTGGCCTGAAATGAGTTATTCATCCAGCTTCATTGATTAGGGACTATGTCCCTACTTCATAAAGGAAGACAGAAGGAGATAAAATGGCCAAAGTGGCAATCATGCCAAAGAATCAAGTGGGATGCTCTGAAAAATCAGATCAGTGACTTTTCTTCCCTTGGTATGGATTGAGTAAAAGAGTGGAAAGAGAAGAAAAGAATGGATACCCTAACATTCTTACCTTGTGGGGAGAGGGAGTTTGAGCTGAAAGTCAGTAGAATTATGAGATGGGAGAGAACATCTCTTTTTCAACACAAATACAGCTTAAAAAAAAAATGCAAACCCCTCCAAATTAGGTGAAACTGGAAACATCAATCTGCCAATTGCAAATGCTATGTTACTCTGTAAAGAGAAACTAATAAAATTTGTCAATTTTATTGCAATGATGTTCCAAAGCATGCAATCTGGCATAGGCTGTGGCATAGCCTTAGGGTTAGGAAATACTTCCTTACTTATAATTCATAATTACTTCCGTTCAAAAACTTGACCCTTCCTGGTGCCATTTGGATGAACGGCATGACTACATGACTCAGTAATGTCTGGTTAACTTGTCTTTTGAGAGGTGTCTATCATCTGGTGGTCTGCTTGTGAATGGCGCATATGCTCAACCAAAAGATAGAATGTAGACACATCAAAACTGAAAAGCTCCGAGGTGCAAAAGCTCAAATACCTTGACATTTCATAGTGTGTTATGAAGATATTAAATGGCCGGTTGAGAAGATGTAAAAGGAACTGGAAGAAATGAAATGAACATGTAACGACTAAAGAGCATATAGGGAAAAGAACGAAAGCTGACTTAAAGATAAATTAGATAGTGCTTTCAAGGCTTAGACTAGTAGGTGAGCCAATGATAGGCATTTTCTTTTACTGCCTTTGCCCATGTAATATTTTCAACATTTCACAGCATGAAAACCACACAAAACTCCTGAAAGAGAGAGTCATTACCTTGCTCATTTTGCAGAGAGGAAAGGGACTCAGGGTAAAATGACTTGCTTCTGGTTGCTCAGCCCACGAAGTCAGAATCATAATACAGAGCTTCTGACTCTAAACTTATTGCTCTTTTCACTATATCATACCTACCTTGGTCTTTTCATATGGTTGATTTACTACCATGTCTGCTTGGATCCATCTTTGAGGTTCTCTATTCCCACCCCCGACTTTTTTTTTTTTTTTTTTTTTTTAAAAAGCCACTTT